>NC_081359.1:53148260-53490329 GCF_030684315.1 Stegostoma tigrinum | reverse complement strand
CAAGAGTCCTTCTGTCACAGCAATAGATTTTTCTTTTAATTCCCAGTCTAAAGTTTTTGGTAGTCTCTTAATTGAGTATTCGCACAACTGAGCTCATAATTTTGGAACCTTGAATAACCCCAACAGGTTTCTAACAAAACATTTACAGGTGTGGAACTTCTAAACTAAAATCCATACATTAAGGTCACCCAACTGTTTTAAATAAACTTTTTTTTTCTCAAGGAAAAGCTGTATGTTACACCAAACTTCACCCAGGGCCCAAATGAAATGAAACCAAAAGCTTTCCAACCTAAGAGTTGGGTTCGTTTTTTGAAGACCCTCATGGACTTGGTTTCATAGCAAGACACTGACCTGGCTACTAAAACACAATCCTTTATTATTAAGCAAGTACAAGCTGTGGAGGATCGCTGCACTCAACCCGGCACAGAGTGCTGAGTTCCGTAAACGATTCTCCCCGAACAGTGGACAGTCCCCGCTTTTTATACTCTATTTTGGCTGATACATAAAACAATTACTACATTTGGAACAAAGAGAACCGGATACAGCATTGATTGTTCACAAAGTGACTGATAACAACAAGATGCGATTTCAAGCCGCCGAAGGGTCTGGCTTGAAAAAAGGTCACTGAACTGGCCACTTCAGTAGAAACAGAAGTTTCAACCGTTTACAGAATTACACAAGTCTCACACCTTTACGAATGTTTCCCACCCAATTCTATTCGGGCAGGAAGTTCAAGACAGTGTCCACATACCCCTGTGTAAGAAGATAAGGAAGATCACTCCCTCCTTTTATCATTCCATGATAACCTATATCTGGGCTGAGAAGGGAGCTACTAGTCTGTTGGCAATAATTCTGCAACTGGAGTTCAGACATACCGTTAATACACAACAAACAGTTATGACAGTCATTAAGGTAACCTACTTATGCAGTAGGTATGAGCCCTAAGAACAGCCCAGAAGCCATCCAAACCATCCTTCCCCAGGTTGGGATTCCTCTCTGTACCGGTCCAATTGCCTCTGTATGGCTTGGATGGCCTGGGTACTATTATAGGATTCAGCGGTAACGTGGCTAATGCATTTATCCCCTGTAATTGTACATACTCCTCCTCGTTGAGCCAACTGATAATCCACTGCATACTGGGTTTGCTGAATATAGAGCCGAAGTTCAGCTAATTCTTGATTTACTGCTTCCAATGCCAACATTGTGCTGTTTCCCAGGGCGGTGAGTATACATTTAAGGTAGTTTTGATTTTTAGCGCACACCACGCCTGAGGAGCTTCCCAAACTGACAGTTCCCAGGAAGCTGTATCTCAAGGGAGAGCCAAGGTGACCGGATCCTGCCATTCAGCGCAAAACTCCTCACTTATGGACCGTGTGACAATTCATCGTCGAGTACATGTTCGTTGGGGACAAGGGACTGTGAGACGCCCAATAGTCCCAACAGCAAATAGCACCGGCAAAGTAGAAAAGGTCCCGTTGAGAAGGAAAATGAATCCCTTCTTAGCACGGTGGCAGGTAACGGACTCGCGTACTATTTTGTAACTGTTCCAGGAGGATTAACTCTTAAGTGGTTGGAAGTCCAAGGAGACGTCCCACACCCCATATCTACATGGGTGCCATTACAACTGCCACAAGTCCACTATATGCCCACAGTCACATTCACTGGTTTTGATTCGAAATGGGGACAGTTCAATAGTCCTTCTTTAGTTGTGCAAGTTCTTTTTACACACCGATGGGGCCAGGAAGCATCGTGGGGATGGTTAGTGACGCTTACTAAAGCATGTGCACAACAAGTTCCAGTACTATTAAAACAAAGTGAATAGTTACCAGCATTCGTACAGTTGGTCCCTTCCTTCCCAGGCTTGGGTTTAGTACCTGTACAATTGGAGGGTCTGTTAACCAGCAGTTCTATGCATTTACCCTGCACACCCCTCTCCCAAGTTCCTCCCTCTCCTTGGCAAGGCTTACCAGAATAGTCTACTTCATAGAGTTGGTGAGGGTTCCATCCTTGTGTTGCTACAAATAAAGCTTCTACAGACTGTGCCACTGGATGACGTGCTGTTTGATTACCATGCAGTTGGCTATGTGTCTTATAAAACAAATTGTCCTCCAACCCACGCACGGTCAGAACAATACTCAGTCCAATGCTTAGTTGCAAGCTGGTGAGGAGACCCATCATTTGCAGTCACTTAGGTGGATGCAGCGATTCTGCCCCTTGACTTTAAGGGCTGTCGGAGTCTGGAGAAGCACTTCAAATGGCCCTTTCCGCCTTGGCCCAAGCTTGGGACGATCTCAGTCCCGAATGAGCAAGAAATCTCCTATCTGTAGCCACAGAGAGTAATTCTGATTCTTAAGGCCCTGGTCTGATATCTGCGAAGGTGGTCTGAAGGCACACTTCCCCTCTTGAATGGGGAAACTTTAGAGATGACGTTAGCTGCTGAAAGTACTTTTGCATTTCCTCGCCCATAACGTTCAAGTCTGTTTGGGTGGGTGGGCTGTTATTGGCATCCCAGGGTGTCCTACTGGGTCGGCCATAGACTCTCTCTGCCTCTGAGAGTCCAGTGGTAGAGTGAGGTGTTATTCTCATGTGGTACAGAGCTAAGGGCAAAACCTTTAACCAGTTAAGGCTGGTTCCGGATGTTAGCTTAGTCAGTTTAGCTTTTGAGAGCTCTGTTAGCTCTTTCCACTATCC
The DNA here is from genome assembly GCF_030684315.1 of Stegostoma tigrinum. Classification (NCBI taxonomy): domain Eukaryota; kingdom Metazoa; phylum Chordata; class Chondrichthyes; order Orectolobiformes; family Stegostomatidae; genus Stegostoma; species Stegostoma tigrinum. The sequence continues at coordinate 53,487,638 of NC_081359.1, read as the reverse complement.
CTGCTGCCTGGGAGTGGTAGGCACAGTGAAATTGTTGTTGGATGTGTAACGCATCACAATTCCTTATTAATCTTGCCTACAAAGTGGGGGCCATTATCTGAACTAATTTGTCATCACAGTCCAAACCTTGGTATTACCCCAGTTAATAATAATTTTACTACCATTGAGGCTTTGTTATTTGTCATTGAGAACATCTCTATCCACCTATTAAATACATCAACAATCACAAGACAATACTTATAACAATGTATGCATGGTAATTCAATAAAATCTAGTTGCATACATTCAAATGGTCCACCTGGAAAGGGTGTTCTTCCTGGTGAGCATCTCACCCCCAACCAACATTGTTTTGCTCGCACGTCAGACATGATGCTTTACGAGACTGGGCTGCCTCAGCCAGCCAGAGGTGCCACCAGGTATGGAGTATGATACCACTTATTCCCTCTTTGTCTTCATTCTGATACCCACCTTGGCAATCAATGAGTAAAGGCAACAAAGCATCAGGTACGCACACTTGGCCGATTGGAGTAACCCAAAGGCCTGATGATGCAGAATGCGAACATCTATGCGCCTTCCAAATGTCCTTTTCAGAGGCAGGGGCATCCCCCTGCCAGCGCTGAACAGTGACAATATCTGACATGCCTATCGTGTTCGAAGGAGGCGAGCGATTTATCGCCTGCTTGTTCATAGAGGGCACAATAAAATTTTGATCTGCAGCAGTCTGTTTAGCAGCGTGATCATCCAGAGTGTTGCCCTGAGTAAATACAGAGTCATGGGAGGCATGGGCAGTGCGTTTGATAATAGCCAACTGTCTAGGGAGGAGGATTGCCTGAAGAAAGTTTTTGACATATAAGGAATTCTGGATGGGCGCACTTGAGGATGTTAAAAACCCACGCTGAGACTACAGTTGGCCAAAGCCATGGGAGATGCCAAAGGCATACTGAGATACAGTGTAAATATTCGCTGACTTCCCTGAGGCTAGAATGCAAACACGGGTGAGGGCAAAAAGATCTGCCTTCTAGGCAGACACTGGGGGCTGAAACGCCACTGATTCTAATGTGGAGGTGGCATCGACAATCACGTATCTAGAGGGGTATACCCAAGGCGGACACAGAGGAACTGCCGTCAACGAACAAGATAAGGTCTGGAGAAAGGAGTGCGAAGTCAGTAAGGTCCGGGCGGGGAGAGGTTAGAGATTGGTTCCTTAGTAAGCAGTCATGTGGGGGTTCTAAGAATTCATCGGTGGGGGTGGGGGCACTCAAAAACATGACTGGTTTAATAGTGGAGCAGAAAGAGAACGTCAAGAGGGGATTGTTAAGGAGTGTGACTTCTTAGTGGCTTAAACGTGCCAGGGTATGGTGTTGAGCCTGGTGGGAGGTAGGAGAGTTACTATGGCATGTGAGGTTTAGACAGTAAGAGGCTTGTGGAGAGTAACATTAGAGGCCACAGTGACTAAAGAATAAATCGCAGGAAGAATCTGAGAACAAGAGGGTTATCCCTGAGCTACAGAGCCCAGGCGGGTAGAGTAGTAGGCACCCGGTCGTTTGCGATTGCCATGAGTCTGTGTCAAGACTCCAGTAGCACACCCATCCAGAACATTAACATATAGCTGGAAAGGCCTGCCATATAAAGGTCTTCCCTCAAAGCTGGAGCGGGAGCAAGGGCGGCTTTTAAGTCTGTAAAGGCTGACCTCTGTTCGTTAGAGAGGATGAAGGTTTTTGGAGCTTTACAAGAAGCTAAAGGAGTCATTAGTTTAGTAAGTAAAGTTAAATTAGGGAACTATGGTTGACAATAATTAACCAACCTTTAAAAAGACCCTTATTTGTTTAGGGCTGGTGGGCGTGTGAATGAACCCTTGGGGGAGACGAGTCCACCACGAGTACTGCTGGCCCTTGAAAGTAAAGGCAAACGGATACTGAGACCCCTTATTCAAGGGAATAGCAAAAAAATGCATGTTGCAAGCCCACAACGGTGAAGACACATGCATCCGAGGGGATGTTACTAAGGATAGTGCAGGATTAGGGACAATTGGATGTAAGGGTCTGACTACCTTATTTATTTGTCTGAGGTCCTAGAACAGTCTGTTGCTGGCGGCCAGGTTTAGGGACAGGTAGAATAGGAGTATTGCGAGGTGACTGGCAAGGGACCAATATACCATGTTGGAAGAACAAATCTATCAAGGAGGTTATTCCTTCCACTGCCTGATGTTGAAGTGGGTATTGAGGTATCAAGGGTAAGGGTGCTCCCGGGATGACCTGTATTTTTATGGGGGTGATTGGAGTATATCCTACGTCGTGTGGAAGCAGACCACTGGTCTGGAGAAATCTCCTCGGGGGGCTATGATGAGGGTCGTTGTGATGTAATGGCCCAGAGACAATGAAAGATCTGCAATAATATGTAATGAGACCATCAGCCAACTGCTGTGAAGAACCCTTCACTTCCGGGTCTGATTGTTGGATCAAGCGGTGCACCAGAAATCCCAAGGGAAAGCCCTGTAGCCGGTATTCACAGTCAGTGTGAGGTGAGTGGACACAAGACCCGATTGATGCCATAGGTGGGGTGACACCTCCACTAGAAACGCTGATCTTTCCTTCCCCTCAATAAACCCTATAATAGTAACAGATAAACTTGATCCTAGATAGGGGGCGTAAATAGCAGCCAATTCACGGGAAGTGTCTGTAGGGCTGTTGCACAAGGTAACATGAGGGCTAGAGATCTGTAGAGGAGGGGTGAAATCTCGAGGAGATAAGTCGATTGTCCACCATTGCGGCAATCGATGAACCCAAAACTGTTGCTTAATCCGGTCACTTTTTATGCTAATGCTGTCATTGAGACAGAGAATTTCAACTTGAAGAAGGCACAACAAATCTCTCCCCACAAAATTAACTCCCAAATTGATGGCGGGGGCAAATTTGAATAACACAGGTTTGAGGGCCCAAATGGACTGTCAACGGCTCTGTTAAAGAGTAGGCGTTTTCCTGCCTGGTAAGCCCGCTAAGACTTACTGAGGTGGGTGAGACCTTTAAATCCATATCACATATGAAGCATCGAGCATAGATGCCATGGCCCCAGAATCAATCATAAAGAGAATTGCTACACCATGTACAGTTAGATTAACAATTGGTACATCCTCCGGATCGCTAGTTAAAACGGGCAAATTGTGTGTACAAGGTAGTCAAGTTGGAAAAGGATTACTAGTGGAAAAAGGTTGCCTTTTTCCTTGGGGTCTCCCTTGAGGTAGATTTTGAGGACAATCTCTCTTCCAGTGAACCCGACTGCCACAGTTAAAACAACCATGGGCAAAGCGGGGTGTTCCATCTTGCGACAGAGGGGCACTGGGTCTATGGAATGGGGGAGTGGGTGCGTATGATGCTCCATATTGAGGAGCAGTTGGACCATGTGGATGGGTGGCATAACTGTTACCGTAATTGTCGACCCAGTCAGGAACATAGTACTGGGGTTCCATTTGATATGGCCTTGCTAATTCAAAGTCCAATGCTAGAGGCGCTGGGTTTTTGGACCTGGGTTGGCGTGGGGGATGCTGCACCATGTCAAACTTGACCCTGGTCGATTTGGATTCCTTAGCAGTGTTCCAGTAATAAGTCAAGGCCTTTCTCATCTGGGGCTGTGTATTATCTGGCCAATCCATGTTATTAGTGTGAATAGCCGTTGCCACAGCCTCAGGTAAACACTGCAGCAAAACAGCACTGAACAGTGGTGAGGGATTCCCTGCAATGTAGGCAGTATCACCAGCATAGTTAGAGCATAAACGGTCCCAGAAATCAGGGCCGTCCTCCCACGTTTGGGTTTGCACTCTAGCACTTCGGTAACATCTGCCGGCTGCTGTAAGGCTCGCTTAAGTGCATCTTTAATGGCTTGTAGCCGAAGACCTTCAGCCACGAGACCTGTAAAAGCATCCCAATCTTGGGTTTCCAAGGTGGCCTTTCCACATAGTACATTCGCTAGAGGTAAGAGCCATACAGCACAGACTAAAGAGGTCTTCAGGGGGTGTGGCTTGCTATATTTGAATAGTACCCAGGATGTAATCTATGAAGTTGTCAGGATTAGCCTTTTGATCAGGGGGCCTTGACATAATTAAACACATCTCTTGCAGCTTCCAAGGGGTGTAGACCTGCATGGTATTTTGACCACCCTGTGGTAGGTTCGGGTGAGGGACCGTGCGATTAGGAAATTGTTGATTTTGGTTTTTTTTATAAACGGGGTCCTTCGTAGGGGACGGCTATCTGAGGGTCCCTCCTAAACACTGTCCTCAGATTCAATATCCTCTGTCTGTGAATCAGGACTATCATACTCTTCGCCACTACTTGCAGAATCGCTAGGGAACACTAGACAGGCACTAGAGAGCAGAGAAAACTGTATGCGGGGCTTACATTTTTTTGGGCTCTCCCTGTGAGTCTTAAAAGAATCATGCCCTCCCTCCTTTGGTCCACTAGCGCTCTGTTCCGTATCCTGTTTCTTGTTTGTCTGTTTAGTTTTAGACCTAGTATGACAGGAGATACGGTCTGTGAATGGCCCCTGAGTTGGATGCATGGCAGAAGGGGAAGCCATGGGTTCAGCAGGAGAATCGTGTGGGGTGGTTACTGAAAGGCCTGGAGATTCTGTGGTAGGAGATTTGATTTGGGTTCGGACAGCGTACAGTGTTGGTGGTAAGGACACAGACGATTGCTGGGGCTTATCGCGGTGTTGGGATGCCTGTTGGTGTAGGTTGGCCAAAGATGGGTAGAGTTGTGGAGGAGTTAGTGGTCTCAATGGGGCAGAAGAGGGCCTTCCCCAGTCCTCCTTGTCTTGCTTGTCTGTGTCATTGCTTTGGAACAGCATCGGCAAGCCAAAAATGTCAGGAGGTATCTCCGAATTTTTTTTTCCATCAACTCAGCCTACTGTTCTAATCCCTGTTCTCTGTTTCGTCTTTCCTTTTCCAGCCTTTCTTGTTTAACCCTTTTCTGTTTGTTCATTTCATGATCCTCACACTACAGCTTTAAAACGCCCAAAGTTCATGGTTTCCCTTCATTATCACAGGCGCTAATCGCTCTCCTATTTGCATTATCCATCCAACTGACCAATTTTGATTTCTCAGTCAGCTCCTCAGCTCTTTTTCTCTAGGATGGCATTTACCCTTACCATTTTGCTTCTCGCATTACATGTCCATATTGCCTCCTCGGCTTTAATACGTAGATCTATGTCCCACGTTCCCCCTATTCTCATTTCCCAATTTTTTGTTTAGGCATGCTGACAGATGTCTGAACCGTGCTTTATTTTCGGGGTCATCCCAACATAACCAATGCAGTGGGGTTCCAATGCTCAACTTATCCAACGTCTGTCCCATTTTAACGCTTTTACTTCGTACTTATTTCTGTATACTATTCCAGTGTCCTTGGTCTCCACACCCACTTCAGGGTCCTGACCTTCGCGTGGGGGATCTCCCCTCTTAACAACCGGTCTGAGGCAGGGTAATTGAGACAGACACTAGTTATCCTTTACCTACGTTCCTGGGACTTGAACCCCAGTTTTGGAGGACACTAACTCCAATTTCTGATATACTTGGGAGGACTCTAACCTCCGAATTCCCAGTCCTTACCTGGGGACCGGAACCCCTGTCACTTGGGTACTGAAACTTCCCGGACTTAGTTAGTCAATTTATACTGACCTGGGGACTCGAACCCTGGCCACCGGCGGACTCCAACCTCCCGGCATTAGGATTTATCAGCATCCACGATTGTGAGTTGTCTCGGGGTTCTGTCAGTACAGAGCCACGTAGGGACGACGGGTCGCACGGGTGGTAGGTTAGTGAGAGACCAAGGTGAATCATACCTTGTGGGCCCATCCGTCTCACGCCACCGACACCAAACGATCACTTATTCAGTCCTCCACATACGACCTCTGTAAATGTTGGAACCCTGCTCACAGCACCAAATGTTAGGTTCGTTTTTTGGAGACCCTCACGGACTTGATGTGATAGCAAGACACTGACCTGGCTTCAAAAACATGATCCTTTATTATTAAGCAAGTACAAGCTGTGGAGGTTCGCTGTACTCAACCCGGCACAGAGTGCTGAGTTCTGTAAGCGATTCTCCCTGAACAGTGGACAGTCCCCGCTTTTTATACTCTATTTTGGCTGATACATAAAACAATTACTATATTTGGAACATAAAGAGAACAGGATACAGCATTGATTGTTCACAAAGTGATTGATAACGACAGGATGCGATTTCAAGCCACCGAAGTGTCTGGCTTGAAAAAAGGTCACTGAACTGGCCACTTCAGTAGAAACAGAAGTTTCAACCGTTTACAGAATTACACAAGTCTCACACCTTTACGAATGTTTCCCACCCAATCCTATTCGGGCAGGAAGTTCAAGACAGTTTCCACGTACCCCTGTGTAAGAAGATAACGAGCATAAAAATTAATGGGATGTTATCCCGTTAACATCTAAAGGGCTTCTCCTGAAGCAAAATAAATCAATTCCTGAGCTTTTTAACTGAAAGCAAGCTAATGCTCTTCAATATTACTCTGCTTGTAAAACTACAATGAAAACAAATCTGTATCCTTGCCCAGGAGTTTCAGGCCCCTTCCTCTCCCCCTCTTGCTCCTTTTACAAAAGAAAACCCATGGCTCTAGAAATACTGACAACTTAAATTGTTAAACTCTCATCAGCACACAAGACTGAAACACACGTTGTGAGTTCAAAATCCAGATTTTGAAAAATAAACGTCTTGATCGTCAAGTGGTGGATCAAAATGGTTTGTTTTGATCTGGCTGCTGTTGAGCTTCTTGAATGTTGTTGGAGGCGTATGCACAGTATTTTATCAAACTCCTGTCTGTGCCACGTGGATGATGAACAAGCTTTCGGGAGTCAGGGATGTGTTAGTATCACCAGTTTCTGAGTCGGGGTAGCCAGTGTATTTATGCCACTGTTCCAGTTCAGTTTCTGGTCATTGTTTACCCTCAAGTGTTGTTGGTCTTGATCCTGAAACTTCCTCGTTTATCTATTCCAAGTGCCTAGAGGCAAAGTTTAATATTTCATTAGATATTTTGATTGCTTTTGTTTGCTGAGTGTTGATGTTTTGTGATTTATTGTATAGATTCCTAAATGCCTTTGCTCCCCAAAGGTTTAATTTCACCCTTGAGAAACCACTTTTTTTTGCATGCCAAGTACACAGTTTCTGACATCATCACATTGATGATCACATTTGGCAGAGCAATGCCTATTAATCTATCTGCGAACTTTGTATCTCCATGTCTGTTAATTATGGGACACACTATACCACATAGTTTCATGTTATGTGAAAATTTGGATAGATAGCTTTCTAGTTCTTTATCTAAATCCTTCGTGTAATCTCCAGCAGCACCACTTGACATGGACTGCGAATCCACGTACATTTACTTTATATTTCCTCTATTTCCAGCTGATTTCCAATCAATATACAGGGGTTATGTTTTATTGCAATTACTTTAAAATTCCTTAAGATTGTACAGATAAGAAAAAAAGTGAACTGCTAACACCTATAGCGTTTTATTTCGTTCTGTGTAATATGGTGTCTTTAGATTCAATTGCTTTAATAACTGACACAACTTTGTGAAATAATGACAGTTTTGGCAGAAGGTTGAAAGTGGTATTCCACATAGATTGGACCTGCTATTGTTCATCAGAAATATAACTAATTTGGGTTTTGGAATAGGAAATAGCATCAAATTGGTGGGTTTGGGGTGTGTAGTTGGTACTGAGGAAGACTGTGACAGATAACAAGACATTAACAATTTGGATTGTTGAAATAGCAAATCAGTTTCATATGTAGATAGGAATAACTTTGGTAGAAGGAAGTCACCACATCCGTGGATGATAGGACTCTAAATGTGATAAGAGTAGTAAAGGAATCTAGAAGTAGCAACTTGCATTGTTTCAAAAATAGCTATGCTGGTAAATACACCATAACAAATGCAAATAAAACACTTTTTCTAGCGAGTAACGTTCAAAAACAGAGAAGTTATGATATACTTAACTTAAAACCTTGGTTAAACAACATTTATTTATTCCATCATTGGCAGCAGGTGGCTCTGACTAGGCCAGTATTGGTTACCCGCCTGTAATTGCCCTTGAAACAGTGGCGCGGAGTCATCATCTTGAACCTGTGGTATCAGTATACCCAAAGTAATGTTAGGAGTTTGACCCAGCTGTGTCAAAGAAATGATGATATAGTTCCAAATATGGATGGTGATAATTTCGCACTGTCTGTTCCATGTTTCTTCCAGTGTTTGGCATGTAAGTATTTTGTGTTCTGACTTTGCAGGTTGACAACTCATTTTTAGATATGTTTAGCCCTGCATCTAGCATGCTGTTCTGAACTTTTAATTAAACTAGAGTTGGTACCCTAGATTGATGGACATGCTAGAGTGGAGAATATGCTGACTGTGAGGTTATTGATTGGCATTGAATACAATTTTGCAGCCGCTGATAGTTCACAAGGCCACAAATTAGCCTGGTTTGGTGATGCCGTTCTGTGTCTGTCCCATTTGGAAAGGATGGTGGTGCAGCACAGCATAGTGGAGTGTGTTCTCAATGTTAATTTGAACTCTCATGGCTATAGGAACTTTTCAGCAGTCACCCCTGCAAGAGCGTCATAACAAGATATATTTACAACCAGTAGGTTGGTAAGGATGAAGCCAAGCAACTTTTTTTCACTCTTGTTTCCCTCCCCATCTGCCAGCAACTCAGAAGCTTTATGTCCTTTAGAGACCAAGTTGGTCTGAGTGGTACTGCTGATCCACTCCTGTTCATGAAGATTGAAACCCCCATCATGATGCCATTCTAAATTAATCCCATCTGCCAGCACTTGACACATTTTCTTCTACTCCATGTCTGTTCGTGTGTCTGTTGAACTGCTTCTTAAATGTTGCTATTTCATTATCTGATTTGGGCACCTCCCCTGGCAGTGCATTTCAGGCAACTGCCACCCTCGTGTAAAATAACTTGTCTCACACATCTCTTTTAAATTTTTTCACCTCCCACCTTAAATCAATGCACCTCACTTTAAATCAATGCGCCCAGTATTTGACATTTCCACCCTGGGTAAAAGCCTGGCAATCCAGCTTATCCATGCATCTCATAATTTTATATATTTCTATCAGGTCGCCCTTCAACCTCGAACGCTCTAGCAAAAACAATCCAAACTTGTTCAAACTCTCTGTATAGCTAATACACGCTAATCCAGGCAATATCCTGGTAAACCTCTTCTGCACCCGCTGCAAAGCTTCTACATCATTGCTGTAGTATAGTGACCAGACTACACAATAGTGTCAATGTGCTCTAACTCTACACCTGTAACATGACTTGCCAACTTTTATATTCCGTGCCTTGACCAGTGAAAAATCCCACAGCACCAGGTTATAGTTCAACAGATTTGTTTGAAAACACAAGCTTTCAGAAGGAACGAGACTCTGAAAGTTTCAAATAAACATGTTGGACTATAGCCTGGTGTCATGTGATTTTTTTAGTCTTGTCCACTCCAGTCCAACACTGGCACCTCCACATCATGGTTGATCAGTGAAGGCAAGCATGTCATAAGCTTTCTTTACCACCTTATCTACTTGTGTTGCCACTCACAGGGAGCGATGGACTTGCACCCCAAGATCCCTCTGTATATCAGTGCTCGCAAGGGTCCTGCCATTTATTGTACACTGACCTCTTGCATTTGATCTGCGAAACTGTATCAGCTCAGTTGTCCGGATTAAACTCCACCTGTCATTTCTCTGCCCAACTTTCCATCGGGTCTATATCCTGCTGTATCCTTTGACAACTTTCCTCACTACTCACCAGTTTTTGTGTCATCCTGACACTTAGCTGTTAGACCACCTACATTTTGATCCAAATCAATACAAATGATGGATGTCCTAGCACTATTCCTTGCAGAACATCATTGGTCACAGACTCTGTCAGAAAAACACTCCTCCTCAGAAAAACACTCCTCCACAGCTACTTTGTCTTCTATAACCAAGCAAATTTTGTATTCGGTTTCCCACATCACTCTGGATTCCACAAGACTTAATCTTCTGAACTAGCCTACCTTGACGGACCTTGCCAAATATTTTAGTAAATCCATATAGTCTACGTTAAAAACCCTACTCTCATCAATCGACTTTGTCACTTCCTCAAAAAGGTCAACCAAATTAGTGAAACCTCACCCACACAAAGCCATGTTGACTATCCCTTGTAATCCATTTTTTAAAATATTAATAAATACAAAAGTTTATATTTTGTGTATTAATAATAGGACGCTCGTGTAGTGGCTGTTTGGCTGAATGACCTGTTTCTGTGGTATTAATATTGCATAATGCTGTGGATTTGGACATTGTTGTGAATTATAAAAGAATGTGTTGTCTTGTTTACTATCATCTCTTAGAGAACTTGTTTGCATAAGCAAATTAAAGAGAGAATACCAGTTGATGTTGTATACGTTACAAAGATAGTAAAGTATTTGAACTCTGGCTTTGATTTTTGGATGAAATGTAAAAGAAAACATGTTTTTTTTCCCTCAGGTAGTACAATACGTAAACATTGATAAAAAAACTTCTTGAGATGAAACACTTCAACTTCATGCCAATTTTTTAGTTTTTTTTTCTGTGTTTATTTGTGTCGCCCATGCTTTTAATGCTATGTTAGCTTTTGCTGTTGTGAAAATATTGGAATCTATCTTTGGCTTCTGTTTCTTTAATTGCATCCACTAATAGGGCTTTTCTCCCTTACCCAGGTGCAGACAGATGCACAACAAGTTGCAGAGGGGAAATTTGTATTTAACCTTCCCGATTATGAGAATGTCAATCACGTGGTGGTCTTTATGCTGGGGACAACACCATTCCCTGTAGGAACAGGAGGATCTGTGTATTTTTCATATCCCGACAAGGATGGAATGCCAGTTTGGCAGTTGCTAGGATTCATAAGTAATGAAAAGCCTAGTGCAATTTTCAAAATATCACGGTTAAAGACAGGTAAGTAGAAGCAGGCCTTTCAATTTGGTGACTTATTATCGGCAATAGTAAAAGGACATACATGTACAGATATTCTCAGTTTCTGAAAGGAGTTTTATACTCAATTTAGTACTCTTGAAATGGCATCACTCTTAAGTAGATGAATGCAGCAGCCAATTTCTTTTACCCCAGAGTCCCTGAAACAAAAATGAGATCGGTTGATCTACTTTGGTCCTGTACGCACAGGGGCACCTTTAAAAATTTACAATTTAATGCACTAAGCCAGCACTTTGCTTATCATAAATTTCTTGCAGTGTTTAACATTCGTTGCTCAAAAATCCAGTGCTCTTTCATTTTTGGAAGAGTCTGTTGAGCTAGGTCTGACTGGGTAACCTTAATCGAAGCTAGAATAATTAAAAGGTTTTGTTTTGTTCCTTCGAAAGAGATTGACACTATGGTCAAAAGCGACCAAGTCAGATTTCTGAAGAGGGACCCAGATCTGAAACATCAGCTTTCCTACTTCTCTGATGCTGTCTGGCCTGCTGTGTTCATCCAGCTTCTACACCTTGTTATCTCTGGAAATATTGTCAGTTCATATTTATTGGATATTTAGTTCTAAATATGGCAGGTTAAGTAGAAAGGGATTATAAAATAATTTGTCTTTGACATTTTATATACCTCAATCCTCTTTCTTTTCTGGAGTTTTTGAATTTAATTCTTGTTTCATCTATTACCTTCCCTTTTGGATGGACTGGTCTTCTTTTAAAAAACATACTGTTCTTGAGACGTGGATACTATTAGCTCAGACAACTTCATTGCTTTGCTTTTGTTGTTTGTGGATGATGGTCAAACTTCACGGATTGTTGCAGTCCTTTTCATAATATTGTTAGAAAGGTAATTCCAGTATTCTGACCAGTTGCAGCTTGTGGGCAAACTTGGAAATGATTAGGTGTTAAGAACATTGCTGCTCCTGTTGTTGGTGGAGAGATCATAATGGAATGCCAAAGTAAAATGGTTGATAGATGTATCTTGTGGATAACACAAACATGATCCACAGGACACTGGTAGGTGTACACACCATGTAGCTTTTTGACTTCAATAGCTGCAGTTACAAGTGGTTAACATTGTTATAATTCTGATTCAAGATTTATAGGTGTTCGAGAGCCTTTGACAAAGCAGGAGTTGAGCCATTTGCCAAGGGGTGCCTGCTGTTTTAGCTAAATTAATATGGCTGACCTAGCTCAGCATCTGTTCATTGGTAATCTCCAGGTTTTTGGTAGAGCTGTTGAAAACTAGCAAGACATTGCTGGGAATTCTGTTATTGATAATAGTCATTATGTGGGATATGCAACGGTGTGACTGTTGTCACGTGATATCAAGCTGTCGGCTGTTGTAGTGTGGCACTGTGGCCACTGACCCTTCTCTGGTACTTTGCTTAAATGTTGGGGATGGGTTAGTTCAGTTGGCTAGACAGCTGGTTTACAATATAGAGTGACACCAACAGGACAGGTTCAATTCCTGTACCAGCTGAAGATACCATGAAGGTCCGTCCACCTCAAACTGTTCCCTCACCTGAGACATGGTGACCCTTCGGTTAAACCACCGCCAATGAGAGAGAGCAGATTATAGTTCTCTGGGACTATGATGACTTTATATTACTATTCTTCAAAAATCAGTTTAGATAATGAATGGTATCAGGTTGTTTGATGGGCAGCCAATGTGAAGTTAAGCTGAGACAATTAATTGATAGCCTGAGTTCCATTTCTAAATATTTTTACTGTTTTCATTTCCCTTCTAAGACATCCTCACAGTAAATAAGGACCTCAATGGTCCACTCCAATATAGATTTGCTATGTCTCCACAAACTTAAAATTTCCTTGATCTGAGTTATTGCTATGCAGATGATTGTCTTCACTGAGCAGATCCCTCAAGAATCATGTGGTGCATTGGGAGACTAAATAGATTTGAGGAGGAGATAGACAGACAGGTTTTTAATTAGTAATGGGTTAAAGGGTTATGGGGAGTGGGCAGGAAAGTGGAGTTGAGGCTAAGAGGAGACCAACCATCATCATACTAAATGGCAGAGCAGGCTCCATTCTGCTTTCCTATTTTTAATACTACATTCTTTTTGCAATAAATGTCAAAGTTCCATTTATCTGCCTTGGTACCTGTCTTACCTGTATAAAAGCTTTCTGTGACTCATGTATAGGAACACCCAGATTCAATGCACAGATGTATTTTGAAGTTTCTCTCCATGTAGATAACAAGTTGACCTTTTCATTCTTCCTGCCAAAATGGTTGACTTCACGTTTAACCATGGTTAAACTCCGTCTGCCAAATTTTGGTCCATTCACCTAACCTATTCATATCCATTTGTAAATTTCCTGTTTCTTCATAGCTTATTTTTATATGTGCTTTAGTGTCATCTGCAAATTTGGCTATTGTACATTCTGTCCAAGTCAATCATGTAAACGGCAAATAGTTGAACCCTGTGGCACCCCACTAGTTACAGATTGTAAACCAGCAAAAGATCCGCTTTTCCCTTCTCTTTGCTTTCTGTTGGGTAGCCAATCCTCGATTCAAGCCAATTTATTACCACTAATTCGGTGTGATCTGAAGTGTTGACCTTTTGTGCAGCACCTTATCTATTGCCTTGGGGTTACAAAGTCTTACAGTATGGAAACAGACCCTTTGGTCCAGAAAGTCCATACTGACCATAGTCCCAAACTGAACTGGTCCCAACTGCCTGTGCTTGGTCCATTTCCCTCAAACTTTTCTTATTCATGTACTAATTTGAATGTCTTTTAAACATTGTAAGAGATGCCTGCACCACTTCCTCTCTTGCAATGTGTAAAAGTTCATTCCACACACGCACACCACTGTGTTTAAAAAAAATTGCACCTATGTATTTTTTAAACCTTTCTCCTCTCACCTTAAAAATATACCCCCAGTCTTGAAACCCCCAGAAGTCCATGGAATAAGTGTGGAAATTAATAGCATTGTGATTCAATGATATGAAGCTTTTATAAATAAAGGTTTAAATTAGATATATATTCGTCAGGAATTGATAAAATTCAACAATGGTATTGATTGTGCTATTATATTCTTATCCTTTTGCAAATAATTTCTCTCAATCAGATTCTGCTGCTGAAACTATTCATTTGTTTTAAACATGAAGCTTAAAATCAAAGATCAAATACTTGTGTCATACTACTTAAAATTGCACTATGGTCACTATTTTGTGGTGTGATTTTAAAAAGTAGCGGGTTAATTCTTTTTATTTTCATCTTTGCTTTAAGCTGTTTCATTGTGATACAGTGCTTTTTATCTGGTTTTTACAGTTTAGAAGTATTGTTTTGGGTTTTCCTAAAATTGCATATTCATAGAAATTATGATCTCCTTGCAGAGGAAGTTGGACAGCATCCTTTTGGAATGATGAATATCACACAAACTCAATCTGTTGCTCAAATAGGGATTTCTGTGGAACCTGTGGAATTATTGAAACAGCAGACCCCAGTAGCAAGTGCAGCTGTATCAACAGTCGATTCATTTACACAGGCAAGTCCAATAGCTAAGTTAGTTGGGTAACATTGTATTTGACTTTAAAAAAACAAACTTTTGATTGTGAAATCATCCCATAACACATTGTTTTGTAAATATTACATCAGGATTTTTCCTGCCTGGAATATCCGAAAAGGATATGGATGCTGGTTATTTTGGTTTGTATCCTGGGATGTTGATTCTGCATTTTAATTTAAAAGAAAGTTTGCTGTAGTATTTAGTGTAAAGTTGTTAATCATAATGTTTCAGTGATTTAAAACTTGTAAGTTTTTAGTGTATGTTTGTCATTTTGAGAATCTTAACTCTTTAAAAATTATGATCTGTTGCCTATGGTAGCGCAGTATATTTATAATATGAAAACGTTTCTTGAATGTAGATCTAAGATCACTTACAGTGAAGAGAAATTCAGAAGGTTGAACAGATTTTTAAGCATTTTTAAAGTGTTGTTATCATCCATTGAAGTTGTGAGCTGAGAAGTAGATCTGATATTATCTGTTAGAGATAATAATAGCCTCTATAGCTATTAGCTCAGTGTTTTTTTTATTTAAAGGATATGGACACCGTGGCAATGTGACATTTAAAAGTCTTCAGTTGTACAAATGCAGGAAGAGCATAGGAGGTAGTATGACTTCTTCAGCATTTAGAAGGGTTAAATGTACCCATTGATAATATTAGAGTCTGTATCTATGTTCTGTGCTGCAGTGGTGTGATTGATCATCGTCTTCCAAAATTTCTCAACCTGGAAAAAAAATGGATGCTGTTGTGTTTGGAATTCTAATTGAGTCAGTATTTATATTGCCTAATTCCCTCCCTTTCTTGCTTTCTCTGGTAAGCCAAAAGTAAAATGCAGTAAACTATTAGTAAGCCCAAGACTGAGAGAGTATTGTACAGCCAGTCCTGATGGTCAGATCACAGATTGTTCGATTCTAATTATCGAGTCATTTCCTTACTCTTAATTCTTTACTGGTTAATTTTACCTGTCTGCAGAGTCTGAACAGGTCCTGTTTGCATGAAAGTCCACAGTTAAATGTGGTATCCAGTATAAGATGAAACCCATTTTAGAAATTAAGTTTTTTCATGCTTATCATTGGTACTTTTGCACAATGAACTGATCAGTAAAGTGGATTCTAACTGACAGAACTAAAAGCTTAAAGCAGATATAAATTACCCACCAGTTGATTTGTGATTCAGTCTGTTGACCAAATTTTGGGAACAAATGACATCCATAATTTGAAATTTCCAAAGTTTTAAATTTGGCTTCTGGATCACTTTTTGTTTATTTTTGCATTGCTTGGTGTGTGTGTCTTTGTATCATTCTTAATTGAGACTCCATCATTGAACCTAGTTTTGACAGGTTGATAGTGTTTCAGAGATTTTAATTTTAATTAACAGTTGTTCTGTTAATTAGAAACATGGACACAAGACATCTAAGACATTGGTGAACAATAGGGCCAGAAATGTATCTCCTTAACTTATGAGATTTAAGAATTGGAGTAAAGAAAGGGTGAATTGGGCAGGTGAATTTAGTAACAAGAGAGAAGGAAGTACAGAAAACAGCTGTTGGGAAAGCATAAAATTTGTTGTTTGAAAAGTATCCAAATCAAATTGCTACATGTGGGATTGAGATTTTGTTGGTATTTTTTCATTTCTAGTCTGAAGATGGACATTATTTAATCACTTCAGAAGCTGTTAATTCCATTGTTAATTGGTAGATTTGCAGAAAGTTTAGTGGGTACATGGTGTACAAATACAAAAACTTACTGAATCTTGGGAGGTGAAAACTTTTAGTGATACTAAGTATGACAACATATTGCAATTTGTCACTGAATTCATGGATCTTCACAAATTATTAGATGTTTCCTGCACTGAAAAATGCAATACTTAGTTTTTTTGTAAATGTACTACATTTTAATCAGTTGTGTAAATATGTTGTTTAATTTACAATCCAAATGCTGTCACAGTTTGAAATTGAGTTGTAACACTCTTTAAAATTAACTTTTGCATATTTTTTTCTTTGTGCTTAGACAATTTTTCCAATTTTGCTTATGTTTGTTTAGATCAAAAAATAGTACAATAGCCATAGAATGTTTGCCAGTAAAGCCTAAACAGAGGACAGCACTTCAATACTAAAACAGTTGAGTTCAGATTATTATTAATTATGAAAATCTTATGACTGTTATTGCTTCTGAGGCAACCACAGTATTGTCAGTTACTTCTTTAAGTTGCAGGGTCACTGGACTCAATTTTAACTATGCTTCTCTCTCTCCTTGCAACAGGAGCCTCCAGATCGGCTGAGTTTCTCCACCACTTTCTATTTATGTTTCAGACTTCTTAAAAGAAAAGGCAATCAGATAATTTTAATGTAAATTGACGCTTGTTGCTCTCTATCAACTGAGGCCACAGTAACCTCCAAGAGTACAACAATGAAACTTAATGATTTCTGTTTTTTTATACATGTATGTTCTTTCAACTTCTCTAAAAGGCATCTGAATTAGCTCTGAGTAAGGCAAAGTTTATTTCTAATTTTAAAATGCTTTATATTGTAGTATTAAAATACAGTATAATGGAGTATAATCAATACACTACTGTTTGTATATTACGGAATAAAGAAAATGCAAATACTAGTTGTTCCAGTTGGTATTTGGCATCGTTAAAAGTACAATTTTTCTATCCAATTGTTGTTTGGACAATGTTTCACTTTCTCAGTATACTGTTGCTTGGTGTCTCCTCTGACATTTTTTTAAAGCCTCCTTTTCACCAGTTGAAATATGGTATTTTTGATTAAAGAAGCAAAATGAAGTCCTAAAAGTGTTTCACAACCTTACCATATCACGAAACAATTTATGGCTAATCATGTATTGCTCCAGGGCATAGATCCTATAGGAAGGATGGCAAGAAAGGATGTGCAGTGGCAATTTTCATTAGGGATAACAATACAGCTGTATTTAGGGAGGATATTCCGAGGAGTATGTCCAGGGAAGTTATTTGGGTGGAACTGAAAAGTAAGAAAGGGATGATCACCTTATTGGGATTCTACTATAGATCCCCCAGTAGTCAGTGGGAAATTGCGAAATAAATTTGTAAGTACAATTCATTTATCTATAATAATAATAATAAGCTGGTTATGGTAGGGGACTTTTAAGTTTCCGAATTTAAGTGTCTACAAGAAAATTTTCTGATTTGGTTTGTGGATGTATCTAAAGAAGAAGAGAAGAATAAAATGCAGAAGAAGCAAGTCTTGACTGACTTTTGGGTGATAAGGCAGGGTAGGTGTAAGAGGTGTCAGTGGGGAGCACTTTGGGGGCCAGTGATCATAATTCTATTAGCTTTAAAATAGTGATGGAAAAGATAGACTGAAACGAAAACTTAAAGATCTAAATTGGAGGAAGGCAACTTTGTATTGAGCAAGAACTTCCAAAAGTTGATTGAGGACAGATCTTTGCAAGTAAAGAGACAGTTGGAAAATTGGAAGCCTTCAAAAATGAAATAATGAGAGGCCAGAGACACTGTTCCTGTTCGGGTGAAGGGCAAGGCTGATAGGTGTAAGGAATATTGGATGACAAGAAATTGAAGTTTAGGTCAAAAAAAGGAGGCATATGTCAGGTATAGACAGCAGGGATCAAGTGAATCCCTAGAAGAGTATAAAGGTAGTAGAAATATACTTTAGTGGGAAATCAGAAGGCAAAAACGTGACATGACAGATAGAGTTAAAGGAGAACCCAAAGAGATTCTGCAAAAACATAAGCACAAAAGAGTAACTAGGGAGAGAATAGGGCCCTTGAAGATCAGCAAGGCTGCCTAAATGTGGAACCACAGGAGATGGGTGAGATACTAAATTAGTATTCTGCATTAGTGCTTACTGTGGAGAAGGATATGGAAGATATAGAATGTGGGGAAATAAATAGCAACATCTTAAAATGTCCACATTACAGAGGAGGAGGTGCCCAACATCTTAAATCACATAAAGGTGGATAAATCCCCCGGATCTGTGGGATGCTAGGGAAGGGATTGCTGGGCCCCAGGCTGAGATATTTGCATCATTCTTAGCCACAGGTGAGGTGCCAGAAGACTGGAGGTTGGCTAACGTGATGCTTCTACCTCAGAAGGGTGGTAAACTCGGAACTATAGACTGGTGAACCGAATATTGGTGGACTCGTTGTTGGAGGGAATCCTGAGGGACAGGATTTGCATGTATTTGGAAAAGCAGGGACTGATTAGGAATAGGCAGCATAGCTTTGTGCATGGGAAATCGTGTCTCGCTAACTCAATTGTTTTTATTTTGAAGAAGTAACAAAGAAGATTGAGGGCAGGGTGGTGGATGTGTTTTTATGATTAGCAAGATTAGATAACACTAAATACTGTGAGAACTAGCCATTCGGATACAGAACTGGCTGAAGGTAGTAGACAGAGGGTGGTGGTGGTGGTGGTGGTGGAGGGTTGCTTTTCAAACTGGAGGCCTGTGACCAGTCGTGTACCACAAGGATCAGTGCTGGGTCCACTGCTTTTTGTCATTTTATACAAATAATTTGGAACCTAGGAGGTATGGTTAGTAGGTTTACAGATGACACCAAAATTGAAGGCATAGTGGATAGAGAAGAAGTTATCTCCGAGTACAACATGATCTTGATCAGATGAGCCAGTGGGCCGAGGAGTGGCAGCTGGATTTTAATTCTGATAAATGTTGAGTTTCTGCATTTTGGGAAGGCAGATCCGGGCAGGACTTACTTACTTAATGGTAAGGTCTTGGGGAATGTTGTTGAACGTTGAGACCTTGGATTTCAGTTTCACAGTTCCTTGTAAGTGGAGTCACACGTATTCAGGACAGTGAAGAAAGCGTTTGATATGCTTGCTTTTCTCAGTCAGTGCATCGAGTGTAGGAGTTAGGAGGTCATGCTACAACTGTACATGATATTGATTAGGCCACTTATGGAATACTGTCTGCTCTTCTGGTCTCCCTGTTATTGGAAGGATGTTGTGAAACTTGTAAGGGTTCAGGTAAAGATTTAAAGGATGTCACCAGAGTTGGAGAGTTCAAGTTATAGGGAGAGACTGAATAGACTGGGGCTGTTTTCCCTGGATCGTTTTAGGCTGAGGGGTGACCTTATAGAGGTTTATAAAATCATGAGGAGCGTGGATAAGGTGAATAGCCAAGGTTTTTTTCCCTGCAATTGGGGGGGGGGGGTCCAAAACTTAGAGGGCGTATGTTTAACGTGAGAGGGCAAACATTTAAAAGGGACCAAAGGGGTAACTTTTTCGTGCAGAGGGTGGTGAGTATATGGACTAGATTTACTTATGTTATCTGGTTGGCACGGACGATTTGGACTGAAGGGTCTGTTTCTTTGCTGTACATCTCCCGTGACTCTTAGTATCTTTTCAAGTGTAATTTCTGTTGTAAGAATTGCAACATCAGTTGAATTTAATTAGGACTAGATAAATTGGTTTTGGGATGTTGATTGAGGAGTAAATATTGGCCATGATATAAATTATTGATCACTTTTTTTCTGAGAAAAATGTGCAAACTCCTTTCTCTGGATGTCATTTTAGTTTTCATGTTGATCCAAACCCCAGTATGGATTTATTTTGGGAAGCTCATCTCTTCTGGGTGCATTTTTTTGTTTTTTTTTGTTCAAACTCAAATAATTCGTGTCCAAATCTTTTCTGTGAAATAATTCTGAACGTGACACTGACTTTATAGATTTCTACCATAAATATTGCTTTGAAAATCTGCTGGCATTTACAGACATAGTAGTTGATCATAACTGAAGTGCCTGGTTACTTCTATGGACCATTTTGTACCTCTAGGCTGCTGCAGTTCACTTTTTTGGCTTATTTTGCAAAATGTTAACAGTCATATAAATACTCTCTCAATTATTATAAACTTCTTATACTTTCAGTTTACACAGAAGATGCTAGACAACTTCTATAATTTTTCAACCTCATTTGCACTGACCCAGGCTCAGATGATCCCAAATCCCTCTGAGATGTTTATCCCAGCAAGCATTGTCTTGAAATGGTAAATATACATCTATTTTGCATGTCTATTTACAATAACACATAGAAATGTGGTTAGTTTTCCCTTGATGCATGTATCTTGTTCGAACTTTTGTTTTGAAAATGTTTTTGAATCTTGCTGAAGCCGTATCTAATTAAAAGATTACAGTTTTAAATTATTTGTTACTTGTTAAGAAATTTACATGTTCCATAATATGGGAAGCAGCTATGTTGCCAAAGTTTTGAAATAAAATTGATCATCTGTTAAAATAAAGGTCTGGTGTATGTATATAAGGCAGAGGAATTTTTTGATGTATAGGGTAGAACTAGAAAAGTGTGTAGCTATTTGAAAAGTTTGTCAAACAATGATGCACACTATATTTGCATTTGATGCAAGGAGCTCATCAACATACAAGTATGTAAAAACTTATTTCACTGCCCTACTCCTTTCATTAAATAACAGTAGGATCCTATGTAAGCACTCAGTCACTTGCCTGGAAAACAGTATTTCAAGCTCCTTTCACAATGACCTCAATGTCTTCAGCACCCTAGTTTATAATTCCTAAAGCACAGACTTTTGAAATGTTCCAAAGAGTAAACAAAGTGCTTCTACTGTACAATGTATGCATTTCATATTAACTATTTTATGTAATGAGGTTAATCTTTTCCTAAAGCAAATGCTGTTTATGTGTGACTTTGAATATTCTCATTCTTTATCTATGGTGTTTGTTTACTTCTTTGACTCTGTTCATTTTTATTTAATAAACTGGAACTTAATTTGGTAGGACTGTGGAAATATTGCCGGAATTCAAATCTTGAAAACAAAATTGTTCCCACTTGTGCTTCCTTTGTATTCCAGTGCGAAGTTAAGGAATATAATTTAAAAATGAGAATCCGTCTTATTTAAGACTGAGGGTTGAATCTTTTGAGCTGTCTACCTCAGAAAATAGTACAGCAGGGTCAATGAATATTCTTTAAATCGAGATAAGCATATACATTGTTTCCTGGTTATGAATTTCTGGGTTATGGGGGAAGAGTGCAGTTGAGAACATGATCAAATCAACCATGATCTGATTTAAATGGGGAGAAGCACCAAAGGGGCTGAGTGACCTACTCCTCCTCATTCAAATAATTGTAATTGATTTTAGGATGTTTGCTCTTTGGGTGGAAAACTTTTTAATTAGTGCCATGTTATGTGTGTATCCATGTTATATGTGTAGGTTTTTAATGTTGATATAATACAGATGTAACTGGTTTGTTAATCCTTGCGCTGCTTTCAACAGTAGCTTCATCAGACTTTAAAGTATTATTTCTGTAATTAAGAAGAAGTGTATCTACCCTTTTTGAAAGTTCTAGAATACCATTTCCTCTACATTGAAAGAACTCCTATATTAATTTTTGCTGTACTTATCAATTTTCTCACTTCGTCTTCTGTCGGGATACCTTCCTGGTGATGGAGTCAACAGGCCCGTCAGTTTTTCGTTGGAAAGTTCTATATTTTCCTCACGCTTTTTGAGGAGAGAGAATTGGATGGCAGTGTTCATTTTAAGCTACTTTTATGAACTCAGAATAGGGGTTATATATTATGTTGTAGTTAACCTGACATTTTCTGTGTATTGTGTCTAGGTTTGTTGCCCTTGATATCCATTGCTTTTAGCTTACTGCGACATTTCTTGTAGTAGTGTTCCTTACGATCACCAGTGTGTGGGGAGAGCAGGTCAGGTGACTTCTTGGTGGTTCTGCTCTTGGGCTTAGGCAGATAAGTTGTCAACAAATCTATGATGTATTGGATTGCTGACAAAGTATTTTCACCAACTTCTGAATATACTTAAGAGTTTTACTAAGTGTAAGGCTGACAATGGAATGAACTCATCAGGATACTCTCTGATGAAGGGTCTAGGCCCGAAACGTCAGCTTTTGTGCTCCTGAGATGCTGCTTGGCCTGCTGTGTTCATCCAGCTCCACACTTTGTAATCATCAGGATACTGAAAGCTTTCACTGACCATTGGGTGAATTGGTAGACTGCTGGACAATTAATTATGATGTAGTTGCATATGACGTTCAAATTGATTTTGAGTTTTGTTTTCCACCCCGCTCCTCCCTCCCCTCCCTCATTCCCAGAAGTGGTAGTGCTGGTCAATAGAAAACAAGACTAGAGCTTTTTAGCTTGAATCAGATGTACTTCTACTGAAATCCAGTATTCATCGTATTTATATTGCCTAAAAGTTCAAAGGGAACATATGCTGTTCCTACACTCCTGTTACCATGTCATTTTTCTGATTTCATTGGGGAACAGGACCGCCTTAACTAAGTTTCTGACTTAACAGTTGATATGTTAATCTGATTAATTTTAATTTTATCAGAACAATTTTTTATTCTAATATGTTGTATAATTCTGAGTTCTCAATCTAAATATATGAAAAAGGTAGCTGAAAGTTTTAACTTGGATTGTTGTTTTGTTTTCATAACTCTTCAATATAGAGCTGAAGACCTTTAAATGTTGATACTAAGAAGTTTGAGTGCATTTATTTATTCAACTAGCACACATTCCTTTAAGAAATGTTGTCGGTTACGGAAGGTTTGAGTTATAAAGAAAGGCAGGATAGGCTGAGATTTTTTTCACTAAAGGACAGGAGGTTGGGAAGCAAGCTGATAGAAATTTACAAAATAATGAGGGGTACAGATAGAGTTAATGGTGGTTGTCTTTTCCGTTGGATGGTAATGTTGAGATCGGGGAGGCACGTTTTTAAGGTAAGAGGAGACAGATGTAAAAAAGATATTGAGGGGGACGTTATCTTCACACAGATGGTTCATGTGTGGAATGAACGTCCTGAGGAAGTGGTGGATGTAGGAACACTTACAACATTTAAAAGACATTTGGATAAGTACATGTATAGGAAAGGTTTGAAGGGATATGGGCCAGAAGCAAGCAGGTACAACTAGTTTAGTTTGGTATTATGTTTGGCAGGAACTGTTTCCCTTCTGCATGACTCTGATAACAAGTGTTTCCTTTCTGATCTTAAAGGCAACTCAAGTCAATTTTTGAAAAACCATTTCACAGTTTAGATGTTGACATTGTTATATGTATATTTGCCAATATATTCTGCTCTTGCATACTAGTTATTGAATTGAGTTTTTAATGGCTTATTATATACATTGCTAATTACCACTTAGATTATTGTGTTAACCTCCTTATCTTCAGTGATTTATCAATAAGAAATATACTATTTAGTTCTTCTTTTATTTAAAAATAGAAGAAAAAACAGGCAAATATAGGCCAGTTAATTTAATGTGTTATTGGGAAAATGTTAGTCTATTATAAGGGATCCAATCAAGAATATTTAGAAATACACAATATGATCAGGCAGAGTCAGAATGACTTTAACTTTGTGCAGGGGAGATTATACTTGATAGATTTACTGGAATTCTTTTGAGAAAGAAACAAGCAGGATAAATAAAGGAGAAACAGTAGATGTAATATGTTTGGATTTTCAAAAGGCATTTAATAAGGTCCAGCACTTTTGGCTACTTATTAAGATAAGTGTCCTTAATGTTGCAGGTATAAAAATTAAAATATGGATAGAAGATTGATTGATTAATAGAAAACAGGCAGTGGGGTAAGAGGAGCATTTTCAGGATGGCACCTGTAACTCATGGAGTGCCATGGGGGTCAATGTTGGGGCTACAACTCTTGAAAATATATTAACTATTTTGATGAGGAAAGTGAATGTACTGTAGCCAAGTTTGCAAAGGGGATAGAAGCAGAGGGAAAGCAAGTATTGAGGATGACACAAAGTCTGCAGAGGGATATAGACAAATTACAAGAGTGGGGAAAATATAGCAGATGGAATGCAGTGTGGAAAATGTGAAGTTCTGCACTTTGACAGTAAAAGTGGAGATGCTGAATATTATTTAATTGGAAAAAAACTGCAGATAGATACAGGACAGATCAAATTACAGAGAGCCAGCATCCATGTTCAGCAGGTGATAGGGAAAGGAAGGGAATGTTGACCTTTATTTCAAGAAGAATGGATTATGAAAACAGGGAGATTTTGATAAAACTACACCAGACACAAGTCAGACCATAGCTGGAATACTGTGACCATTGAAACATAGGAGATTCTTAGTGGACTTGACCGGGTTGGTGTGGAGAGGTTGTTTCCCCTTGTGGGATAGTCCAGGACCAGAGGGTATAACCTTGGAATAAGGGTTGCACATTTAAGACAAAGATGGAGTGATTTGCTCTCTGAGGGTATTGAAACTGTGAATTCTTTACCATTTGAGGACTTTTAAGGCTGCGTTTTAAGTACATTCAAAGCTGAGATATTTTTCTGATTAAAAATCTATCAACAGTTCTTGAGAAAATGTAGGGAAGTGGAGTGAAGGATTATCAGATCAGTCATAACTCATTGAATAGGTGGAGCAAACTGAATAGGCTGAATGGTCTATTGGTCTGTTCCACCTTGTGTCATACGGTGTTTCTCCATGTGTATCTCTTTTAAGCAGAATCTGTTCAGAAATACTCCATTTGATCTGTTATATAAGAAGCAGAACTGCAGCTGTTTGTAACCTAGTTTTCTCTTTAGTCTCTGTTTTGAAAGTGAAGTATTTTAAAGTTGCCCTAATCGCAAAATAAACATTGAAGTAAGAAGGCAGTAACAATTTGCTGCTAATCCTTGTGTTCTGTTCTTTTTGTTTGTTTCCATTCCTCAGGTATGAGAATTTTCACCGAAGATTGTCCCAAAATCCAAATTTTTGGAAATCGTAAACAATAATCACCAGAAGATAATGTTACAGCCAACAGTGTTGAATTTGTGTAAACTGATTTTTGCAATCCTTTGCAAGGTGTTTTGAATACATGCTGCTTTTCATAGTAATCATGCTGGTTTGAAAATTATTTTGGAACATTTTGCTTGTGATACCTGCCACACTGTTGTTTATAATGGATATTAACAACCTCACTAATCATGTCTGAATTGACATTTGCATTCTCAAAATGGATTCTAAATTGGAATTGAAAGAATATGTAGAATTGTATAATATTGTGAACATTCATTATAATATGCCACAAGTGGGTTGGCAGTCATATCGGGAGAAATCTCTCATAGGGAATTCTGCTCAAGCTAAATCTTTATGCAGCTATACACTCATTTTGTACTCCCTGTCGTATCTAAGATGTTCCTTTTATTCTCACTTGCATCTTTTTATACCATCAGTGCCAGTGGTTAAATTTACTTTATAAAGAGAGGCCTTTGTTTTTTTAACAAATACTGCTTTATGTTAACTTAAGTTTTATATTGGCTACTTAGATCCCGTTAATAATATACATAACCCTGTCTTGTTATTAGATCTGACTGCAGTTCCAGAAGACTGTAAATGGAAAAATTGGGCTGCAGACATTTCTACTGCTTAAAATGTGTGCAGGAAACATGTATATTGTCTATGCATCTTAGCCAACATTTTTGTTCGTAATTTAAGCATCACAGATAATTGCTTCATCACATTGCTTTGAGTCAGGACTACAGAGCAACATACTGAGGACATTGGAAATTTCTGGAGCAAGAAATGGAATTAACCTTACAGGTCAATGACATTTATAAAGTAAGATTTTCTCTCCATAGATGACGTGTGACTTGTGTAGTTTCATATTGATAAACTGCCCAAAATAGAATGTGAATGTAAATATATGACTAGTAAATTGTGTCTTTGACATGTCATAAATTTCGTATACGTAGAAGTTGTTTTGCAGTGGCCCAGGATATTTTATTGAGCAATGAGTCTTTAAGCAGAAAGGAATAGGCAGATGAGCAATAACATAGAAAATACCTAGCTCAGATATCATTGCATATACCTGGAGCTTCCTGCAGGGTTAAATGCTGAGGAATGGGAAAGAAATGCCACAATGCAAAAGAAATGAGAGAAAAGCTAAGTATTTAGAATGCATTACTGAAATTGAAAATGGATAAATTGTAAGGGAAAGAGTCATGCAGGTGGTGCAACGTAGCTTTAACTGAACACTTGGAAAGAAATGTTTATACAGTCCATTTTTAAAAAAATCACTGCTTAATGTGGATTTCAAATAGTGTCAACTAATTTCTCATTCAAAATTAGAAGCTTAATGCCGCCGGAAGGGACTGGAGATGTTATTTACTTCAGCCTTCGCACAAGTTGAAAAGCTTCCAAAACTCTTCCGCCTTTTGGCAGAATATAAAGAGAATCTTTTGCAACTGATCTGTATATGGAGAGTTTGCATAGAGTATTATATCCAAACAAACTGAAAATCAGTAACATGATTCAAAAAGTTATTAGCATGTAAATAATTTTCTCCTTTTTAACTTCACAATTCAATAGAGGTACATCGACACGGAAGTTTTTGAAAGTGCATGATAGAAGTAAGTTTTTCAAGAAAGAATAGCAATATTAATTTACCTTCTGAGATTTGGCCCTAGTGATAGACACTTGCACTGTTCCAGAAGCGCAATTCTCCAGTTATTATCAATTTGAATTTTACTTTTAAATGTTAAATTGAGACCATTGATGTTGGGTTACACTAATAGTTGCAGCAGTGCAATCACAAATCATCTGTAGCACTTCAATGATTAATCATACCTAGTCTGCGTTCCTTCCTAGAGATTGAATCTCCTAGAAAGTATTACAACATTTAACTCTTATAATGAAAGATTGATGGCCAACACTATATTAGTAGTGCAGTCAAATTCCTGAGCAAATTCTCTAATAATAGACATTGGTGTAGAATATAAGGCCAGAAGACACAGGAGTGGAAGTAAGGCCATTTGGCCCATCAAGTCCACTCCACTATTTAAATCTTGGCTGGGCATTTCAACTCCACTTCCCTGCACTCTCCCCATACCCCTTGATTCCTTCTGAGTTCAAGAATTTGTCGATCTCTGCCTTGAAGGCATATACACAGATAAAAATTGAAAGAACAGCAGATGCTGTAAATCAGGAACAAAAACAGAAGTTGCTGGAAAGGCTCAGCAGGTCTAGCAGTAAAAAGTCACCTGATCTGAAATGCTAACTCTGGATTTTCTTCACAAATGCTGCCAGATGTGCTGAGCTTTTCCAGCAACTTCCGTTTCTGTTCCTGATTTACAGCATCTGCAGTTCTTTTGGTTTTTATTTAGTATCTAATTCACTGCTACATCTCTTCTAGGCATGCCCTCCTTGAAGAAGTTAAACTCTCTTCTGGGATTTCTGTTCCAATCTTTTGTTTTCTCTTGTCCACCAGGTTCTGAGGAAGGGTCACTGGACCTAAAACGTTATCTCTGATTTTTCTTCACAGGTGCTGTCAGACTTGCTGAGCTTTTCCAGCAACTTCTGTTTTGATACAGGGTTATATGTCTGTTTCAGTATCTAGTAAACACTACTCCGCCAGGTTATATTGTCTTATTTTAGGAATGCAGACTTTTTTCATCCTACTTGTTCAGTATAAGTTTGAATTTTTAATGAATTTTGCAGATGTTTATGTAATATGTACAGCCATTAGCAACTCAGGTGAGGATCCCAAAATCATCTGTAAGAGAAAGGATAATAAGTCCATTAACGTGAGTAGGGTAGAAACTCTGGTTATGAACTGAAAAGGACAATAGGTAGCAATCCCTAATGTTCCAAAGTTCATTGCATGAAAATGGCATTAAACCATAATGCTTATTACCTAACAAGTGCAGACACACTGGCTGCCTCCTATGGTATAACCTATCTGTGATTCTGTGAAAGCAGTTCTTTTGTAATTGTCATAATTATATAAATGTGGTTAACAAATGGTATGTAAAGGACAGATAAGTTCAAACCAAGAGGATAGCTGCACAAAAGCTGTCTCTTTTGTTTATGTGCCATAATCATTTTTTTAAAAAAAACTTTGACAGGGTCTTGTCTGTCAAATCTGCTGAAAGCATGCAATTTCATTTTTGTCCTGTGATTAAAGCACATTGCTTACGTAGTTTATAGCCCGAGTCACTCAAAAATGGATTAGTCTTCGGTGAATAATAGCCTAATTTTAAATTTGGTGACACTACTCAACCTAGAATGTGAAGATTGACTAGTGTCACTAAATTGACTTACAGTGAATGCATTGAAATGAGAATTTCTGCTGTGAAAAATTGAGAAAAAATTGATTTATGGCACCATGTCCTACCAGGAGGCCTCTTGTCTGAATAGGTAGGAAACCTTGACTACAGTCATTCTTAATCTTACTGCTGATAAGTAGACCAAAGGAAGCAAGAGTAATATGTTTTTCTTATCAATTTACTTAAGTTAAAATGTTGCTCACAAGTACTGAGCAATGTAATAAAATATATGAAACTACGTATTATGATTCATAACATGTCGCTACTGCTAAATCATTCCAACAGCCTGGTGTACTAACACATCTATAAGCTTATCAACCTGGGAAAAAATGTGTTGGCATAATATATTAATTGTTCCATCAAAACGGAAACAATTTTACTGTTGTAAACATCAACTTGAGGTAAACCTTCAGATGTTAAAGGAGCATAAGTCATGGAATAGATCAGAGTCCCTGGTTATTCACTATATTCTTAGTGGATCATCACCTGTTATTAGTTATTGTGTTTAACAATGCTGTCATCTCACAGCAGATAATTGTCTCTGAACTGTTGAGCTATCTATTATCTAATAGAGTAATAAATTAATTCTAATCTTGACTTATGAATTGTGGGGCTGTAGAACACAATAGACATCTTTGTAGTATAGTTATATTTGGCCTAAATGAATGGTAATAAATAGTGAACAGCAGTAAGTGAAATGCAGCCCATTCCAAAATTTTATTCATTTAAATCCAAATAAATTAATCTCTTGAGGCAAGGTATTCTTTATTTTTCAAGATCGGTGAGAAATTCATCAGGAGCAACTCCAATATCAATCTGCTTGTTTCCATTCAATTATTGAGTAATTATTTGCCTTGACATTGAAATTCACCCTGGTTGATCATCTCTGGTTACATTTGGCCTTATATTGTTAACTCTTATTCAGATAGGTAATTAAAATTATCCAATCATTTATTTAAAGCATTAATTTTTCATTTGGCTGCATTATGTTAGTTCAGATGATTAATTCAATCTGGAGTGACTTGACCTTTTATTCACAGGGTTAACTGGGATTCTATTCCACTGTTTTGGGGGTAAAGAATTTCTGATGATTTATTTTGAATTCTGTTAAGACTTATATCTTCATTAAAGTCAGGAAGAGAGAAGGCAGTGGTAAATCATGACGAGTAAAGCTGGAGATGAAGTAAAATATGACAGACTACATCATTATTCAAACACATTTTTGAATTCACTCTTGGGATCTGGATGTCACTGGAAAAGCCAGCAGTTAACATCCATCCTCCCTCCTTTTCCATGAGAGTGTATTGGTGAACTGGCTTTTTGAACCAGTGCAGTCAAGGGGAACAAGTTCCATAATTTTGAGCCGTTAACAGCTCAAAAGAACATGTTCATTGCCATCGAATGACTGTGTATACAATAGGTTTTTTTATAAGTATACTGTGAAAGCAAACTTTTAAACTGTTCCCACCAGTGACTTGGATAAGAGTCTGCGAGGAATAGTGTCCACTTTCTTTATTTTAATTGGCAGCACTGTCATGACCAGTTTACAAGGATCACACGTAGCTTTGACTTATTTTAAAATCTTTGAAGTTTTCAGCATGAAGCTTTAGCTTTTTAAAATAAAAAAAATTAGCTACTAATTTCTGTGATCACAGTAAGGAGCTAGTTACAAGATTTTTCTGAATTAAACAATTTTATTATGAACTGATCTTGGGATAAATATTAAAAAAAGTCAGTGCACATACAGAGGTATAGATTTAAACAGGGATTGTGTTCAGTATAAAAGGAATATGGAAGGAATATACAATTTAAAGTTATCGAGGTGTAAGATTTTAACCTGACAGCATTGCTGTCCAGTTAGTGTCTTTAAATGATCAGAAGTAGCGAATATTGCAGATATTTTTAAATTCTTGGTGTAATGACAATTCTTTTCAAACAGTTTTGTCATTAGGCACTTTCTCCATTTGAGAGGCAGAGACACTATTTTTCAAAGTAATTCCCTTTTTACAATTAAACCTATCTCATTCTACCAAAACCAAGTAGAATCATAGAAGAGAGATAATGGGAACTGCAGATGCTGGAGAATTCCAAGATAATAAAATGTGAGGCTGGATGAACACAGCAGGCCAAGCAGCATCTCAGGAGCACAAAAGCTGATGTTTCGGGCCAGGTCTAGGCCCGAAACGTCAGCTTTTGTGCTCCTGAGATGCTGCTTGGCCTGCTGTGTGCATCCAGCCTCACATTTTATTATCTTAGAATCATAGAACCTCTACAGTGCAGATTATGGCCATTTGGCCCATGAGGTCTGCACCCTCAGAGGAACATCCCACTCCGATCCATCTAGCTTGCACGTTCCTAGCCACCACAGGGCTATTTAGCATGGCGAATCCACCTAACCTGCTCATCTTTGGATTTTGGGAAGAACCTGGAGCACCCCATGGAAACCCAGTCAGACATGGGGAGAATGTGTGAAATACATACAAATGTTCATCAAAATAGGAGATTAGTGCCATTTTGTGCCTCAATCAGTTGACTAACTTCAGCTGTCTTGATAAAAATGTTAATTTCAGTCAGATGATTTTATTCATTCCACATTGTTTCATGAAGCTTGGCTAACTTGCATAGTAAGATGGTTGCTCTGGCCATTTTAATTTTGTTTTTTATCCCCCCTTTAATAACATTTCAGTTTATGAAATCTCAGATATTAAAATCAGTAATTCATATTTCAAATGGTTTTGAAATTTTCCAGTGTTGATCGTCTTAATAACCATATGGAGACATGATTGCATGTCGTAGCTTATAGGTTTGTAACTGCAGTTAATTTAAGTTGTTTCTTAGACTTTGCATTTAAATCATGTATCCTGACCTGTGCTTGTGCTATAATCCTTCATTCAGATGATTTTTACTCATGTGTCTTATTTCACTGCTGGTTTAATTTCTTTGCAACTTTATTTGATCTTTTACCTTTAGTGCATGAAGCACAGTTTCTAACTCTTGCTCTAGTTTCTTCTTTGTGGTTTATTTTAACATTGTTTGTGCCACAGTTTCCATCTGTTTCCACCTCCCATGTTTTATTGGTTTAAAATCTTCATTTCCATAAGCACTTTGGTCGCAGCCTGATACAACTCATCCCTACAGTACCTCCCTTCCCAATATTGCTACTAGTGACTTAAAAAATAAAGTACCCTCTTCCACATCATTCCTTCAGCTACATAACCACTAATTTGCTCAGCCCTACGCCATTTTTAATAAAGCGTAGGCAACAATCTGGAGATAACATTCAAATTAGGAGGAGGGGTAGACTATTTGGCCCCTCAAGCCTGCTGTACCATTCAGTAAGGCCATGGCTGATCTAGTTACTTGACAGTCGAGCCTACCTGTGATAACCTTTCACTGTCTTTGCTTATGAAGGGTCTATCTACTGCTTTAAAAATATTCAGTTTCTGCATGAGGGTTATGAGGAAGATTTCCAAAGATGAACCACCAGTGAAACCTCTAGTTCTAGATTCTTCCACGAGGAAATCATCTTTGCAGATGCACGCTGTCAAAACTCCTATCAATCAAGTCATTTTTTACTGTTTTAAATTCTAGCGGAGCGGATAAAAGCTTGATATCAACAAACTTCCCTTAATCTATTCGTCAAGTCAAGCTTTTCTGAACTGCTTCCAGTGAAGTTGCATCATTCGTTAAATAAAGAGACCAGTACTGTAAACAGCACTCCAGGTATGGTCTCATAATGCCCTGTATAACTGAAATATAACCACCTTCCTTTGTTTCAATTTTCCTTGCGATAAACAACAACATTGGATTAGCTTTACTAATTATTTGCTGTACCTGCATATTAACCTTGTGATTTATGAATTATGATGCCTGGAGCTCTTGGCATCTCACCTCTGGAATCACACACCAGTTCAATGAGAGGCTTTTTTTTTCTCCCAATTCTTTCTGGTGAAATAGACAATATCATATTTTTGGGCATTAAACTCCATTTGTTGAATCTTTGCCTACTCGCTTAAGGAAGCAACAAAGGGATATAGGTTCTCTTCACAACTTACTTTCTTATTTATAATTATTCAAGGAAAAAGTTGTGGTCACAGCACTGATTCCCATTGCACACAGCTTGTTACATCATGCCTTCTGCTTCCAATAGTTAGCCAATATTCCATTTCTCCCAAACTGGCCTTGGCCTCTGTCCTTCTCTCCTTAGACCTTGTGTTCTCGTCCTGGGCCTTGCCTCATTTGCCACCTTGCCCCAACCCCGACGGATAAAGGTCAGAAAGCAACTCTGCCTTTGCCTGTTCCCAGTCCTTACGCCATATCCTCACTTCTTCCTCGGCCCTTGATCCGTTGCCTAGCTTCATCCCCACTCCCGCTCCTGACCTTTCGTGTCACCAACTCTTCCAGTTTGAATTCTGGAATTCTTCTGGCTTTTCCCATTCCTCAATTTACATTTAAATGGCTGGAGGTAGGAAAATACAAACAAGTAACAAAAATAGTTCACTTGGCCCTTTAAGCCTATTCCACTATTCAGTAAGATCAAGGGTGATTTGATTTTAACCTGAACTCTTACGTTCCTACATACCCACCATAACCTTCATCCCCTTTATAATCTTGAACTTTATCTGTGCATGCCGTTAAAATTATTTAAAGATCTGGATCCATTTGTTTATTAAGGAAGTGAATTCCGGAGACACTTAACCCCATCAGAGAAGAAACATTCTTCATGTCTTAACTAGTTGGCTCCTTATTTTTTAAAACTACTACCTGTACTTGCAAAGTCTCTCACAAGAGAAAACATCTTTTCTACATGCACCTCATCAAGTTTACTCACCAGGATCTTGTTTGTTTCAATTAAGTCTCTTCTGAACTCCCAAAGATACAGGCCACGCCTGTTGAATCCTTCCTCGTAAGGCAGTTGGCTTATTCCAGGTATTAGTCTAATAAACCTCTAAAATGCTTCCAGCATATTAATGTCCTTCCATAGTGCAGTGACCTGTACTCCAGATCTGCTCTCATCGATGCCCTGTATAAGTGAAGCACAGCATCCCTACTCTTGCTTTCAGTTCCCTTACAAGAAAACATGACATTCTGTTACCTTGATAGTAGGAACTGCCGATGCTGGAGGATCTGAGATAAAATGGTGTGTGGCTGGATGAACACAGCAGGCCGAGCAGGAAAGCTGATGTTTCGGGTCAAGACCCTTCTTCAGAAATGCATTAGTGATGAAGAGGTCAACGGAGCGTAGGAGGCCTTGGGGTGGTGTCCAGGAGGAGGGAGTTTGGAGGTGGGAGAAGGGATTAGTAGAGGGAAGGTTAGGCTCACAGTTAAAGAAATAAGTGTGGAGGCGGCGGAGAAACTGCTCAATGTCCAAACGAGAGTTGTATTCGTTGCTGTGTGGGTGGAAGGGCAGTGGTGAGTCCTTTTTTGAGAACTGACTGTTCTCCCTCAGTAAGAGGGAGGTCTGAGGGGGGAGGTGGGGTATCGAAGACTCGGCTGGGCTGGGTGTTGTCTGGAGATGCTGGCTGTGAAGGCGGTGGGCGGAGCAACGTCGGCCGGTAGATCTAGGATGTTGGTGGGTATGGCGTCCTGAATGTTTGAAGATGCCGCTGACACAATGTCTGTGTTGGCCTCAGAAACGGAGGCAGTGGCAGCAACAGCGGTGTTGATGGTGTTGGTTGTACCGGTAGTGGCATACTGGCTGACCGTGGATGTGACGTCATCTGTGGAAACCATTGATGCTCCGAAGGTGGCCACATGGCCAACGGTGGTGGGCACTTGGTGGGGAAGGTTCTGGATATGGTGGCAGGCACCAATGAGTTTAAAGTACTTTGGGTTTTTAGTGTCTAATAAAGCCAAGTAAAATTGTGAGTTCAAATTGTGGATTGTGCAAAGGATAAAAAATAGGAGTGGTCCTCTGCAGGTTTGGGAGAGGGAGGCTCTCAGCCATGGTAGACTTGATTGTAGTATTTAGAGATGCTGACGCAATGCAGCGAGTGTGTATTTCAGAAGTTGCAGTGAGAAATGCTTGTGTACGATATCAACATCTGAATGTAAGGGTTGTCGTGTTTGGGACCAAACTTGGAAGGCTTGAATGTAGACTTCAGTCTGTTGGGGATGATCCAGTTCCATAGACAGGTACTCGGAAAGGAAATGGGGCTGTAGTACCTGCTTTGCTTTAGGACGTGGTCAAGGAGTTTCTGGGCTGAAGAAAGTACAAGAATGTTGCAGTGGGAGAGGGGTGCAATGAGGCTTTTTTTGGAGGGAGGAACGTAACTTCTTTAATGTGGGCATCCTTAGAGGTTTTTCAGAGGGGTTAAAATTGTTACAGAGATAGTAGAAACTGCTGATGCTGGAAAATATGAGATAAAACAGTGTGAAGCTGGATGAACACAGCAGGCCAAGCAGCATCAGAGGAGCAGGAAAGCTGACGTTTCGGGTCAAGCCCCTGCTTCAGAAATTCTATTACCTTTCTTGATTACTTGTTGTACCTGCATACTACTGTGATTCATGCAGTAGGACACCTAGATATTTCTATTTCAGAGCTCTGCAACCTGTCGCCATTTAGATTTTTAAAAAATATTTCTGCCAGAATGGACAATTTCACATTTTCCCACATTGTACTCCATTTCCTAGATCTTTGCCCATTCACTTAACCAATATATATCCTTTTTAGGTTTAGTAAGTCCTTTTCATAAATCACCTTTGCTACCTATTCTTGTGTCTTCAGTAAATTTAGCTTCCATACCTTTTGTACCTTTTAACCAAGTCATTTTTATATAAATTGTAAAGAGTTGAGGCCTCAGCAACGACCCTGATGCACCTTTTGTGACATTCTGTCAGCCTATATGTTCATACTGTCTGCCTCCTGTTAGCCAGCCAATTTTCTATATTCATGCCAGCATGGTACCCCTAACATAATGAGCTGTTAATTTCCAAATTGGTCAGTAGAGTAACAGTACTGACCAACTTCTGCCACTGGATGGAGTGTGGTCTGTCTGAAAACATTGAAAATGCATTTTTCAATATGATACTGTATTTCTTTTCTATGTAGTGTGGTATTTTAGTTTGCATTTTATCAGAGCTAGAATACACAGTACAGTATTTAAACTTATGCTTTTCTGGGCTTGAAATGACCAATGGAGCTTAACTGTGGTTTAATATTGATTCTTGTGGGAATCAGTGATTTATTTTGTCGTTTCACTTAGTTGTGATTTTCAGTGATGCAATTACATCTAGTGCAAATAGTTGCTACATTTCCTAGTGCTGTTGGTTCCAAAATGCATGAGAACAGCTGGATCCTTTCTTATCTTTGTCTTTAGCCTTTAGAAGTAGCCAGAATTTAGTAGATCCCTATGTAAGAGGTATGTAAACATGTTGTGCACCTCTCCTTACTGCTTACATATCTGGCTGAGATTTGACCAATGTCTGGAGCAAACAGTCTATTTACACCTCTCTCTTTGCCCCACCTTCAACTTCCTCAAAAATAAGTGACAATGTTGTTTTCAGAAAGTTCCCATTAACTTTTTAGGAAACAATTTTTTGCATAGGCTGTTTATCTGCTGGAAAGGATGACAGAGACAAGAACCGTCAAGTCATTTAAGTAGTATTTACTCTCCCGAGGAAGAGTGTAAGAGTAGAGGGCATCATTTTATAATAGAGGGTTGCCCATATAAGACGTGAAATGGTTTGTAGACTTGCTCACTGAACTGGTGTGTTTGACATTTCATCACCCTGCTCGGTAACATCGTCAGTGTGCCTCCTGTGAAACGTTGGTATTCCGACCCACTTGTTATTTATATGCCTCAGTTATCTGGGGTGGTTGGCATTACTTCCGGTTTTGTTTTCAGTAGTTTATATATCATGTCCAGTTCAATGTGTTTGGTGGTGGAGTTCCAGTCGGAATGCCAGGCCTCCAGGAATTTCCCAGCATATCTCAGTTTGGCTTGTGCTATTGTGGATGTGTTATCCCAGTCGAATTAGTGTCCTCCTTTGACCATGTGTATTGAGACAAGTGAGAATTGGTCGTGTTTCATGGTGGCTAATTGGTGTTCGTGTATCCTTTTATTTGCAGGTTTTCTTTCAGTTTGGCCTATATAATGTTTTTCACAGTCCTTGCGTGGTATTTTGTATATTATGTTAGTTTTATTAGTTGTGGGTATGAACTCCTTTACGTTCATCACTAGGTGTTGCTGAAATATGTAGTTGACGACACTACCTACTCCGTCCACTCCTTCCAAGAATTCCTCAACGTCAAGGACACCAGAATAGAAGAGGACAAAATAATAATGTCCTTTGAAACAGTGCTATTTACATCCATAAAAATCAACCAAGCCAAAGTGACAATTACCACACTGCTGGATGAATCAGGAAGGCAGACACCCCACAACACCAACAGCATCAACAAGGAGAGCACGCTGAAACTGCTGGATCTGTGCTTCACAATCCACTTCACCTTCAACGACTGTATATTCAAACAAATCAATGGGACACCAGTGAGATCCCCAATATCAGGACTGGTTGCAGAAGTGGTCATGCAAAAGGTTAGAATGAACAGAACTCCCCACTATACAACCCAAACTCTGGATCTGTTGTGTAGATGACACCTATGTGATCATCAAGTGCACAAGACTAGAAAAAACCCATTAACACACAAAAACCTCATCAGAACAGAATTCACTAAAGAAGAGAACAATAACAGGCTACCCTTCCTAGACATAATGGTAGAACGTAACAACAATGGGGAACTCCAGACTAGCATATACAGAAAGACCACACATACAGAGCAGACACTTATTTAGAGATAATGGGAACTGCAGATGCTGGAGAGACCGAGATAACAAAGTGTGGAACTGGATGAACACAGCAGGCCAAGCAGCATCTTGGGAGCACAAAAGCTGACGTTTCGGGTCTTGACCCTTCATCAGAAACATCAGCTTTTGTGCTCCAAAAATGCTGCTTGGCCTGCTGTGTTCATCCAGCTCCACACTTTGTTATCTCAGACACTTAATTACACCAGCAACCAGCCAACACCCATTAATGGAGCTGCAGCAGGACATTATTCAAAGGGGTCACAACACACTGCTGCCATCTGGAATTGTGCAAAGCAGAACAGGAGCACTTCTGAGTTTTTAAAAGAAATGGTTACTCAAAAAAAATCCCCCATTACTTTCGTGACAGACATAACATGGCTAATCACACTAGTCACTCTACTGTACATCTGAGATGACCAAAAGACTACTCAGAACCCTAGATATCAGGGTTGCCCACAAGCCGACAACTACTGACAAACGTAAAGGATCCCTCACCCACAACCAATGAAACTAATGCAATACCAAACACTGAGCAAGGACTGTGAAAAGCATTACATAGGCCAAACTGGAAGAAAACCAACAATAAGGATGTACGAACAGCAAATAGCCACCAAGAGACATGACCAATTCTCGCTGGTCTCAATACACATGGACAAAGAAGGACATGAATTCAGCTGGGTCAACACATCCATAATAGCATGAGCCAAACAGATAATGTTAGGCAATTCTGGAGACCTGGCATTCCAGCTGGAACTCTACCAACAAAGGCCTTGAACTGGACATGGTATATAAACCACAGAAAAAACAGAATCAGAAGTAATGCCAACCATCACAGCAAACTGAGGCATATAAGTAATGAGCTGGATAGAACACCAATGTTTCACTGGAGCTGCGCTGATGATGTTACCTAGCAGGGTGATGAAATGTCTGCAGTCAAACACACTGGCTCGGTGAGCAAGTCTACAAACTCATCCGCAACCTGAGTTTCAAATCTTCTCAAAAATTGTAAACATATGAGGAGGAATTTCTTCTGAATGTAGTAAGCCTATAGAGTTCTTTACCATATAGGGTAATGGAGGCTGGGTCATTAACTATATTTGAGGCTGATATAGACAGATTTTTAATCATAAGGGAATCAAAGGTTACAGGGAAAATGCAGGAAAATAGAATTGAGGATGATCAGATGAGCTTTATTGAATAGCGGAGCAGAATACCTGGATTGAATGACCTACTTCTGCTATGCTTATATTTGTTACAATTATTTCACGTTTGAAGTCTCATATCCCTGGTTTCATTCTAATAAACATTTTTTTTTCTAGGACTGTTATATCAGTTCTTAAAAAATGTAGTCCTTTTTTAAAAACATAAACAATATTCCACACAAGGCCTTGCTACATCTTGGAGAAGCTTAGCAAAAAACTTCCTTTTTCTAATAGAAGACCATAAGACATAGGCAGCAGAAGTAGACTAGTTGAAATTGAAGAAGGAATGTTCAGAGGAGAGTTTTATCAGATTTTCAAGTTTAATACAATCTGATCTAGTAAATATGGAGAAATTTTTAAGGAGAAGATGATTTGGTAACATGAAACTAGAGCTTTACAGTGATTGATCTTAGATCCAGAGACAACATAAATAGGAACTGGGGTGGACTGTACGGTCTTTTGGTCCTGCTTCACCATTGAACTTCATCTTGACTAATCTGTGCCAACTCTTTATGGTCCATACGCAATATTCCCTGGTTCCCTGTGAGCTAAATCTATTGCTCAATCATGAATGTACCCAGTATTATACTGTCCCGAACATTCTGTGTTGACCGTTCCAATGATTTGCAATCCACTGAGGAAATTCCTCCTTATCTTAATGCTAAATGATCAGCTCCTATTCTGAAGCTTCATTTCCCCCTTTGTTCTGGATATCTCCTTCACATTTATGCTGCATTTAAGCTATGGAAAGTAACCTTTCAGTCTAAGTTGTCAAGCCTTTCAGACTGTTGTAGTTTTCAATGAGATCATCTTTCATTCTTCTAACCTATTGACAGCTTAGTCCATTCTTTTAAAACTTTTTTTGTGATGCTGTTGACAAAGCCAAAATGTGCTGCTTATCCCTAATTGGCCTCAGATTGAATGGCTTGAGCATTGCATGGGATAGTTAGGAGTCAACTCCATTCTAGGTTTGGAGTCACATAGATGCCAGATTTATGAAGAGAAATCAAATTCCACCAGCTGTATATAAACAAAGGTCTCATAGGTGCGGAAATAAGCAAGATTTTTCACAATAAACTATCTAATGGCCATGTGTGAATATGGACCTTGATCAACTGATGAAGTCAGAGAATCATACAGCATGGAAAGAGACCCTTCTGTCCAACAAGTTTACACAGAATATTATCCCAAACTAAGCTACTCCCACCTGTCTGTGCCTGGCTCATATCCCTCCAAACCTTGCTTATTCATTTACTTTTCCAAATGTCTATTAAATGCTGTAATTATATCTGCCTCCACCACTTCCTCAAGAAGTTCATTCCACACACGAACCATCCTGTGTAAAAAGAAAATTGTCCCTTGTGTGTTTTTTTAAATCTCCCTCCTCTTACCTTTAAAAAATGTGTCCCCTAGTCTTAATCTACCACCTTGGGGAAAGACAACTACCATTAACTCTATCTGTACCCCTCACTATTTTACAAATTTCTATCAGGTTGCCTCTCAAACTCCTATGCACCAGTGAAAGAAGTCCAAGCCTTTCTTTATGACTCAAAACTTTCATATCCAACAACGTCCTTGTAAATTTCTCCTGAATACTCTCCAGCTTAAAAATATCCTTCCTATAACTGGATGACCAGACTGGACAAGCCATGTGAAACATACCACACAAAATTCTTCCTGAGCCATGGTTAAAAAATCAAAATTGATACTTTCTATGCCCAATGACTCATGCTGGTGACTGCCTATTTTGGTAAATAGTCAAAGACAGACAAAGCAAATGCACCACAGCACAATATCAGTGATTATGTTAACAGCCATAATTCAAGGTGTTTGGTGTTTCTTAACAAACCCTGTTTGACAACAGGTAACATAATTCACCCTTTCAAAGTATGCAGGAAGTGGGTCTTTGAGTACACAACCTCTTCTTACTACTGTCAGTCTAATGTTCTTACGGTGTGCATTGGTGAAAATCCTAATCATCCAGTGTAAAATAACAGCCAAAATCTTCAGTTAGCCTTGTTAAATCTATTTGCTACTTCTCAAGATAATGATTTACCTTCACTAGAAGCTCTTCTTTCTGGAACACTAATCCACACAATTCTGGTATCACACAATCTGGCCACGTGACTGCATGTGCATGATAAAAATGGTACTATAGCATGTTTGACAAGCGTGCAGATAGATATTCTAATCTGAATATGGATAAAGCATCAGAGTTCAAGATCTTTTAACAAATACATGCGTTTGTGGAAAGATGCTATGCATAGTGTCCAG
Source organism: Stegostoma tigrinum (assembly GCF_030684315.1). Lineage (NCBI taxonomy): Eukaryota > Metazoa > Chordata > Chondrichthyes > Orectolobiformes > Stegostomatidae > Stegostoma > Stegostoma tigrinum. The sequence goes on along the minus strand of NC_081359.1, from coordinate 53,446,733 downwards.
TTCACTCATGATGTTGTCACAAATGTTTGTCAAATTCCATTACAAACAAAACCTGTGTTATACACAATCAACTGTCAATAAAGCAAGCTGTTGACCCTGAGACTGAAAGCATCACACCAACAGCAAATATACATCTAAAATCGCAGTCTTAAAATTGATTTATTGTAGACGTGCGCATAAGGAAGCAGTACAGGCAGATCATAGGGTGTTTAGACAGACCAAGGCATGTAGATTACAACTGCACAGCAAGTGCACAAAGCTGCAGCAACATTAGCAACATTATTTGAAGTTAGGCAGTCCATTCAGCAGCCTGGGGAAGAAGCTGTTCTTGCAGCTGTTAGCGTATGTATCCAAGCTTCAGTATCTTCCTCCTGATGGAAGAGATTGTAGGAGAGCATTACTGTGGTGGGAAGGGTTTTTGATGATGTTAGCAGTCTTTCCATGGCAATGAGAAGTATAAATGGCAGGTAGTAGGGTTGGCATTTCACTGTACGGTATTCTAGGTCCAGGAGTAGTAACTCACCAGGGTTGCTACCTCTGAGCACCAGCAAGTGTTGATTAGGAAGCACACGCCTCCTCCTTTTGCCTTACCGAGGACACCATGCAGTCCACGTAATATATAGAGAACCCCTCAGCTTGCATGAAATAGTCAGGCAAAGCAGGAGTAAGTCAGAAGTCAGTAAGACAGAACACATCGCAGTCTCTTAGTTCCCCCTGGAATTTAAGTCCAGATCTGAATTCATCCATTATGTTTTCAAATGTTTGGGAGTATGATGAGGAAGGAGGCTTTGAAACAGTGTGGTTTCAGTCTTACCTGTAGGCCAGGGTGTCTTCCCTGTTTCCTTGTATGTTTCCTGCAACTGGATGGCTCATGGAGTTGGTGGTGTGAGTCTGTTGCTCCAGAAGATATGTAAGTTGGTACAGGTTGGGCCAGGCCTTTACAAGGTCAAGTAGCTGTAGGATCAAGGACTGGGTCTGAGCTGGTCAGGCCTCCTTGGGCTTGCATTGCTGAGGATCCAGGGTCCTGGGCTGGTCGGGCCTTCTTGGGGCCGAGTCATTGTCAGGGCTGGTTTCATTCTGGGACGGATCGGGTCACAAATGGGATCAGGTTGCTGCGGAGTCAGGGTTTGCAAGAGGCCGGTAGGTTTGCCCTGGGCCTGAGAATCCAGCATCAATAGTACTTCGGTTTGGACGTTCATAGGATTTTCAGACCTTTCAGTAGATCTAAAAGAATATTACTAGTAACTTTTACAGACTGAGAATTTAGGTTTAAAAGTGCAGAATGGTTATAAGAAATGTTGAATACAATCTGTCAGGAGCTCGCAAGGAGTTGCCTGGCATTGGCAGCATCTTGAATGGGATATTTTATTCTATGCATACATTTCAAAATTTATTTTAATTTGGTAAAAAGAACATTGGTTAATGTATAAAATTAATTATTTAAAATATGTGTTTCAACTTGGTGTACAATATTTTTTGTTCTCTGATAAGGAAAACCCTATGGGAGCTAATTCCTGCTTAATGTTAATTACTGTGGGAATCAGCATTCCCCTTAAAGTCTTAATGTTGCAATTTTCAGCAATGCAGCCCCAACGTTAGGTGAGGATTCATAAACTGTTAACAAATGTCACGTAATCTGCCTTAACAAGAACACATTCTTCATGGTATCTGCTATGTGGGTTAACTTATCAGGAATCACTGAGGCCATATCATAGTGGTAGTGGTGTTTCACCCTAAGGAAGCCACATTGCATTAGTGTACTGAAAGCATTAGTCTTGGAGTCCGAATTACTTGTCCTGTGACATCAGCACAATACAATCTCTTCCATTAACTCAGCGTCTTGTCAAAGCACAAATGTATGAACCATGAAACCAAACTACTGAATCTTCACCATACCACCTCCAAGGCAAGATGTCCTTCCTTAAAAATGGAGACCAAAACAGTGCACAGTACTGCAGTATAGTGTCACCAGAATCCTCTACAGTTTTGACAAGAGTTCTTTACTTTTTTACTCAATCCCCTTGCAGTAAAGGCCAGCCTACCATTTGTCTTTATTTAGTTTAAATGTGTGCTTAGTGTTTCTTGGATAAGTGCATCCTTCTCTGAATATGAACACACATGGATAGAGAACTAGTTGGCAAACAAGAAACAAACAGTGGGAATAAATAGGTCTTTTTTCTGAGTGACAGTGATTAATGGAATACCTCAGGCATCAGTGCTTGGACCCCAGCAATTTGAAATATATATTACTGATTTGGATGAGGGAACTGAATAGGATATCTGATTGCAGAAAACACAAAGCTGGGTAGGAGGGTGAACTGTGAGACGCTGGCGGAAATGTTTCAGTGTGATTTGGACAAAATGAGTAAGCAAATACATGGCAGATAAGGTATGATGTAGATAAATGTGAAGTTATTCACATTGGTAGTAAAGGAAAGGAAGGCAGATTATTTGTAAGAAGAAAACATTTGGCAAAACAGCAAGGTGCAGAGAACGACTAGCTGAAAGTAAGTATGCATGGGTGGCAGCTGATGAAGAAGGCAAATAATGTTGGCTTCTTGGTGAGAAGATTTGAGTCCATGGGGAAGGGATGTCTAGCCTTGTTGAGACCACAATCAAAGATGTGATTGCACAGGTCAGGGTGAGGTTGGATGGAGGGGGCAAGGGGAGATGCGTAAGAGATTCATCAGGACATAGGAAGACAAGTAGCCCTTCAAGCTTGGTTCACCATTCAATGAGATCAGGACCAATCTGTGGCCTGACTCCATGTACTTGCATTTGGCCATGATCCTGAACACCTTTGCTGAACAGAAATTTTTGTATCTCAGATTTCAAATCAGTTGATCTCCTACCCACTGTCATTTGAGGGAGAGAATTCCAACTATCTACCACCCTTTGTGGGTAGAGATGCTTCCTAACATCGGTCCCGAATGGTCTAGCCCTAATTCCAAGACAATGCCCCCTTGTTGCAGAAATCTCTAAATAATGGAAATAGTTTGACTTTATCTTCCCTGTTTTTTGCTGTTAATATCTTGAGGAATGCTAAAGAAAACAGGCCTCCGCTCCAATCCCAACCTCGCCATCAAACCCGTAGACAAGGAAGGCGCAGTTGTGGTATGGTGCACTGACCTCTAAATTGCTGAGGCCAGACACCAACTTTCCAACACCACCTCCTACCGCCCCCTGGATCATGACTCCACCCCTGACCACCAAACCATCATCTCCCAAACCATCCACAATCTCATCACCTCAGGTGACCTCCCACCCATAGCCTCCAACCTCATTGTTCCTCAACCACACACCGCCCACTTCTATCTCCTTCCCAAAATCCACAAACCCACCTGCCCTGGGCGACCTATTGTCTCCGCCTACTCCTGCCCCACCGAACTCATCTCCACCTATCTAGACTCCATTTTCTCCCCCTTGGTCCAGGAACTCCCTAAATACGTCCGTGACACTGCCCACGCCTTCAACCTCCTCTACAACTTCCAATTCCCTGGTCCCCAACACCACATTTTCACCATGGACGTCCAGTCCCTATACACTTGCATTCCCCTTGCAGATGGCCTAAAGGCCCTCTGCTTCTTCCTGTTCCCCAGGCCCAACGAGTCCCCCTCTACCAACACCCTCATTTGCCTAGCTGAACATGTCCTCACCCTCAACAACTTCTCTTTTGATTCCTCCCACTTCCTACAGACAAAGGGGGTGGCCATGGGTACCCGCATGAGCCCAAACTATGCCTGCCTCTTTGTAGGTTATGTGGAACAGTCCCTCTTCTGTACCTACAATGGACCTAAACCCCACCTCTTCCTCCATTACATTGACTGTATCAGTGCCACCTCGTGCTCCCAAGATGAGCTTGAACAGTTCATCCACATCACCAACACCTTCCACCCCAACCTCAAGTTCACCTGGGCCATCTCCAACACATCCGTCACCTTCCTGGACCTCTCTGTCTCCATCTCAGGCAACCACCTAGAAACCAATATCCATTTCAAGCCCACCGACTCCCACAGCTACCTAGAATACACCTCCTCCCACCCACCTTCATGCAAAAATTCCATCACCTATTCCCAATTTCTTCGCCTCCGCCGCATCTGCTCCCCGGATGAGGCATTCCGCTCCCGTACATCCCAGATGTCCTTGTTCTTCAAGGACCGCAACCTCCCCCCCGCAGTGGTTGAGAACGTCTCCCGCATTTCCTGCAACTCATCCCTCACACCCCATCCCCCCAATAACCGCCAAAAAAGAATCCCCTTCGTCCTCACATACCATCCCACCAATACAATGCATCATCCTCCGACGCTTCCGCCATCTACAATCCGACCCCACCACCAAACACATTTTTCCATTCCTACCTTTGTCTGCCTTCTGGAGAGACCACTCTCTCTGGGACTCCCTTGTCCGCTCCACACTCCCCTCCAACCCTACCACACCTGGCGCTTACACCTCGAAACACAAAAGTGTTATACTTGCCCCCACACCATCTCCCTCACCCACATCCCAGGCCCCAAGATGATGTTCCACATCAATCGGATGTTCACCTGCACATCTGCCGATGTGGTGTACTGCATCCGCTGTACCCATTCTGGCCTTCCTCTACACTGGGGAAACCAAGCGGAGGCTTGGGGACCGCTTTGCAGAACACCTACGCTCGGTTCACTATAAACTACTGCACCTCCCAGTCGCAAACCATTTCAACTCTCCCTCCCATTCCTTAGACGACATGTCCATCCTGGGCCTGCTGCAGTGCCACAACAATGCCATCCAAAGGTTGCAGGAACAGCAACTCATATTCTGCTTGGGAACCCTGCAGCCCAATGGAATCAATGTGGACTTCACAAGCTTCAAAATCTCCCCTCCCCCCGCTGCATCCCAAAACCAGCCCAGCTCGTTCCCGCCTCCCAAACCTGTTCTTCCTCTCACCTATTCCCTCCTCCCACCTCAAGCCGCAGCCCCGTACTAACTACCTACTAACCTCATCCCACCCCCTTGACCTGTCCATCCTCCCCGGACTGACCTATCCCCTCCCTACCTCCCCACCTCCACTCACCTTTACTGGCTCCATCCGCACCCCTTTAACTTGTCTGTCTCCTCTCCACCTATTTTCCCCTCTGTTCATCTTTGACCTGCTTCCCCCTGTCTCCCTATTTATTTCAGAACGCTCTCCCCATCCCCCTTTTCTGATGAAGGGTCTAGGCCCGAAACGTCAGCTTTTGTGTTCCTGAGATACTGCTTGGCCTGCTGTGTTCGTCCAGCTCCACACTTTGTTATCTCTAATTTGTATCACTTCTTCTCAATAACCTAACCCCTGAAGTCAAGTTATCATTCTTCTAAACCTGTTTCGTACTCCTCCAAAGTCCTGTGTGTCCTCCTTCCTAGGGTGTGGTACCAGATCTGTTCACAATATTCCATGTGGATGCTGACCTGGTTTGGATAGAAAGCAGCTGTTCCTCTTAGTGGAGGAGTCAGTTAACAAGTGTGCATAATTTTAAGATGAAGGGCAGGACATTTGGAGAGGATTTGAGGAAAACAGGCTGATAACCTTAACATTGATGTACTTCTGAACTGGGAGCCAACATAGCTAGAGTTAGATGAATGATATTTGGTGAAAGTATGAACCTGGACAGCTGAACCCTGGAGATCTCTTGTTTACTGAAGATAGAAAATGAGAGGCTATGCAGACGTGCGATGTCAAGCCTACAGCTAATAAAGGCAAGCTGAGACAAGGACAGTATCAGCCAATCCTCAGACAATAGAAATAAGCAATCTTAATAATGGCATAATAAGCTTTTCTATAAACAAAATACAGTCCCAAAGGCAAGAATGGACTGAAATGGTGACTGGACCCCAAGCGTTAACTCTGATTTCTCTCCACAGATGCTACTCGAGTTTTCCAGTAATTTTTGTTTTTGTGTCTGATTTCCAGATTCTGCAATTTTTTAAAGTGGGATTAGACTGGTTCGGCCTCAGATACTGAGAAAACAACTTGGGAGGAACCTTTTAAGATTAGATTAGATTCCCTACAGTGTGGAAATAGGCCCTTTGGCCCAACAAGTCCACACTGCCCTTTGAAGCATCCTAGCCAGACTCATCCCCATCCCCCTATAATCCATATACCCCTGAACACTACAGGCAATTTAGCACAGCCAATCTACCTAGCCTGCATATCTTTGGACTACGGGAGGACACTGGTGCACCCGGAGGAAACCCCACAGGCACAGGGAAAACGTGCAAACTCCACACAGACAGTCACCAGAGACTGAAACCGAATCCGGGTCCCTGGCGCTGTGAGGCCACCGTGCTGCCCCCAAGGCATTAATAATATGAAGGGCATTAATAGTCTCTCCATGTTGTCATGAAATCCCTGCCAGTCTGGTACGACAACGACCAGCCGGTCGAAGAGTTTCTATTGGTTGATGTTGCAGTGACGGTGGTGGCGGCAAGTTCAAAGGGTGAGATGTGGGCCGCACGCGGCTCAAATTGCCCATGTCCCGGAGCATTCCATGGCGACGCGCGAGCGTTCCGCCCCCGCGCGGCCCGCCGCAGACACCGATGACGTCACACTAGGTAACCGAGTTGGGGTGAAAGGTCGCCGGTCGCGTCTTAGCAACGGCGCTGCAAGTCAGTCTCTGCTGAGGGAGTGGGAGAAAGCAGCGACTCCGGGACAATATCACATCAATCAGGCAGCAATGTTGGACACCATACAGTACGCCATCGTAGAAATCGGTAGAAACTGCTTCCTAACACTATCCAACCTAACGGAAGACGGTAAAAATCTGCTAATAACATTTTAACTAAAGTGATGAGTCGCGGAGTCCCCGGCTTCTATTTTTATTACTGACATCCGTTCCACGAACACACTAAATGTTGCATTTGAAACGAATTAATTTACCTTTCTGGCGTTTGTTGGGCATAATCGGGGTGTTTATCCTGTTTTCATAGTGTTTTAGTATTTAGAATATTATGGGTCGGCAGAATTCTAGAAACGTCAGCTGTCTTCACCTGTGAATTTGTTTCACTAGTTATTTTCACCCCGTGTTTTCTCACCAGACATTGTCAACATATGGGCAAATGTTTCTGCTTTCGTAGATCGCCACATGTCTCTCCAGAAGGTAAAGAGCACCATTTGTTGGGAAAGCAGACATCAACGTCGCACACTAACTTGATAATGGAAGGGGTAACAAACCGGGCGCTAAAATTCCGTCTTTGAAAAAGCAATGTATTCTGTTTTCATTGCTAGTCAGAAGAATTAATACAGAAAACTGACAGTACTTCGGTTAATGTTTCCTTCCGATTTAAACACATTGTTGGCTAAAGTAAAATTTGCAAATATATAAGTAAACATTATGGCATAATGCCCTAATAGTAATCACAACGTATCAGATAACTACGGAACTCTAACAGTAGTTGAATGAAAAAAATGTATTCGCAATCAGTAACAAAATCACGTTTAAGAGTATACATTTCTTTTATATCCTGTAATTCAGGGAGTGCATATCTCAGGCTTGGGGACTTTTACATTTTCACAGCAAAGACTGGATGTCGGCCGTAAGTTAATTTTAATTCAGAGGCCAGTATTTGTGATGTCTGAAAAATTCGTGCAGATCCATGGATTATCCTACACAAAACAACACGTTTCTGGTAATAAGTTATCTTATTTTATCAGTGGTCAAATGTATGCTAAATAATATATACGATCGAATTATTAAATCATATGGCTAGTGACACAATATTATTTTTGTCAAAACTTTAAAATGTGAGTAGGTGGCTGAATGTTTTGGGGATGGTAGCTGTGGTTGCGGCCGGCCTGTGGAAGTCCAGCTTCATTTGAAAGGGACCTAGATTTTGCATGAGGTAGAAGGAAATGGCAGATAATGTGAGGAGGTATTGCAGAAGGATTGTGTCAACATCAATACCGGCACTGACCATTTGGGCTAAGTGGCTATTTCTTTGCAGGAAGTACATTTGCAATAAATAATAATAACATAATTCTTTCTTTTCCATACAATATGAAGGCTCCTTTTGTGTATCATATTAAATACTCATTTTTTAGAGTGGCAATATAAATTAACATAAGATAAGTAACTATAGCATCATACAGAGATAGCAAGAACTGCAGATGCTGGAGTCAGAGATAACAAACTGTGGAGTTGGAGGAATATAGCAGACCAGGCAGCATCAGAGGAACAGAAAAGCTGACATTTCCGGCCTCGACCCTTCAGATAATCTTGTTCCTCCAGCTCCACACTTTGTTATCTATAGTATCATTCAAGTTTGTTTCATACACTTTCAGTTAAGTGCTGGCAGCTTCTTCATAAAACTTCAATATATTTTTATGCTGCATTGCTCAGTAGTTGTTTTTGGTTCAGAATTTAAAAACAAAGATGTTAATTTTAATTATAAAGTTGTTGTGAGTTCTTTTATAGTTTGTTAGAGCTGAATATTTTACTGTATGTCACAGATTTCCTGATTTATCATTCACTATCAGGGTCAGTAATTTTAATATAAAGTCATAGTTAACCCTAATTTTAATCAAGTTGTGAAAGGGCCAAAACAAAACACTTTTAGGGTGATTTTATACTGTAACATTTACTAATTTTTTTTCTTCTGTTCTCTTCATTTACTCTTTTCTCCATGCTCTAGCTTGGAGTACCTCAATTTCTTCAAAGACAAATATTGACAGGGAACTACTGGACACTATGTATGATTTCTGGGGATAATGACATTTAACTTAACCAAGTTATTAGTACATACATGTGTGCAGCCTTAAATAGGTGTCAGTGAAGAGCAAAAAATACCCACCTTTTTATTTTTACATAAAGCAGTGCAAAATCTTTTTTAAAAATGTTTTCACAACTACCTGTTACAGTCTCAAGTTATCATCTTGTCTATGATTGTCTATATTGGCAAAATTTGTGATTAGAGGTCACTGAATATTAAATAAATCTATCAATGAATTTCTTTATTATCTAATGTTTGTACCAATTTAGTAAGTTTTTCATTTATTTTTCTGCAGGTGACATACCTATTGTTGAACTAAATTTTACATTCCTGGCTCTGGAGAGCCCGTATGATCGGGATACGGTTGAAGGGTGTGTCAAAGAGACTCTGCAGATCATGTATCGTTATATCGCCAGTAACCGTAATGTGCATTTCACATTCAAAGATATTGGAGTGCTAACGATACGAAATAACAAGATCAAAATGAAGTTTTATAGAGAATTTCTTAATGCTATGGATGGTAGTGGAAGTTTAGTGAAAGCTCTTTCAAATGTAAGTACACTAAATGATTTGGAAAACAAAAAATATAAAAGGGATTTTATGTGATTGTTTAACACTCGTAGTTGCTATGGAGTGAAGAAAGAAAGTGTACGAAAAACAAAAGTGGCCTCCAGCAAAACAATTTTCAAGTTTTATGTTGATCGTCTAGATTCCAATAAAATGGCTTCTTTTTTCAGCATAAGGCAAAATGTAAGACAAAATTAAATAGTTTTTTGAAATAGTACTTTGTATGGAATCTTTTGAAAAAGACAAAAAATGGAAAGTTAAAGGTAAAGGATACCAGTCCTGGGAATGATATGTCTTTACAGTTTTGGGCCCCAGTGTTAACATTACATGTTTTGTTGTGTATACACTTGGACCAAAAGTGAAGTCTATTTACACTAGCCTGACAATATACTTAACTGAACTGCAAATGGGCTTTTAAAAATGAGATTGTACTCTTAATTTTAAGTATCTAGTAGTGTAGTATTTGATTCATTGTACTTTTACTTTTTTGCCACCATTCTGCTCACACTAAAAGGCATGTACCTTCATTTCAAGTTGTAGTTGGATTCCTGCAAATTTCAACTTTGTGAATTAGTTTAAATGAATTATAAATTCTGATAGGAATCAATGTTAAAACTGGAGTTTGGCACCTTCAGACATTCTTAACTTGGAAAAACCAATGTACATGTTGAAATACTCCACTGTACATGTGCAGAGCTATGCATTTTAGTTGAAAAAGCTTGCAAAATAAAATAAATCATTAAATGTAGAAGAAATAATGGGAACTGCAGATGCTGGAGAATCCAAGATAACAAAGTGTGAAGCTGGATGAACACTGCAGGCCAAGCAGCATCTCAGGAGCACAAAAGCTGACGTTTCGGGCCTAGACCCTTCATCAGTGAGGCTCTCTGATGAAGGGTCTAGGCCCAAAATGTAGAAGAAATAATGTGTCTAGGTATTATAGGACTTTTCTCAAAAAAAAACTAAAACCTTATAAGTTGAAATGCTTGACATATCTAAATGCTTACATTCATTAATAAAACAATCTAGAATTTTTAAAAATAAGTAATGAACAGTCAATATAGATTCAAACAAGACTATACTTGCTGGCTAATAAAATGTGAGGCTGGATGAACACAGCAGGCCAAGCAGCATCTCAGGAGCACAAAAGCTGACGTTTCGGGCCTAGACCCTTCATCAGAGAGGGGGATGGGGGGAGGGAACTGGAATAAATAGGAAGAGAGGGGGAGGCGGACCGAAGATGGAGAGTAAAGAAGATAGGTGGAGAGAGTGTAGGTGGGGAGGTAGGGAGGGGATAGGTCAGTCCAGGGAAGACGGACAGGTCAAGGAGGTGGGATGAGGTTAGTAGGTAGCTGGGGGTGCGGCTTGGGGTGGGAGGAAGGGATGGGTGAGAGGAAGAACCGGTTAGGGAGGCAGAGACAGGTTGGACTGGTTTTGGGATGCAGTGGGTGGGGGGGAAGAGCTGGGCTGGTTGTGTGGTGCAGTGGGGGGAGGGGATGAACTGGGCTGGTTTAGGGATGCAGTAGGGGAAGGGGAGATTTTGAAACTGGTGAAGTCCACATTGATACCATATGGCTGCAGGGTTCCCAGGCGGAATATGAGTTGCTGTTCCTGCAACCTTCGGGTGGCAGCATTGTGGCAGTGCAGGAGGCCCATGATGGACATGTCATCAAGAGAATGGGAGGGGGAGTGGAAATGGTTTGCGACTGGGAGGTGCAGTTGTTTGTTGCGAACTGAGCGGAGGTGTTCTGCAAAGTGGTCCCCAAGCCTCCGCTTGGTTTCCCCAATGTAGAGGAAGCCACACCGGGTACAGTGGATGCAGTATACCGCATTGGCAGATGTGCAGGTGAACCTCTGCTTAATGTGGAATGTCATCTTGGGGCCTGGGATGGGGGTGAGGGAGGAGGTGTGGGGACAAGTGTAGCATTTCCTGCGGTTGCAGGGGAAGGTGCCGGGTGTGGTGGGGTTGGAGGGCAGTATGGAGCGAACAAGGGAGTCACGGAGAGAGTGGTCTCTCCGGAAAGCAGACAGGGGAGGGGATGGAAAAATGTCTTGGGTGGTGGGGTCGGATTATAAATGGCGGAAGTGTCGGAGGATAATGCGTTGTATCCGGAGGTTGGTAGGGTGGTGTGTGAGAACGAGGGGGATCCTCTTGGGGCGGTTGTGGCGGGGGCGGGGTGTGAGGGATGTGTCGCGGGAAATGTGGGAGACGCGGTCAAGGGCGTTCTCGATCACCGTGGGGGTAAAGTTGCGGTCCTTAAAGAACTTGGACATCTGGGATGTGCGGGAGTGGAATGTCTTATCGTGGGAGCAGATGCGGCGGAGGCGGAGGAATTGGGAATAGGGGATGGAATTTTTGCAGGAGGGTGGGTGGGAGGTGGTGTATTCTAGGTAGCTGTGGGAGTCGGTGGGCTTGAAATGGACATCAGTTACAAGCTGGTTGCCTGAGATGGAGACTGAGAGGTCCAGGAAGGTGAGGGATGTGCTGGAGATGGCCCAGGTGAACTGAAGGTTGGGGTGGAAGGTGTTGGTGAAGTGGATGAACTTGCTGGCTGCCTCGTTTTCAATTGATTGAGTTCCATCTTGTGGCAGAGATTGGTCAGTGCAGGTAGTGGCTAAAAAAGTCATGACGTAGAGTTACCGGTGTTGGACTGAGGTGTACAAGGTCAAAAATCACACAACAGCAGGTTATAGTCCAACAGATTTATTTGAAAACACAAGCTTTCTGAGTTTCACTCCTTCTCCAGGTGTTAGTCCCAACATTTCAGTGTGAGCAGTAAATGGGAATGGGAGCCACCTGAAAAAATCCTGGTGGTGCCAACAGACCCTGTGTACTTTAAAAGTAGGAGAAGAGTGTGAAAACAGGACCTGGGGAGTGGAGGACTTCAGGACTGAGAGTTGGAGTAGGAGTGGGAAAAGACATGTTTTGATCCTAATGTCGCTGAGGAAAATATTGTGTGTGCACTTGAACATGCAGACCACAGAACATTAAACCTTTCACAAACAAATTTACAGTGATCATTGCAACTTTAAATCTGTTTTATGAGTGATGTTAAGGCATACAACATTGACTGAGGCTTTCTATATTTCTGCAGGTTCTGCAACTTTCCCAAAACTCTGTCTCCTCAACGAGCCTGTTTCCTGTCTTATGTGATACTTCTCTTCCTTTTCATTGCTACCTATCCATTCCCTCCATTCTCCCTTTTCTCATTATCACCATCTTCTTCCTCTCCTCTACTTCTCCTCTTATTGTTGTTTCCTTCTCTCCTTCAGTCTTAGACCATTTTCATCTTGATCTAATTATCTCTCAAGGCTGCTTGACTTTCATTCAGTTTTAAGCTCCTGTGTTCAACACTTATTGTGAAATTTTGTCACATATTTTGCTTTGTTTTCTGAAAAATCCGTCCTACTGATTGTACAATCATTGGGTGCTGTGGAGGAAGTTTTTGAATTTATTTTGTTCCTAAAGGTGTTGAAGAAGCTGTTGAACTTTATTTGAATATTGGCTTTTAATTTTCAAAGTAACATTTTAGTATTGTATATTAACATACAATTTAGGTGTAAATATTTCTGGCTTCAGATGGCCCTCTGATTGTATCGTACACTTCTCAAGATGTCTAAAACTATTTACTGCCCTTTTTCTGATAATTTTGCCTTCATTATCCTGGGCCTATTTGTTGTATTAGCTGCACTCCTTGACCTCATCCCTAATGTTCGAGTTCAGATGGGATATCAGCTGGCTCTTATAAGATTGGAGGATGTCTACGATCAGTAAATATAGGTTATCCACCATTCCATCCAAATGCAAATTGAATGGTTTACAGCAGGAATGCAGAAGTGGCCTGAATGAAACATAAGACACCAGGCCTTTGGCTTGCAAAAATATCTAACAGCTTGACAACAGTGGGTTGTTGGAGGATTGCCTGAAGCAGTGAGCGTGAGTGTGCTCGGACCTACGAAGAAATTAGAAAATACTGGAAATATTTAGCAACTGAGGCAGCGTCTGGAGAGTGGAGTGTAGTGTTACCATCTTGGTAGAAATGTGTTACCTATTTAAAAAACATTCATTCTCAGTTACTAACTGAAGGAAAGATACTAGAAGATTTCACATTCAAGTGAAAACTTACTGTTCAAAAGTTAAGCAAGGGTGTTTAACTTAATTTTATGTACAGTTTGTAAATAATTATGTTTTAAACCTGAAAATCTCAACAACATACTCCCCATTTACGTTCTTATTTCCACCCAGGTTTCCTTGATATTTTCTAGGAAGTTGAGACTTTCTTCTTTTCACTGGGACAAAAGCAAGGAACACAATAGCTTCCAGGAGTTAATTTGTTTCTCTTTTCTGTTCCCACTATTCAATATATGACATTTCTTGGAATCCTTCTGCTAGCATCCAGCTAAGAAATCCTCCAACTCTCCTTTGACCTTAGAGCTCAAAAAAGAAGCCTAGGGTTTCTTGGGGACATGGAGGAGCACTGCTGCCCCTACAAAGGAAAGAAGACACCTTTGTCCAATGTGCCATTAACCCCTAAAGTAACCAATATCCTGGCAACTTCAGGTTGATACCCTTGCAACTTCATCAGACGATCTGATTAAATCTCTTACTGGTGGATAAGAAACTTGCTTAATTGACCATACATTAGATATCCACTCACTGGGTAAAATTAAAATCAACCCTATGTCTCATTGTACAATGACATTTGTTAGTTTGGCACACATACATTTTCTCTATATAATGCTATACTGTCCTCAACTATATTTATTTCAGCAACTATAGGTGAAGAAGAGTTCGCACTTATAAATTGATATGAAGGCCCTCTAATACATTGAAATCATGTTTGTCAAATATGTAAGAATTTAGGAGTTCAAGGACCTTTCTGTTTATACATACAATTATCTAAAAATATAGAATTCTCAAATATCTATGTGCTGGGGTTTCATAAGGTATATTCTTATATATGACTGATTTGTACTTGTGGCATATATCTTAATAAAATGATTATGTACTCTATGTTGATCGTATGTTTCCTAAAATGTAATGATAAGGAGGTCCCCTCATGTTAGATAGATATTTTTTCCATATATTGACGTTCAGTTCACTATAATGATGCAGGTGACACACATTAGGTAAAATATTCCCCCAAATTTTGCTGTATGTTTATAATTACTTTTCCTGTCCACGTGGATTTATTGGGTGTACCTATTGACAGTTCATATGTAGTATAGAAAGTTAGGTGAGATAGTGATGTTAGCCTCAAATCATTCAGAAATTTCTATTCATGATTCCCATGTGTTGAGACTACTGGTTTCTTAGTGTGCTCTTCATTCTGTGTGAATGCCAGGAAGAATCTGTTCAACTGAGTCACTGTTGGTTTAAATCTGAGTAGGCAGTATTATTGATACAAGACAGCTTTTCTACTCTGAAAGAGTTTCAAGGTTTGCATTTTCAACATAGTGTATATAAAATGATAAACTGTATCACAGCCCAGTCAGGTGCCTGTGTATGTTGACAGTGCTGTTGACAGATTCTGTTTTGGTGATGGTCAGACCTTGCTGATGCCGATGTCTGATCTTGGATGTCCCTAGAACGTGTTTTAGCATGAATATTTATGAAATAATACATTAGTTACATAAAGTTCACGGTAGTAGTAAAGCTGAAATAGTCTCTATCCAGTCCCATTTAACTTTCCCAGGCCATGATGTATGCAACAGGAGAAGCCTGTGCCATACTGTGTACCCTATAGTTGAAATCCTCCAGTAGGTCATGATGTTCTAACTTAGAAATTCTCTGATACTAAAGCCAAGCCCTTCATAGATCACACCTTTACTTTTGCAGTGAATCAGTGTTGGAGGGTTAATTGGCCCTATTTGAGTTGAGAGGCAGATACAGAGAACACTTGCGGGGTTTCTGTTCTAAAGTTCCGTGAATCCCGTACAGAAAAGTTTACATATTATTGTTCATATATTTCCTCTGAATTGCTTCTCCTGACAGATGTTTTACTTTCAAAGATCTGTTCTCATGACCCTAGTGGTGTTGTAGGGGTGCTGTGTAAATTTTCAGCCTATTATGTTCCACGTTGGTCCCAACTAACTTAACATGTATTATCAACCAGCTGTAGGCTGTTTATCAGATTCATGCACATGGTGCTTATGCCCATCTTGACAATCGAAAGCTGGCATCTTCCGTCTTCGTATTGTTTCATTTGTATGGCTGGTGTGAATAATTTTATCTACCTGTTGATAGAGACTGTAAGCACCAAGCTGCCATTGAAGCAGATGGACCATGGTGGGTTGGCACTTAACTAGTCTCAGGCTATCTGATTTGAAGTGGGTGGTGGCTGAGTCATGGGGTGCAGTGGTCCCTTTTACCATAGACCTCCGTTCCTGCACTCTAGGACAATTGTTTTGGGTTTATGACTCATAACAGCTGCTTTGTTGTATTAGTACTCTGCAACAAAACTGGGATGATCTCTTCAGGTCACAAGTTTGGACAAAATTTTTTAAGATCCTTGGCCGCCCAGACAGAAACACCCCTCCCCACCACCTCGACCATGCCTCCTTCATTCTCCCTAGTTAGTCTAAAGGAATGCAAAACACCACAGTTGGCAGTAGCTTGGTTGCCAGAATTGCTAGAAACTTGACATGTTTAAACATCAGTGCAGTTTTGGGCACCACTCCATATTTTTGTTGAGTTTATTCTCTTAGCTTTAAATTCTCGTAAAGTATCTGGAATGCAGTGGAGCTGAGAATTTGGTTCATGAGTGGTAGGATGTGTCCATGCACCAGTAGGCTTGTACATTGCATGCCTGGGGGCCAAACTACCTCCAAGTTCTTTCAAAATAAAAATGTAAAGTGCACATAACTTGTAATTCTGAAGAAGTCATTCTGATCGTTCACTCTATTTCTGTCTCCACAGCTGCTGTCATACCTCGCTGAGTTTCTCCAGCACCTGTTTTGTTTTTATTCCAGATCTCCAGGATACTTAGCTTTTATCTAAGTTACTTTGCAGCTTTAACCAGGGGCCATGAAAACTAACAAAAAGGGATTTAGACATTTGATTCTCTTTTTCACACGTACTGCTAACCGAATAGTTAGGCTGAAAATGAGATAAACTAGTACACAAAGTGGACAGCATGCTAGATGACTTCATTCACACAGTAGACATATCACCTTAACTTGTTTGGCATCGGATGTGAATAGCATGACTTTCTACTATTCTGTAAATCACAGCCATGTGTAAAAAAAATCAATATCCTCACCAACTATGATATGGAGGAGCACATGGTACACCAATTATGGAACCTGCTTGGTTTTCATTCCTTTGATATCAAGGCAACAACTAAGGGAAGGCAATGGCCTAGTGGTATTATTACTGGACTGTTAATCCAGAGATCTAGGATATGTTTTGGGGTCAAGGGTTTGAATCCCACCATGGCAGATGGTGAAATTTGACTTCAATAAATATGTGGAATTAAGAGTCTAATGATAATCACAAACCTATTGCTGATTGTCAGAAAAACCCACCTGGTTCACTAATGTCCTTTAGGGAAGTAAACTGCTACCCTTACCTATTCTGTCCTACATATGACTCCAGACCCACAGCAATGTGGTTGACTCATAACTGGCCTCTGGGCAATTAGGGATGGGTAATAAATGCTGGCCTTGTCACTGATCCTGTGAATGAATACAAAACAACATTCAAGAAAGATATATAAAAAAGATTAAAATAAATAAGGCTGGAATTTCACTTTCTGCAATTTTGGAAACAGGGGTCCATAGTTTGTGACCCACCAGCATTAGCTGCAAGTAAGGCTTGCTACCCATAAAATTGGTGAACCCTCCACATTTCTTTGATTTTTGCATAGCCACAAATGATTCTGCACTGAACTTGTCTCCAAGCACTGCTGGCATCCGGTATGTACTGCAGGCAGCAGAGGAGTGTTATGGTATAAAAGATAGGTTACTGAGAATCCACACTGGAACATTGTGGAACAGAGGAAAAGACTCCCTGCTTTTGTGATGCTGCCTGAATGATAAATGATCAGAGAGACAGGGTTTAGGAAGGACACAGGAAGAGATCAAATATTGAGCCACTGAAAGAGATGGGATATCACAGTAAGACTGGCACAATGCTCAGAATGTAGTACCCAGGACATGACGGCAGTGCTGAAAAAATTTAATAATCTGGTCATACTGTCAAAATGAATGAATCCATCTGCACATTTCATCTCTCAACCACTTTTCACATTACTTAATATATATCTCTGATCACTTAGCAAGCAGCATTGCCTGACACTCATGCCTAACATCAGCAACAGTCATGTCCCCTACACGGTCCTCCAGTTTTGCTAGTTGTGCAAATGCCACTTCATGCCTCTTCAAAGCTACAGCTATTCAGCAATGGTACATCACTACCTAATTATATTGACATAGCGTTGTGGACATTCAGTTATCTCTCTTGCAGGAGCATGTTGCCCACAAAAAGGATGATCCAACTAGTATGCAAACTCTCCAGATGAAAATTGTAGACATGTGCTGTTGGAGGGAACCAGAACTAGGAACTCATTGAAAAGGACAGAAACACTGATGAAAATGCACACCATGATTTTTAGTGCATTGGTTGGCCTATCTGAACCCTACTGTAACTAGGAAGGACCATGAAGGAGTCTGGCTTCACTGTGTACAAAGCATTACAAAGAGCTAGGTACTCAGCATTTTGACAGTGTAAGTGCTGGGACCTCCATAGCAGTACTTCCCAATGACCCATTATAAGATGTTCACTGGCCACTGAGCTTTCACAGCAGCACATGCAGAAGCTTTCCACTGCATCAGTGCTGCAGCAGAAGCACAGACAAAGGTCCATGAGATCTTTATGTTGCTGAACAGGCACAAAACTGTTGCCATGTGAATGCAGAATTTATTGCTCAATTGGACATACAAAGTACTCATAGCAGTCCAATAATCAATGCTGCAACAAATGATTAAGATTGCTTATGTGCTACCCCAGGGGATCTAGGTGAGGGCAATAACACCATCAAGCATAAATCTGTGGTCCTCTTTAAGACTGACAGGATTCATGCTTCCATCACTGCCACTCCACCAGTGCCCTCGCTGTTCATTATTGGGCATTCAACGGAGTCTGTGGCCATCTATGCCAAAGTGACAAAGATCAGTCTTGGACACATCAAGGCTTATAGCTGCTTCAGAAGGTCCTGAATAGTGATCTACGGTGTGGTCCATTGACATTCAACAGTCTTACACCAGCCAGGCTGCAGTAGTACTGTGTAGGAACATTAGTTAGGCAAAGGACAAGGATAATTGTTCCTGTGTTTTTATGAATCTTCAAGTTTTTGCTTTTAGTCTTAATGAATTATGTTGACGAAAGAGCTTTTGTGACCAAGACTATGATGCAGGGTATTGGGGATGGTGAAGTTCATTTCAATTGAAGTGGAGTTTTGCAAAGCAGTTTTTCTCATTCTGTTGAATTGCATGCAATGGATATGATCTCCTCCTTTCCCCCGGAGCAAGATTCCAGGACCCACTGCTGAACCCTTACAATTTCAAAATTGTAGAGGATGCAGTACACCACTCCATGCGGGTATGTACAGTAGAAACTCCTTTGAGCAATTAAAGCAGCAAGATGTATTACTAAGGAGACTGATAACTTGCTCCACTTTGTTCTGGATGGCTATGTAGGTTTCACGCAAAGCTTTGTTATTTTTTTTTGTGGGATGCTGGTTGGGGCCATAATGGATGGTCCATCCCTTGTAACTAAACAACTATCCTTTAATGTATCTTAGAGACCTGTAAGCAGTCAGTATTGCAGATTGGCATTGAGTGAAAATAATGCAGATGTTTTTATCATAGCAGACAATTATCGAGATGAATTTCTTGGAGTGAACCAACTGCACATTGACAGAGAGTGAGAGTAAGAAGCCTTTGTAATTGTGATATGATTCCTTGTTGCTGTTGGGATGGGTGACACAGAACCCCATACGGTTGTCTGACAATCCTGTGAACCCATGTGGCTTTTATTCTTTATGATCCCTTTTTAGGGACATGAGATCAAAGTCCCCTTTCTTTCTGTGCAGGGCCTCTCTGATCTCCATGATGCTTCTATGCAGGGCAAATGACAATAAGTTGTTGTTATTGCTTGCTTTCAACAGGAATGATCCTATGGTTAGATTGGGCAAAACATTGACAGTTATAATATAGTCAATACAGTGTGGAGCTGGAGGAACACAGCAGGTCAGGCAGCATCAGCGGAGCAGGAAAGTCGATGGGTTTATACCCTTCATCAGGCCTGGGAATGGGAAAGGGAGCTGGGAAATAAGTTGTTGGAGGGGGTTGGGGCTGGGAGAAGGTAAGTGGGATGGTGCTAGGTGGATACAGGTAGGGGATAGTGGAGATTGCTCAATGGGAAGGGTTGGGAGATTTTCAAACTTGTGAATTCTATGTTGAGGCCATTGGGCTGTAAGCTCCTGAGGCAGAATATGAGGTGTTGTGCCTTCAGTTTGCATGTGGTGTCCTTGTGACACTGGAGGCGGCCCAGGATGGACTTGTCACCGAGGGAGTGGAAAGGGGGGGTTAAAATAGTTGGCAACCGGAAGGTATTGTGGATTATTGCAAATAGAGCGCAGATGCTCCGCAAATCGATCACCGAGTCTGCGCTGAGTCTGACTGATGTAGAGGAGACCACATGGGGAGCATTAGATACAGTAGAGCAATTTGGAGGATATACAGGTGAATTCCTGTCATATTTGGAAAGATTGTCTGGGGCCTTGAATGGAGGTGCGATAGGAGGTGTAGGGGCAAATGTAGCACCGCCTGCGGTTGCAGGGAAAGGTGTGGGGTTGGTAGGGAGCATGGAGTGGACAGAGGAGTCACGGAGAGAGCGGTCCCTACAAAAGGTAGATAGGGGTGGTGAGTGAAATATCTCTTTGATCATGGGGTCGGATTGCATGTGACAGAAGTTGTGGAGGATGATGCGCTGGATGTGGAGGTTGGTAGGGTGGTATGTGAGGACCAGAGGAATTCTGTCCTTGTTTTTCTTCAGGGGAGGGGGATTGAGGGCAGAGTGCAGAAAATGCAAGACACGCGGTTGAGGGCATTATGAATCAATAGAGAGGGAAAGTTGTGGTCCTTGAAATCAGATGACAGCTAGGATGTCTGCGTGTGACTACACCTCCTCTCATCCATCCTCCTGCAAGAATGCGAATCCTTACTCGCAATTCCTCCACCTTTGTCACATCTGCTCCCAAGATTGATCATTCCACGTGCAGACAAAATCTCCCAACCCCGGCCTCATCACGTGTTCAACCCTCCCTCTTATCCCTGTCTCCTTGGCCTGGCACAACCTGTCCATCTTCTTTCCCACATATCTGTCCCACTCTTCCCACTTAGTAATTTCCACTACCCCCCTTCCCCCACTTCCACCTATCACCATCCTACCTACCTTTCTCAGGCTCCACCCTTCCATTTATTTCTGAGGTCCTTCCTCCATGCCTCATCCTGATGAAGAGTGTAAACCGAAACACTGACTTTCCTGCTCTTCTGATGCTGCCTGATTTGCTGTGTTCCTCCAGCTCCACACTGTATTGACTCTGATTCCAGCATTTGCGGGTCTTGCTTTTTCCAGCAGTTGTAAAAGTATGAGAAAGTTAGAGGTTGTCCACAAATAGGAAGAATAGAGAAATAATGTTATTTTATTGGAGAGAAACTGTCAAAGGCTACTCTTCAGAGAAATCTGAGCGTCTTTCTACAGAATTAGAAAAGGTTGGCACAACAAAAGTTGGTATTTCAACAAGTAATTAGAAAGGCAAATAGACTGTTGGCCTTTATTGCAAGAGGATTGACATTTGAAAGTTGGAACATCTTGCTATAATTATACATGACATTGAAGAGTGTGCTTCTAGGGTACTGGTTATCGTTTTGGTTTATTTCCTTGAGGATGGATATACCTGCATTGGAAGCAGTGAAGAGAAGGTTCACTCAGCCAATTCCTGGGATGAAGGAGTTGTCTTGTGAGGAAAGGTTGAGAAGGTTGGGACTATACCTAATGGAGCTTGTGTTATTGAAATGTAATATTTGACAAAGTTAGATGCTACTTGTAGAAAACCTAGAATTGGGGACACATTTTCAAAATAAGGAGATCAGGATGGACTTCCTTTTTCAGGGGGTCATTATTCTTTGGAATTCCCTTCCACAAAGAGCAGGGAAGACTGAGCAATTGAATATATACAAGGCTGAGTAGTCACATTTTTGATGTGTAAGAAAGTTAACAGTAATGGGGGAAGAAGGCAGAAAAATAGAATTAAGGCTAGAATCAGTTCTGTGATAGAACTGAATGACATATCAGGCTCGACGGGTCAAATGGCCTACTGCTCTTTCTTGGGATCCTTTACTGACCACTTATGAAGACATTGTTCCTGGCTCATTGCTCCATAAGGATGGGTGCTCCAGGGATGTGGTTTGTGGGTAGGGCCTTCTATGGACAACCATCTTTCTCCTCTCTGCACTTAAACTAGCCCTGTCTGCCTCCTTCTCTGCATATTTTGTTTTATTTATTTATGTCATGTGAGCCTTGTGACAAAACCAGTGTTTGTTGCCAATCACTAACTGTCCTTGAGAGGGCTTGCTAGGCCATTTCAGGGTGTCGTTAAGAGTCAACAATGTTGCTATGCATCTGGAGCCTTCCTCTGGTCAACACATACTTCCAAACTGATTCAGTAACTCACTGTAGTGCTTCCACAAACTTTGTGGATAAGATGAATTAAGATAGGAGATGCCTCACCTGGAGCATAAAAATGAATTTCAACTTAAAGAATAAATAATGAAGTTCGTGTCTGTCATCTTGCCACTGCTTATAATAACTTGCTGCTGTGATAGTTCTAAATCCTGTAACTTCAACCCAAACAACAGGCCTTCTTGCATTCAAAACCCAGACATAAAAATGGAATGTGGATATAATGATAGCCATTAAAAAAGCTGTTGTGGAGCAAATTGTGGTCTTACCAGACAAAGTTTCAAGTATCAGGACAGTTCTGGTAAAATAATACAGCATATTCCAGAACAGATTTGAGGATATGCTAATCAAGCTTGTATAAGGTGTAAAAGGTGACCATCATATCTTTAGCTGCCAACAAGCTAAACGCCTTTTAAGAAGCTAAGGATACCCCTAAATTAGAACATTGTAAACTTAAATATGAGAGTGCATGATTTTGTTAAATACTAACAGTCTCCATTAATAGCTATTCATCCTCATAGCCAGATTTTTATCTACTCCTTTGTCTATACAACTGTTCTCTCTCTCTTTTGGCTCTATCCCCACCTATCATTTACTCCTTCACCCCCATGGTCTCCCCACCCCCACCAACCCTTTAGCAATTAAACTGACAATCTTCTAACTACCGTCAGTTCTGAGGATGGGTCACTTGAGTCAAAACATTAACTCTGATTTCTCTCCACCAATGCTGCCAATTGCTGAGCTCGTCCAGCAGTTTCTATTTTTGTTTTCTTTCTATTTTCAACTCTTTAAAATTATTTGACTGATTTTTCTCAGTTTATTTTCTGTGCACTGCTTGACAATTTTACAATTCCTTTCTATGTCCACTGGCATGAACCTTTGACAATTCTGAACTTTCTCAGTTCTAACAACTTGAAAACTTGTCGACAAGGTCTCCAGGTTTGGAAGATCCATGAAGTAACAGTACTTCAGATAAAGTGAATGGTTCCCAAGAGAATCCTTAATAGGATTTGCCTGTGAGGAGGAAACTAATTTTCTTTCTGAACTGAACTGATAAATTATGTGGAAAAAAACGTTTTCTGTTCTGAACCAAGGCCAGAAGCTAAACTAATGGCATCAGTCAGTTTTAAAACTAAGCAATGTAAAAGAAAAGTTATCCATTAACATCACAGTTGTCCTGCCAGACACTTAGCTGAAATTATTCTTGAAAATTATGCATTTTTTCCACTGCTCCAAATGATTTTCAGACATTTTAAAAATCATCTTCTCAGAACTGACCCCCCCCTAAAAAGTTGCTGCCTCTTTAAAATTCAAATCCTAAATAATGTAAGTATCAAACATATACTTTTTATTACAATATTTGATGCACTGCGTATAAGTTAGTTCAATTGACAATATCCAAATTCAGAGTATATCAATCAGAACAATGGAGCATATTATATATGCCTTGTTTTTGATTGTTTCTTCATGAACTCACAAGTAACAGAAAATAGAATATACTCTTGTGAAGTTAAGTTGCTTATTAGTGGGTAACTAACTCAATGCAAAAACAAAACTGAACAGAGGTCCAGGTAGTTCTGCTATAACGTGGGCTTGTTAATGCAAATTGGCTGTAACATGATTGATAACTGGTGGGCGCTGTTTGGATAACACAAACTTTCTGCTGTACAGGTATACCGATTTTCTAGAGGGATTTCCCAATAATGTGAGTTTCTATGGCCATTTTCTACAGTGCAATTTTCTATAATGCGATGTCACACAAGAATGTAACTTGCGCGTTATAGGAGAACTACCTGTATGTTGAAAATGTACAAACTTTCCACTTGTCTCAGAAATGTAAATATGTACAGAGAAAATGTAAAATGTCACATTCTTTGGAACGTTTTGGAAAGAAATGAGAAATTAACAACCCTTGACGTGCAAGTTGGTCATCATTTATGATATTAAGTTGATTCATTTATATATTACAACATTTACAGCATACCCACAATTAATACACATATTCTTCACCTAACAGAGACCCGGGACTGCAGACTCAATAAAGTCAGTTAGAGATGTGTATACAAGTCGACCTGCTACGACCAACTCAGTTTCATTTCCCAGGTAAGAATCCTTGTACCTATCAAAAACAAGTTCTGAGTAGAAATCAAGTGTAAGAATAATGTTTGTACTTGAGCGCTCTATTTTGTTATAGAACGGCAGGATGTTAATAATCCAACGTTAGCAGAAAATGTAACAATAATGTTAAATAATTTATAAACAAACCAACATAAATTTGGGGTTAAGGTTAATACATTAAAATATTCCTATTGGAATTATAATCAAGTAAATTGCATTTAGGTCACATTCTATGACGAACTTGAGCACATTTGTTGTCTGGTATTTCTATGCAAAACTGAAGGAGTACCGTACTGTTGGAGGTGCTGCCTTTCAGATGAAATTATAAACGGATGTCCTGTCCACTTCTAAGAATAGGGACGATAATACTTGACGGATATACCAAATCACCAAAAGTAAATTATCTGATCGTTGATTGCTTTGTTTGCTGTTTTCTCAGTTGCCATCTTCATTGTGGCCATGAGTTGTTTAAAACAAAAACACACCACATCCTATGTTTAATCAATAGGGGCATAAGGTCATTATATGTGTTCCTTTGGAACTATGCATGAGGTTTGACAAGCTAGATGAATCTTCAGATGAGTTGCTCCTATGGAGAACCTGCACAGACATAACACCATCTTCTGTGCTGTAGTCATTCTATGATTCTATGAATTCAGTTTATGAGTTTAGACTGACACTTGGCTTGCATTCAAAATCATACCCCTTGTGAAAGGTAGCTGAGGATTCTGTCTTCATAAGACTGACTAAAAGATTTCAAAATTAGTCATGACGCCTCATGTCCAGAATCCTTCTGTTTTCTGATGCTGTTGGATTTTTGGTGGGATCTGACAGGAGCACTAAGGAATTTCAAGATCATTTTATTAATTCTTCTAAACTGGGATATTAATAATGAAACATAATCACTCAGGCTTAGATATTATGTATGGATTGTATGTTGTCCTGAGATTTCTCTGTGTATCTACCTCTGGTCATAACTGTTACCTTACTGTAGGATTTCGCCAGGTGATCTCAATGAAAGAAAATCAGTGCTGTTGTCAATTAAAGAAGAAAACAACAGAGAAAACCATGAAGCCCCTTCTAAATCTGAACAAAATGAATTAAACAGAGAAAGTGAACAAATTGAGAAAATGAAGGACAGGGAGAAAAGTAGAGAAGCAACAGGTATGATGAATGAAATCACTTCAACTTTAGTTACTAGAATAATAGGGAAACATAAGGCTGTGTGATTCACATTTATTGCTTGTTGTTTGCATTTTTGTGATATGTTAACTGTGAATGCATATTGAGAGGAAATGTTCAAAGACAGAGGTCACCAAAATACTTATAATTTTTTCCACTGAAATGATCTTTTACCGTTTAAACAAATTGCTAAAAATATTTTGAATCACATCTCGCCCCTGGACAATTCGTATACAACTGATGTCTCATGTTATTGTTCAAATAAAAAAAAAGTATTGTATGAAATAAAGGTAAAGGAAAGTTGCCACATTCCCTGATGACCATAGAACTGCTCTCTGAGAGGGATGACTGCTGGTGAGTTTAACCTGAAAGTCACCACACCCCTGATGAGGTGCATAGTCGAGAAGGCAGGGCCTACATGCAGACCTCAGCTGGTGCAGGAATTGAATCCATGCTGTTGGCATCACTTTGCATTGTAAACATGCTATCCAAGCTAACCAATAGCATAATATGATATCATGGACGGAATCTTACATGCTTTTTGCATAAGTGTGAGATGTGTTGAGTTTTTTGGTGGTATCCTTGCTGGCAAGCCCAGTAACATTTGTCACTGTATCTTACCAAACATACCTCATTAATTATATGCCCTGCTACGATGGCACCCTGCAAGTCCCGTTCTATCCCCAACTTATCACACCCATTTCCCAGAGCAAATTGCCACTCATTGGATATTAATCAAAAGATCAGCATCCCTGGCACCTATGCCAAATTTAAAAGGCCACTGTGCATCCAGACTAGCAGTGACATTCCAAAGCAGCTGACTGGGTTAAGGATGGACACGTTAGAGAAAGGGATTATCCTTTCTCAGGCTGTGATTCTCCAACAGCAACCTGGAGGTTCCTAGTGAAGCAGGTAGTAAAAGGAGGGGATGACCAGAGGAGGTCACCCCACCAGACACTGGAAGCCTGGTCTGAGGGCTCCACTAGTACCAGTGCCATCTTGACAGTGAGGAAGAACAGCCAGAAATGCCATAAGAAGGTCAATGAACTTCCCTGTTCCTGCAGGGTAATAGGGTCACACTCTTCTCTGCTACCTCAAACTCACTCTACTTCTACTACTACATCCACTTCCCACCAAGGCTCAAACTCTGCCACACTCAGCATTGAGTACACATCTTACTTAATTTGTTCTCACCCCTAGGCTCCTGCACTACTAATCCTATATGGCTTTTGCACTGCCTAAATTCCTTATCTGGGACACTTCACTACCTGCATGAACACTGACTGACAGCTGTGCTGCTGATTGTACTTCAATCAATCCCTCAGTTTCTTCCAGGAGAAGACAGTCCACAATGGGGCAGAAAATGCTTGTTTGAATGGAAGGGTACCAAATATTTAGTATCTCAGCCCGGATCAGGAAAGAATTCTGGTCCTCATAGAGGAAGACCAGGATTTCCTCTGAGAGGATGCAGAGACATACATGTCCTGATAACTGAATAACGATCATTCTACATCCCTGTACAAGTCTAAGTGATGCCACTGTCGGTGTTATTCATAGTACACAACTTCAAACGAATGGGTCCGCTATGTGGATGACACCTTTGTCATCACTAAACAAACAAATTAGAGGAAACCTTCAAGACCATCAATAATCCCCTTACTGGCATAACATTCACAAAAGAGGAGGAAAACAACAACAAACTGCCATTCCTAGATGTCACAGTAGAGCGAACAGCCAATGGGGAACTTCAAACCAGCGTCTACAGGAAAACAACACATACGGACCAAATACTGAACTACAAGAGCAACCATCCCAACACCCACAAACGAAGCTGCATTAGAACATTATTTCAACAAGCCACCACACACTGCAGCACGAGGAACTACGCAGAGCAGAGGAAAATCACCTATACAGCGTATTCAAAAAGAATGGGTACCCTATGAACACAGTCCGCCGATTTCTCAGCAGTAAATCCAAACAAACAGACAAAATGGGCTCAGAAACCATAACCACTCTCCCCTACATCAAAGACATTTCCGAAATGACTGCCAGACTACTCGGACCTCTTGGCATCAGGGTAGCCCACAAACCCACCAACACACTAAAACAGAACAGCTAATGAACTTAAAAGACCCTATACAGACAACAAATAAAACAAACATCATCTACAAAATACCTTGCAAGAACTGTGACAAACACTACATTGGACAAACAGGCAGAAAGCTAGCCACCAGGATACATGAACATCAACTAGCCACAAAACGACATGACCCACTATCACTCGTGTCCTTACATACAGATGAGGAAGGACACCACTTTGATTGGGACAACACATCCATCATAGGACAAGCCAAACAGAGACATGCATGAGAATTCCTAGAAGCATGGCATTCCAACCGGAACTCCATGAACAAACACATTGATTTGGAGCCAATCTACCATCCCCTGAGAAAAAGAACAGGAATTGACATCACCAACCCAAGGAAACCTAACCAGATAAATAAAAAGCGGGACATAACACCAGCACTTCGTCGGAGGCTCACTGATGATGTTACCTAGAATGGTGACGAAACGTCTGAAAACTAACCTTCCAGCTCAGCGAGCAAACTCACATCCAGAACGTTTTTCCCTGCTAAGGTGTATGCCTGCCATGGAGAAGCTTTTAAGGACTGTGTTCAGGTTCTCTAAGTGCTATTAATGGACCTTCCCTGTTATTAACACATCATCCAGATAAATGTTGCCTGGGGTAGACCTTGTAAAATGTTTTCCATTATCTGCTGAAAAATGGCACAGACTGATGTTACTCCAGATGGCAGCCTTGTATATCGGTACAAATCCTTATGGGTATTAACTGTGGCATACTTCTTGAAATCCTCATCTAACCACAATTGCAGATACCCATGGCTTATGTTCTGCTTTGTGAAGGAAAAACCCCTCCAACAGTTTTATGTGTAAGTTTTCTATGCAAGTGATTAAGTATTCATCCAGCTGCAAGCAGCTGTTTACCATTTATTTAAAATTCCCTCAAAGGTGACCCAACCTGTTAGACTTCATAATCGATATGACCAGTGATTCCCAGTCTGCAAACTGTACTGGTTTAATGATTCTTTCACTTTCCAGCTTCCTGATTTCTGCCTGTACTTATGCAAGCAAGTTGGTGTTAGAGGGCCCAGCCGCTTCTGGGAGTGTCCTGAGAGGTGACATCTGGGGGACTCTAATTCACGTAAACTAAATTGAAATCTTTGATTTTAAGAAATTTATAATTTGTAACATTTTATAAACTTCAATTTGTCTCCTTCTTGAATACTTGTGCTTGGATGTGCCTCACAACTTGCTAAAATACATGACTACATAATTGTCAAAGGGAGAAACAAAATAAAAAATTAAATTTAAAAAAACATATTTGTTATGCACTGAAGAGGAAGACAGTAATAATAATTCATTACACCCATTACAGAAGAGAGAGAGGTGAAACATGCAGTCCTAGACAGACTGCTCCATGCATACCCTAAAGCTATTTAGAGATTTTTGCGGGTCCGAAGAGAGCATGATATTCCATTTTTCCCACCAAAAATGATTAGTCCCAATGCTTGACTGATCATATTTTCTCCCCCCACCCTGACACAATTGCCTTCTCTTCTCACAGGAAATATCTGATTTGGCTGTGTGGTGGAGCCAATGCAAACAAGTGCACCATTGTTTTTAGATATTATACTGTTCTATCCCACAGTCACTTCTTGTTGCAGCTGCTTTGATTGCCTCAAGTACATCTTTATTTTGGTGTTCTTTATGCCACCTTTTCAATTCTGGCTATCCACTCATTCTGTGTTCTTCCTCTTTACTTTTCTCACTCTTACACTTCATTTTATATTTGCTCCTCATTCATTCCCATTTTTTTCCCTTCCTTGTTGACCATAACCTTTAAAATTTTCACTCTCCATCTTTTTTTCTCCCCCACCTTTCGGCTGCTGTTTGCCAGTAGGAAGCCAGCATGTTGCAATTTACAGTGCATGCAGTATTTGTAATACATCTGCCAAGTAATGTTAATGTGTTTAAGAACTAAAAATACAACTTGCAAAAAAAAATCCATAGGAATGTTCGATAACAAAGTGTGTAGCTGGATGAACACAGCAGGCTAAGCAGCATCTGAGGAGCACAAAAGCTGATGTTTCGGGCCTAGACCCTTCATCAGAGAGGGGGATGGGGAGAGGGTTCCGAAATAAATAGGGAGAGAGGGGGAGGTGGACCGAAGATGGATAGAAGAGAAGATAGGTGGAGAGGGGAGTATAGGTGGGGAGGGGATAGGTCAGTCCGGGGAGGACAGACAGGTCAAGGAGGCGGGATGAGGTTGGTAGGTGGGAAATGGAGGTGCAGCTTAAGGTGGGAGGAGGGGATAGGTGAGAGGAAGAACAGGTTAGGGAGGCGGGGACGAGCTGGGCTGGTTTTGTGATGCTGTGGGGAGAGGGGGCGAACTGGGCTGGTTTTGGAATGTAGTGGGGGAGGGGGAGATTTTGAAGCTTGTGAAGTCCACATTGATACCATTGGGCTGCAGGGTTCCCAAGCGGAATATGAGTTGCTGTTCCTGTAACCTTCGGGTGGCATCATTGTGGCACTGCAGGAGGCCCATGATGGACATGTCATCTGAGGAATGGGAGGGGGAGTTAAAATGGTTCGCGACTGGGAGGTGCAGTTGTTTATTGCGAACCGAGCGGAGGTGTTCTGCAAAGCGGTCCCCAAGCCTCTGCTTGGTTTCCCCAATGTACAGGAAGCCGCACTGCGTGCAATGGATACAGTATACTACATTGGCAGATGTGCAGGTGAATATCTGCTTAATATGGAAAGTAATTTTGGGGCCTGGGATGGGGGTGAGGGAGGAGGCGTGGGGGCAAGTGTAGCACTTCCTGCGGTTGCAGGGGAAGGTGCCAGGAGTGGTGGTGTTGGAGGAGTGTGTGGAGCGGACAAGGGAGTCATGGAGAGAGTGGTCTCTCTGGAAGGCAGACAAGGGTGGGGATGGAAAAATGTCTTTGGTGGTGGGGTTGGATTGTAGATGGCGGAAGTGTTGGAGGATTATGCGTTGTGTCCGGAGGTTGGTGGGGTGGTATGTGAGAACGAGGGGGATCCTCTTGGGGCGGTTATTGTGGGGGCGGGGTGTGTGGGATGTGTTGTGGGAAATGCGGGAGACATGGTCAAGGGCGTTCTTGACCACTGCGGGGCGGGAGTCTGTTGCGGTCCTTGAAGAACTTGGACATCTGGGATGTGCGGGAGTGGAATGCCTCATCCTGGGAGCAGATGCGGCGGAGGTGGAGGAATTGGGAATAGGAGATGGAATTTTTGCAGAGGGTGCGTGGACCATAGGAATGCTCTCTTGACTTCACAGTATTACCTATTAATTGCCCTCAAGCCTCTGTATTTAACTTTGGGGGTATTGCAACCAAACAAATGTTAACTTTCATTTCAATGAGCAAGCTGCTACAGGAAATGCCACGGCTGAAGATAGTGTCCTATTAGGTCCAGCTACAATCTGTGCCTCCCATTTCAGATGCGTATTGTGACTGAATCACTGCCTTTATGTCTGAAACCAGGAGGTGGCAAAACTTTAATCTGAGCATTCTTTTTGTTTTTTGACAGAAATGCCTCATGTCAAACAGTCTTGTGTTAAACAATCTTTGACTCCTGCTAAAACCTCTGCTGTGTGTCTGACAGAAGATTTTCAAAAGACTACTGAACCCAAAGATTTATTTGAAAGGTAATATGCAACTAGCTGCATCGTTAATTGTCTGAGTCAGAAGCCAATATTCTTGTTCATGAATTGTACATGTAAATTGCATACAGTCACATTGAATGGAATTTCAATTTTAGAATATTATACATGACAATTGAACTCACCATTACTCTCTAGTACTGTT
Organism: Stegostoma tigrinum; assembly: GCF_030684315.1. NCBI lineage: Eukaryota > Metazoa > Chordata > Chondrichthyes > Orectolobiformes > Stegostomatidae > Stegostoma > Stegostoma tigrinum. The sequence goes on along the minus strand of NC_081359.1, from coordinate 53,415,488 downwards.
TTTGTCTTTAGTTTCCAAGGACATACGAAATAGGAGAAATAATTGAGCTCAACTGTTTCAATATGTGAATTCCTAATTGAGTGACAAAATATAAAGTGGAGGTAATGGTGCAGTGGTATTATCACTGGACTGTTAATCCAGAAACCCAGATAATGTTCTGGGGACCCAGGTTTGAATCTCACCATGGCGGATGGTGGAATTTGAATTCAACAAATATGTGGAATTAAGAATCTAAAAATGACTGTGAATCCATTGTTGATTGTCAGGAAAAACCCATTTGGTTCACTAATGTCCTTTAGGGAAGGAAACTGCGATCCTTACTTGGTTTGCCCTACATGTGATTCCAGACTCACAGCAATGTGGGTAATTTTAAACTGCCCTCTGGCCACTTAGGGATGGGCAATAAATGCTGTCTAGCCAGTGATGCCCCCATCCTGTGCATGAATAAAGAAATAAAATCTGCTTTACTCAAAGTTGTAATACAATTTAATTCTGCTAATAACTTCAAATTATATCTTATCTTCTTCATCATCTATAGTACTGGAGATTGGTTAGCTCATTTGGCTGGATGGCTAGCTTGTAATGTAGAGCGATGCCAACAGTGGGTACAATTCTGGTGCTGGTTGAGGTTACCATTGAGGAATTCTCCTTCTCAACCTGAACCCTTGCCTGAGGCATGGTGACCCTCTGGTTAAACGACCACTGGTTATCTCTCTGTAATGAGAGAGCCGTGCTATGGCCTAGTAGGATTGTGGCAACTTTATTAATTATACTTCTATGACATTGATTAGAGAATATAATGATCTGTAGAACAAGTCATTATTCTGTTTTGATGCATAATATAAATACAATTTAAGACTAGATATAATTCCTGTAGATTCTTTAAATGAAGGTTAAAATCAGGTTATGGAATGGAACCCTGATTTTATTCATTTGACAGTTCAGTTAAAACATTTGAAGATGTTGTGAACCTGGTTCTTGGAGAAAGGGTTCTAAAACTCATAGATTATTAATTTCCAAGGTGCCAGAGATTAATACCTGTTTGAGAGAGACTAGTCAGATCTGGTGGGAATGGACAATTGATGGGATCCAATCACTTCCATCTCAAGTAACCTTTACTGGGATTTCATCTAAAGATCTAAGCAATAGCAGCTAATCCTTATTACAGCTAGATATACAAGTAGGAAACAGAACTGGTGAAGTGGCATCATCTGCCAGAATTCTCACTGGTCCTGGCTTTTATGCCTGCCATGCATGCAAAATAACGGTATAATGGAGAAAAGATCCCAGTATGGTTTGTGAATTAAAACATTGGATAAAGACAAGCAATGGCCTTTCAGTAAACAGCCTGGGGATTAAAAAAAAGACCTTTCAGCTTTGCAATCAAACAAGTCTATTTTTTTTTCTTCCATCACCACCTAGTAGGTGCTCTAGGTACCACTGGTATTGATAGAGATAATGGGAACTGCAGATGCTGGAGAATCCGAGATAACAAAGTGTGAAGCTAGATGAACACAGCAGGTCAAACAGCATCTTAGGAGCACAGCCTTTGTGTACCTAAGATGCTGCTTGGCCTGCTGTGTTCGTCCACCTCCACACTTTGTTACCACTGGTATTGATGCAAGCTTTAGCCAGTATTATGCAAATGCTCTAATCCTGAAAGCTTTAGGGCCAGGCACATCTTTCATTTGTGATAAATGGAGTTGTGAAAGATAGGATTGCAGTTTTTCATTTCCAAAGCTACTAAAATCGTTTTAAGTATATTGTGCCTTCAGCACATACTGCATGCAACTGGAGAAAATACTGCTGTGGTTAACAATGTCATAGTGAGCAGTGACATGTTAGCAACTCCTCAGACACTGAAGCAACCTTTATTCCTCTGCAGAAAGATCTGGATAAAATTCCGACTCAGTTTGATAAGCAACGAGTAGCATTTGTGCTCCACATGTACTAGGTAATGACCATTTTTAATTGAGAAAACCTAAGCATGTCTCCTTGACATTCAATGGGATTACTATTACTATTGGGATAGCTACCAGTATCCGAATCCAATTACTATTTGCCAGAGCAGAATGGGACCAGCCATATAAAAACTGTGGCTACACGTGCAGTTCAAAGGATAAGAATTCTGTAGTGAGTAACTTGCCTCCAATTTCCCCAAGTCTATATGCTGTCTCCAAGTCTCAAGTCAAGAATGTGATTAAATACTTTGCATTTGCCCAGATGAAACTCACCATCCAGGACATGCCAATTGGCTTCATTGAATGCAAATCCTACACTTTAAAAATTCACTCTTTGAACATGCACTGACAGCAGTATACTATACAAAAGATGCATTGCAGTAACTTGCCAAGACTTATTTGACAGCACCTTTGAAACCTGTGATCTCTGTCACCCAGGAGGACTAGGACAGCAGACACATGGGAACCTAATCACTTGTAAGTTCCCTCTGCTTTGCAAACCAACTATTCAATTTACCTGAGATAACCAGGTGTAGAGCTGGATGAACACAGCAGGCCAAGCAGCGTCAGAGGAGCAGGAAAGCTGATGTTGCGGGCCCAACCCCTTCTTCAGGTTTAGGCCCGAAGCATCAGCTTTCCTGCTCCTCTGATGCTGCTTGGCCTGCTGTGTTTATCCAGCTGTACACCCTGTTATCTCAGATTCTGCAGCATCTGCAGTTCCTACTATCTCCTATCCAGTTTATCTCTTTGATTTTCTGTCTCTATCCTCTCCAGGCACCATCTTCATGTACTCTATTCTTTATCCCACCCTGTAATCAGCATTGAGCTATTCTAGCTATTTTCAGTTTTGAGGAAAGGTCACTGGAATCAAAACGCTAATTCCATTTTTTGCTCTGCAGATGCTGCCACAGCTGCAAAGTTTACACAGTGCTTCCTGTTTTTGTTTCAGATTTCCAGCATCCACAGTATTTTGTTTTTATTTATTGACAAAAATGTTGTTGGTGCAGTTGGCAGACAGGCTGCAAATTAACTTTGATGTGGAGAAGTGTGAGATGGTGCAATTTGGTACAAATAACATGGAGAGACAGTGTAATATAAAGGGTGCTACTGTAGACAGTGCGCAGGATCAGAGAAACCTGGATGCATATATGCATAAGTTATTAGAGGTGACAGGACAGTTAGAGAGAGCTGTAATTAATCATAGAACACAGAAAATAGGAGCAGGGATAATGGGAACTGCAGATGCTGGAGATTCCAAGATGATAAAATGTGAGGCTGGATGAACACAGCAGGCCAAGCAGCATCTCAGAAGGGTCTAGGCCCGAAACGTCAGCTTTTGTGCTCCTGAGATGCTGCTTGGCCTGCTGTGTTCATCCAGCCTCACATTTTATCAAATAGGAGCAGGAGTAGGTTTTTTGGCCCTTGAAGCCTTTTCACCTGTCTATTTGATCATGGCTGATCATCCAACTCAGTATCATGTTCACATTTGTCCCCACGTCTTTTGTTCCCTTTAGCTCTAAGAAATAGATCAGTCTCTTTCTTGAAAAAATTAAATGTTTTGGCCACAACTGCTTTCTGTGGAAGAGAATTTCACAGGCTCATCACTCTCTGGGTGAAGAAATTTTTCCAGATTCAATCCTGAATGGCCTACCCGGTAATCTTAGACTGTGACCCCTGGCCAGGACTTCCCAATCATCAGGAACAACCTTCCTGCATTTACCTTGTTTAGTCCTGTTTGAATTTTTAGGTTTTATGAGAATCCCACCCCCACCCCAGTTCTTTTATGCTCCAGTGAATACACTCCTTACTGATCTAGTCCCTTTTCATATATCAGTCCTGCTATTCCAGGGATCAGTCCAATAGCATCAGCATACCGTCCACTAGGCCTAGGCTTCATAAATAAAGGCATACACTACAAAGTCAGGGCAATTATTATGAATTTATAAAAGACAATGGTTCAAATGGACTATCACACAGTACAATAGAATGCAATACAACACAGGACAGGACCTTTGGAACACCAAGCTTGTGCTGATTCCTCATCCTTATTTTTCAGCCGTTACTTGTTGCCCGTGTGCAGTATCTATCCCTCTGTTTGCCTCACGTTAAGCAATCTATGCGTTCAACTTTGCTACTGTGCTTGCTTCCACCACTACCGCCACCAGTGCATTCCAGGCACCCACCACCCTCTGTGTGAAAACCTTTCCCCGCAGTTCTCCCCTAAACTTTCCCCCTTCCACCTTGAACATGTGCCCTCTTGTAGTTGACCATTTCACCCCAGAAAAAAGCTCCTGACTATCCACTATCCATGCCTCTCATAATTTTGTAGATTTCTATCAGGATTCTCCTCAGCCTTCGTCTTTCCAGTGAAAACAATCTGGGTTTATCTAACCTCCTCATAACTAAAACCCTCCAAACTAGGCAACATCCTGGTAAACCTTCTTTGCACCCTCTCCAAAGCAACCCCCTCCTTCTGGTAATGTGGCAACCAGAACTATACATAATATTTCGAAATGTACAGCTGTAACATAACTTGCCAACATTTATATTCAATCCCCTGGCCGACAAAGGCAAGTATGCTGTATGCCTCCTTGACCACGTTATTCACCTGTGTTGCCACTTTCAGGGATCCATGGACCTGCATGCCCAAATATCTCTGTATTTCAATACTCCCAAGGGTTCTGCCATTTATTGCATGATTCACACCTGAGTTTGATATTCCAAAATGCATTACCTCACATTAAACTCCATCTGCCATTTCTCTGCCCAAATCTGAAATCTATCTAAATCCCACTGTATCATTTGTTAATCCTCCTCACTATCTGCAACTCTACTAATTTTGTGTTATCCGCAAATTTACTAATCAGACCACTGATATTTTCCTCTAGATGATTTATATGTTACAAACAACAAAGGCCCCAGCGCTGATCCCTGAGAACACCACTAGTAATTGATGTCCATTCCGAAAAGGACCCTTCTGTCGCTACTCTATCTTCTATGACTAAGTCAGTTTTGCATCATTCTAACCAGATCACCTCGGATCCCATAAGACTCAACTTCTGCACCAGCCTGCCATGAGGTACCTTATCCAAAACCAGCCTCAAGACCACGTAGACAACATTCACTGCCCTTCCCTCATCAATCATTCTTGTCGCCTCCTCAAAAAACTCAACACAGTTGGTGAGACATGACCTTCTCGGCACAAACTCATGGCGTATCACTTACAAAGTCCATTCTGTTTCAAGTGTGAATTAAAGCCTATCTCTCAGTATCTTCTCCAACAGCTTCTCAACCATTGACATCAGGCTCATTGGCCTTTAATTACTTGGATGACCTGTTTCCCTTTTTAAACAAAGGAACAACACTGGCCATTCTCCAGACCTCTGGAACCTCACATGAGGGTAAAGAAGATGCAAAGATATCTGTTAAGGCCCCAGATATTTCCTTCCTTGCCTCCAACAGTATCCCGGTTAGATCCCATCTGGCCACAGAGTCACATAGCACAGAAACAAACTCTTTGTTCCAACCAGTCCATGCTGACCATAGTCCCAAACCAAACTAAACTAGTCCACCTGGCTTATATACCTCCAAACATTTCTTATTTATTTACTTACCTGCATGTCTTTTAAACGTAATTGTATCCATATCCACCACTTCCTCTGGAAGTTCATTTCACAGATGAACTACACTTACTAAGAAAATTTCCCCTCATGTCTTTTTAAAATCTTTTTCCGCTCACTTTAACAATGTGGCCACTTGCCTTGAAATTCCCCACCCCATGAAAAAGACACCCTATCTATCCACCTCATGATTTTATAAACTGCTATAAGGTCACCCCTCAACCTCCTACTCTCCAGTGAAAAATCCTAGTCTATCCAGCCTTTCCTTATAGCTCAAATCTTCCATTCCCGGCAACATCCTGGTAAATCTCTTCTGAACTCTTTCCTGCTTAATAATATCCTTCTTATAACAGGGAGACCAGAACAGGACACTACTCCAGAAGAGGCCTCACCAATGTCTTATACAACCTGAACATAATGTTCCAACTGTTATACTCAAAGCTCTGAGTAATGAATGCTGTCATGCTACCTGCGTCTTTAACCACCCAATCCGTATGTGATGCAAAATTTAAAGAGTTATGTACTTCAACCCATAGGGCTGTCTGTTCTACAACACTGCCTAAGACCCTGCTTTTAATTGTATAAGCCTTGTCCTTGTTTGTTTTACCAAATTTCAATACCTTGCATTTATCCAAATTAAACACCATCTGCCTCTTTCAGCCCATTGACCCAATTGATCAAGATGTCCTTGTAATCTCAGAATACCTTCTTTGCTGTCCACTTGACCACTAATTTTGGTGTCATCCACAAACTTACTAGCCATGCCTTCTATATGCTCATCTAAATCATTTATATAAATGACGACAAATAAAAGTGGACCCAGCACCCGGAACACCACTGGTCACAGGCCTCTAGTCTGAAAAGCAACCTTCCACCATCATTCATTGTGATGTGCCCTGGGGTCTTGTCTACTTTCATGTCTTTCAGGACACCCAACAATTCCAATTCCGGTTCAGAAGCTGTGAATACATTGGAAAAAGCACAGAAAATGTTTTTGAGAATGGTTCCAGAGATGAGACACTTTGGTAATGGGAAGAAATTGGAGAGTTGAGACTGTTTTCCTTGGAGAGGAGAATGGTAGGAGGTGATTTGACTGAAGTTTCCAAAATCATTCGAGGTCTGGATAGAGTGGATAGGGAGAAACTGTTGCTGCTCATAAACAGATCAAAAATCAGAATGTTCAGTTTTAAAGCGTTTTGCAAAAGGTGCAAATGCAAGGTGAGAGAAAATCCTTTTTACATAGCATGTAGTTGGAGTGTGGAATGCACTGTGTTGAACTGTGGCGGAAGCATTCATTTGAGGCATTCAAGAGGACTCTGGTGCTTATTTAAATAGAAATAGTGTGAGTCTTAGTGGCAAACATTCAGGAGATTGACACAAAGTTATAATGGCCAGTGAACCAGTGCAAACACATTAGACTGAAAGGCCTCCTCTATACCATAACAATTCTGTAATTCTGTGAATTATTATACTACCAGAAGGACAGTAACAACTATATATCCAGTCTGTGGATATAACACTTCTTTTGATAAATCTGTGTAGAAAAAGGAAGCATATTTCTGGTCTGCGAGTGATGAAGCTAACTGCATGAATTGAAATAAAGGGATATATTTACAAGTTGTTATTATTAGTGGAGAGTTGCACAATAATAGTACATGTTGGAGTTCAGACGCAGATATTATTGAACCTGATTTATAGATCACATCATTTTAAAACTAATTCTGATTGATTAAAATTGTGCATAGTATGATGATTTTCATTCTTGAATTCTTGATGTGCAATACAATTCTGTGAAGTTCAGTGCCAGAAGTGCTAAATTGTAAATGACTCCAAAGATTCAAACATTGAATGTAATACTTTGAATACTGCAAAGAAAACTCAGCTCAACTCTAAAGCATGAGAAGTCAATGGATACACTAATGAGATGATTATGTAATTTCCTGTATTGTAAACAGACATAAACAGTATTTACAGTTAGTTATTTTCATAATGTTTACACTTTGCTGAAAATCTGGAGGTGTTGGAATAACTTGCTAATCCCTACCCAGTTTGGATTTGTCAAGGAATGTGCTTACTGGAGTATACATACAATATCTGAAGAGTGTTATTGTCCTTTATAATGATTCATCCTCTCCTTTCACTGTTGTCTCTGGTATAAATGTTATCTATTCTAGGAACTGATTTGTTATGATTGCTTTTAGTGTGTCTGTGCCCCAACATATCTGAAATGCATTGCTTATAAGTAAAACTGTACGCCAGAAACACCACATCTGGAAATTACCATTAAATTATGCTCAAAGACTTGAATAGATACTCAGGTAAGGTAGTGAAAGAAAAGAGAAAATTAAGGAACAGCATGGAATTTTGTAACCCTTTCCTACTTTGATTTGCAAAAAAAAGCAAACTCTGCATATGCTTTTCCATATACTATATGTATGCTATGACTTTCTGATCTCCACTGAATAAACAGGAACTCTACAACTTGTGTCCAACAGAACAATCTGGTATGTCAGTAAGGGTGGGTATAGAAACTTTTGTGGGTAGAAATAACACAATATTGTATGTGAACTGATTGTGCTAATTTGCTGGAAACTTTTCCATTTTTAAGTAGCATAGATCACTGTTGTTTCGAGACATTCTCATTTGTACATGGGATGGTTGTTTGTATTAATTGTGAGGTTCAAGACGTTTTGATATTGGTACCTGAATATTGCCGAGGACCAAGTACAATGAAGCAGAGCTGGTTGCAAGATATGAAGAACCGAGTTGTGCATAATTGACAAAGCCTTGCCTGTTAGGTCTAACATACTGAAACTTGACCCTGCAGTGGAATTTTTAAATGAAGAAATTCAATAAAAATGCTGGAGCTTTATTAAACATCTATAGCTCTACTCCACTGGAATGATGATTCACAATTTTGGGCATCTGAAAGGATTGGGAAGAGGCTTGGAATGAACAGAAGCACCAGCTATGATTTCTGTTATTCGCCCTGCATCTCCCTGCTTTGTCACACACAAAAAAAATCACTGAAAATCAGAATGGCATCACATGAGGTATAACAGGCAAACCCTTCCTCAGTTCCCAGCACAATTGGCCACCAAATTTCTGCTTTAGGAGCTCAAGGAACGCTAAGGTTGGGAAACAGGGATATACAAACATGAGTGCTATTACTGTAATTTGAATGATTTGGAGTTGGGAATCAAAAAATTCAACACTTTTAACAATTGTAGATGTCAAGAATTAATTTATTTAATGTGTCTGTGAATAGCAAATTAATATCAACAAAGGTAATTCTAAGCTGTTATATTTGGGCACAGATTACTTGTAAGATAATGAATTAAAGGAACAAAGGGATCTAGAAGTATAGATCACTAAGAATGGCAACATAGGTTAACAACACCATAAAAATGGATCATTTCTGGGGAGATAGACTTTAAAAGCAAAGAAATGATCTCTCACACACTGTTATGACTTACACACTTTATACTTATAGTACAAGAACATGCTGCCTGACACGGCACTGATTTTTTTGCCGTATGTTATTGATAATAAAATTGACTGTTTTAGCTGCATTTGGAGTACCATGTATAGTTGTAGGGTTCACATTAAAGAAGTTGTAGACACATAGCGAAGATACAAAAATAATTTATAAGGATGAATGCAGAATTGAGAAGTTAAGCTTCTCAAGAATGTATCTCACTTCGGAGCTTTGAGAGAAAATGCCGCAGTGTGTCCGAGTAAGAAGTCTTCAAAATTATGAAGTTATTTGATAGGCTGGATACAAAACAAGTGTTTCTACTTACAGGGAGACCAAATATATAAGATACCCACAAGTAAATCGAAAAGAGAATTCAAGTGAAGCTTCTTTATTTGAGAATTCTGCACTGAGAAACTCATCTTGTGTCTCCCCAAAGACTGTCTCTCATCTACAAGACACATGTCAAGAATGTGGTGAAATACTCTCCAGTTGCCCCAATAAATGCACTTGCAACAACATTCGAGAAGCTTAACACTGTCTAGGATAAAACAACTGCTTGATTGCACTGACACACAGTAGCAGCTATGACTACTATCTACAGGATGCACTGCAGCAATTCAGCTAGGTTTGTTGGACAGCACATTCTGAATCTGGGGTCTTTACCACCTAGAATTACAGGACAGCACATGCGTGGGAACAGTACCACTACAAGTTTCCATCCAAGGTGGAAACCATCTTAACTTGGAACTACTTTGTCAATCCTTCATTGTCTTAGGTAAAAATCAAGTGAAAAATGAAGTGTCAAAATTAAGTTAGATATTTTCAGTTGCTTATAAGAGAAGCACTGTGTTGCAAATAGTGCAAATATGTGTTGAATATTACATTTTTATGCAATATGTTACGTAAGATGTGATTTCGAATCACTAAAGTAGAATTTTGGATTGCACATTTAGGTTGTCTTCTCCAAATTGTTGTCTATCCTGTCAGCCTGGCATTCAACAAACAAATCGGCAGTCACTGAAACTCAAAACACCTCCAGCCACCGCCTGTACTGATCATTGCAGAGCAGGACAGGTATGTACTTCTTTAATTACGAAGGTATCTAAAGGAAAATATTTTATTACTTGCCATAAAGCCATGATCGTATTGTGCATCATAGAGCACACATATTACAATACCTGTGAACCAACATTTGATCTTGAGGGAGCTCTGACCCATACAATTTCTGTAATTGGAAAGAAGTAGGGACAAGATTGTTGGCTTGCTCACTGAGCTGGCTGTTTATCATTTTGTCACCATGCTAGGTAACATAATCAGTGTGACCTCTGAAGCGATGTGATTCTACTCTGTTTGGAGTTTATATGATCCAGTCTGTTAAATTAGGTTGTGTCATTTCTGGTTCTTTTTTGCATGGGTTTGTATATGGGGTCTAATTTCCACGTGTTTGTTGATTGCATTATGGGTTGAAAACCTGGCCTCTCGAAATTCCCGTGTGTGTCTGTGATTGGCTTGAGCTAAGATGGTCATGCTGTCCCAGTTAAATTGATGGCCTTCGTTGTCCAAACAATGATTGCAACAAACATTATATTGGCCAGAATGTAAGGAGACCAGCTATTAGGATACACGAATACCAGCTAGCAGCAAAACAACACAACAAACTTTCCTTTATCTCAGTGCACTCGGACAATGGAGCCCATCAAATTAACTGGGACAACGTGACCATCTTAGCTCAAGACAACCACAGGCACGTATGGGAATTCCTAGAGGCCTGGTTTTTAAGCCGTAATGTGATTTTTAAAAAAAATCTGGCATTAGACCTCATATATAAACCCATCCAAAAAAGAACCGAAATCACACAACCCAATTTAACAGACTGGATCATATAAATTCCAAGAGGAGTAAAACAACATCACTTCATCAGAGGCCGCACTAATGATTTTATCTAGCATGGTGACAAAACATTTGTATGATAACCAGCCAACTTGGTGAGCAAGCCAACAACCTCATCCACAACCTGAGCTGTAAATTCCCATAAGAACCTTAAAAAGCTAGGGGCAATTCTCTTAATTCCCCATGCCACATGCTCAGTTTCATAGGGAAGTATGGCACCAAAAAGGGCAAAGATCATACTGGTGAATCTTTCTAACCCTTTTATTTGTAATGAGAATTTCTGATGGGCTGATAGTGAGAGGAGGAAAATATCAGCTGAAAGTAGACAGGAGCTTTACTGCATTTTTCACACACCACGTTCAAATTATGCGATACAAATGAATACCCAGGGATACTTACAGCTGAACTGGAAATAAGTTTAAGGGTGTGTAGGAATATCCATTCAATAGATTTCCTGCCCCTTCAACTTTGCCAGTGATTCCTGACCAGCTAAGATACCTCTTTGTTATGCTAAAGACTTTCAGAAGTTCATTCTGTTCAATGATGTTATGTCATGTATAGTCTGCTCAAAACAAATCATAGAGTTGTAGAGATGTACAGCACAGAAACAGATCCTTCAGTCTATTTCATCCATGCTGACCAGATATCCTAAATTAATCTGATCCCATTTGCCAGCATTTGGCCCATATCCCTCTAAACCCTTCCAATTCATATACCCGTTCGGATGCCTTTTAAATGCTGTAATTGCACCTGCCTCATCACTTCCTCTGGCATGCCATTCCATAGATGCACTACTCTCAGTGTGAAAAAGATGCCCCTTAGGTCCCTTTTAAATCTTTCTCCTCTCACCTTAAACCTCTGCTCTCCAGTTTTGGAGTCCCTTATCCTGAGAAAAAGACCTTGTCTATTCACTCTATCCATGCTCCTCATGATTTTATAAACTTCTAAATGGGTCACCCTTCAGCCTCTGATGCTCCAGGGAAAATAGTCCCAGCCTATTCAGCCATTCCCTAAAGCTCAAGCCATCCAACCCTGGCAACGTCTTGGTCAATCTTTTCTGAACCCTTTAAAGTTTAACAAAATCTTTCCCATGGCAGGGAGACTAGAATTGAATACAGCATTCTAAAAGTGGCAAAATGACCTCCCAACTCCTATACTCAATGCACTGACTATAAAGTCAAGTGTACCAAATGACTTCTTCACTATCCTGTCAACCTGGGACTTCACTTTCAAGGAACTATGAACCTGCACTCCAAGGTCTGTTTATTTGGCAACACTCCCCAGGACCTTACCATTAAGTGTATACATCTTGATCTGATTTGCCCTAGCAAATGTAGCACCTCATATTTATCCAGATTAAATTCTCTCTGCAGTCCTCAGCCCATTGGCCAATCTGATCAAGATTCAGTTGTACTCAGCAGGTTAACCTTCTTTGTTGGATATGCTAACCATACCCGCTATATTCACATCCAATTCATTTTCTACAAATGACAAAAAGTAGTGGAACCACCATCAAACCCTGCGGCTCATCGCTAGTCACAGGCCCCCAGTCTGAAAAGCAAATCTCAACCTCCACGCTCTGTTTCCTACCTTCTAGCCAATTCTATCCAAATGGCTACTTCTCCCTGTATTCTATGTGAACTAATCTTGTTAGCCAATCTACCGTGCAGAACCTCGTCAAATGCCTTACTGAAGTGCGTATAGACAACATCCACTACTCTGCCTTCATTAATCCTCTTACCACTTCTTCAAAAAACTCGATCAAATTAGTGAGACTTGGTTTCCCGCAAACAAAGCCATGTTGACTCTTCCTAATCAGTCCTTGCCAAACCAAATACATATAAATCCTGTCACTCAGAATCCTCTCCAACAACTTGCCCACCACTGAAGTGAGGATCACCAGTCTGTAATTCCCTGGCTATTCCTTACCACCTTTCTTAAAAAATGGCACCATGTAAGCCACTCTTCAATTTTGTGACACCTCACCCTTGGCTATCAATGATACAAATATTTCAGCAAGGGTCCCAGCAATCTCTTCCAGAGCTTCCCACAAAGTTCTAGGGTACACCCTGATCCTTGGGATTTATTCACCATTGTGTGTTTTAAGACATCTAGCACCTCCTCCCTTGTAATATGGAAATTTTTCTGGATGTCACTATTTATTGCCCCAAGTTCTCTAGCTTCCATATCCTTTTCCACTGTAAACACTGATGCAAAATATCCATTTAGTATCTCACCCATCTTGTGCGGTTCAATACATTAGTGGTCTTGCCTAATACCAATATAATTATTATCACTTGCCCAAAAGAGCTTCCCCACTGACATCTTTGTCACTTGCTCTGCCTTATTTCCCAAGAGTAGATCAAGTTTTGCTCCTTGTCTAGTAGGGACATCCACACACTAAATAAGAGCATTTTCTGGCATGTACTTAATAACTTCCTCCCCATCTGATCCCGTCACACTCTGGCAGCCCCAGTCTATACCTGGAAAGTTAAAATCCCCTACCATTATCACCTTGTTATTCTTACTGACCACTGAGATCGCCTTACAAATTTGCTTCTCAATTTCCTGCTGACAATTCGGGGCCTACAGTATAACCCTAACAAGATGATCGTCCCTTTCTTATTTTTCAGTTCCACCCAAATAATTTCCCTGGATGTAATCCCAGGAATATCCCCCCTAAGTACAGCTGTAATGTTATCCCTAATCAAAAATGTCACTTCTCCTCTTCTGCCCACCACCATCCCCCACCCCATAGCATCTGCACCCTAGAACATTAAGCTGCTAGTCCTGCCCACCCCAGAGCCGCATGTCTATAATAAATATGATAACCCAGTCCCATGTTCCCAACCATGCCCTGAGTTCATCTACCTTGCCTGCCAGGCCTCTTGCATTGAAATAAATAGTTTAATTTATCAGTTCTACCTTGTTCTCTGCTTTGCCCCTGCCTGCCCTGACAGTTTGACTTGCTCCTTTTTCCAACTACATCAGCCTCAGACTGATTCCTTTTTATCACTATCTCTCTGGAAGCAAGCTCACCTGCTTACTAGTTTAAATCCTCTTGGGTGGCTCTAACAAATCTCCTTGCAAGTATATTTGTTCCCTTCCAATTCAGGTGCAACCAGTCCTTCTTACAAAGGTCAATCCCACCCCAGAAGAGATTAGAGTGATCCAAAAATGTGTATTATTGTCCTCTGCAGCAGCTCCTCAGCCATGCATTCATCTGCTCTAGCCTTCTATCCTTACTCTTATTAGGACACTGCACCAGGTGTAATCCAGATATGATGACCATTGAGAACCTACTTTTTAACCTCCTGACTAATTTCCTGTATACCCTTCTTAGAATCTTGTTCTTTTCTCTTCATATGTCATTGGTTCCAAAATGTACAACAACTTCCTGCTGTTCTTTCTCCTGTTTGAGAATCTTCTGCACCCTCTCCAAGACAATGTTGACCCAGCACACGGGGGTCAACACACCATATCTCGTTGCCGGCCACAGAAACATTTGTCTGTGCCTCTGACTAGAGAGTCCTCTACCACAATCGATCACTCGGAACCTAGCATACCTCTCGTTTTGGTATACTCAGTTTTGATACTAGAAACCTGACTGTCAGTACTACATTTTCCTAAGAGTCCATCACCCCTACATTTTCCAAAACAACATATTTCTTTGAGATGGGATTAGCTACAGGAGACTCCTGCACGACCTCCCTACCTTTCCTAGAGTTAACCCATCTACTTGATTGTAACTGCAAATTTTCTACCTTCTTGAAACTGCTATCCATTACACCCCTTAGCTCCTGTCAATTATTCTGAAGAGATAGCGTGAAAATAGATAAATTTGATGCTGGTACAGTAGATGGAAGGAGCAAGTTAAATAGCCAAGGCAGGCAAGAGCACCCCAGAGAACGAAGTAAGACTGCTAAATTAAACTGCATTTATTTCAGTGCGAGAGGCCTGACTGAAAAGACAGATGAATTTAGGGCATGGTCGGAACATGGGACAGGTCTGTCATAACTATTACAGAAATGTGGCTCAGGAAAGGGCAGGACTGACAGCTTAATGTTCTGGGGATAGATGCTGTAGGATGGATAGAAAAGGGGGAAAGGGTGCAAAATGTCTGGTGAAGAATGTAAGGTGGAACTGAGAAATAAGAACAGGATGATTATCTTATTGGGATTGTACTGTAGGTTACCCAATAACCAGCAGGAAATTGAGAAGTAAATAGGTAAGGAGATCTCTGATATATGTAAGAATAATAGGATTGCAATGGTAGGAGATTTTAACTTTCAAAATATAGACTGCGTCTGCCAGAGTGTTAAGAGCTTGGATGGAGAGGAATTTGTTAAGTGTGTGCAAGGAAGTTTTCTTGTTGAATATGTAGGTTGCCCTACTAGAGAAAGAGCAAAACTTGAACTTCTTTTGAAAAATTAGGCAGGGCAAATGACTGAGGTGTCACTGGGGGACCACTTTAGGGGAATTGATCATTATTCTATTGGTTTAATATAGTTATGGAAAAGGATAGACCTTATCTAAAAATTAAAGTTCTAAATTGGAAGAAGGCCAAATTTGACAATATGAAGCAGGAATTTTCAAAACTTGGGGGTAAAGGGATGGCTAAAAATGGGAAGCCTTCAAACAAGGGTCTAGGCCCGAAACGTCAGCTTTTATGCTCCTAAGATGCTGCTTGGCCTGCTGTGTTCATCCAGCCCCACACTTTGTTATCTCAGAAACAGTATGTTCCTTTTAGTGCAAAGGTAGGTATAGGGATTGATGGAATGACTAGAAAAATTGAGGCTTTGGTCAAGAAAAAGAAGAAGGTGTATGTGATATATAGACAGCTGAGATCGAGTGAATCCATAGGGGAGTATAAAGGCAGTAGCAGTATACTTAAGAGGGAAATCAGGAGGGCAAAAAGGGGACGTGAGATGGTTTTCACAAATGGGGTTAAGAGAATCCAAAGAGATTCTACAAATACATTAAGGGTAAGAGAGTAACTAGGGAGACAATAGGACCCCTTAAAGATCAATGAGGTCTTCTATGTGTGGAATCACAGGAGGTGGGTGAGGTACTAACCAAATATGTTTTGCTAGTATTTACTGTGCAGAAGAACATGAAAGTTAGGGAACTTGAGGAAATAGATAGTGATAACTTAAAGTGTCCATATTACAGAGGAGGAGGTGATGGATGTCTTAAAATGCATAAAGGTAGATAAATCCCTGGCACTTGATCAGGTGTATCACAGAACCTGGTGAAGACATTGCTGGGCCCCTTGCTAAGATATTCATATCATTGACAGCCACAGGTAAGATGCCTGAAGACTGGAGGTTGGCTAATGTGGTGTCATTACTTAAGAAAAGTGGTAAGGAGAAGCCAGGAAATAATAGACCAGTGAGCCTGCATCAGTGTTAGGTAAGTTGTTGGAGAGGATTCTGAGGGACTGGAGTTACATACATTTGCAAAGGCAAGGACTGATTAGGGATCATCAGTATGGTTTTGTGCTTGGAAAATAATGTCTCACTAATTTGATTGAGTTTATTGAAGAGGTAACAAAGAAGATTGAAGGCCGAGCAGTAGATGTTGTTTATATGGACTTCACTGAGGCATTCAACAAAGCTCCATGTGATATACTGGTTAACAAGGATAGATCACATGGAATCCAGGGGCAGCTAGCCAATTGGAGATAGAGAGTGAAGGTAGAAATTGCTTTTTGAACTGGAGGCCTGTGACCAGTGGGTGTGTCACGAGGATCAGTGTGGGTTCACTGCTTTTTGTGATTTATATAAATGATTTGGATGTGAATATAGGAGGAATGGTCAGTAAGTTTTCAGATGACATCAAAATTGGTGGTGTGAGCAATGAAGTCGGTTAGCTCAGAGGACAATGGGACCTTAATCAGATGGGCTGAGGAGTGGCAGGTGGAGTTTAATTTAGGTAGATGTGAAGTGTTGCATTTTGGTAAAGCAAACCATGGAAGGACTTGCACAATTAATGGTAGGAACCTGGGGAGTGTTGCTGATCAGAGACCTAGGGGTGCAGGTGCATAGTTCTTTGAAAGTAGATTCTCAGGTAGACAGGGTGGTGAAGAAGGCATCTGGTATGCTTGCCTTCATTGGTCAGCGCATTGAGTATAGGAGTTGGGACATCATGTTGTGGCTGTACAGCACGTTGGTGAGCTCACTTTTAGAATACTGTATTCAGTTCTTGACTCCCTGCTATTGGAAAGATATTGTTAAACTTGAAAGGGTTCAGAAAATATTTACAAGGCCATTGCTGGGATTGGAGATCATTGAGACCGAATAGGCTGGGGCTTTTTTCCCTGGAGCTTGAAATCTGGGGGGGTAACCTTATAGAAATTTACACAATCATGAGGGGTATGGTGAATAGTCAAGGTCTTTATCCCAGGATGGGTGAGTCCAAAACTAGAGGGCGTAGGTTTAAGGGGGCAGATTTAAAAGGGATCGGAGGAGCAAATTTTTCATACAAATGGCGGTTTGTGTATGGAACCAGCTGCCATAAGGGATGATGGAGGTGGATGCAATTACAAAATTTAAAAGACATTGGGATGGATGCATGAATAGGCAGGGTTTAGATGGATATTGGTCAAAAGTCGGCAAATAGGCTAGATCAGTTTAGGATATCCATTCGGCACGAACGAGTCAGACTGAAGGGTCTGTTTTTGTGCTGTATAACACTATTACTCTTTGACTCTCTAACTGTAATGGGGAATGAAGAATATCCTCAGACCAGGAGACAGGAGCACAAAATAGACCAGACTAAAAAAAAGACACACTTCTTAAAAACCAGATTTTCTGATAATTTTATCTGTTCTGCATCTGTGCAATCATTGTGGCTGCATTTACAATTTTCCCTAATATTAAAGGATCTAAATAACAGATGAAACAAAATATAACTTATTAGGGATAATCCCTTTTATAGAAATATTCCTGTGCTGTGCACATTAGAAATCTGTGACAGTAATTGTAAGGGCTAGAACAGGAGAAAAAATGGAGATACTATGGTGTTGATGCAGAAATGTTATGTATGCAATAAGTTTGCAAACATGTACTAGGAATATTAAATGTGTATTGTGCAATCTATTGGAATATGTTTTAAAGAATAGAGTGAACTGAATGTATTTGCTGCTGTTTGGTGTTGTAGGAGCTCTGCTACCTTTGCATGCAACGAGCTCTAAAGAATTTCCCTATCGATGTTTCGGAAAACAGAAGAAGAAGGGAAGAGGAGCATGAACAAATATTACAGCAATATCAGCAAATAAAAGATCAGCAGGCGCTCTTCCAGGAGCAGGTTATCTAAAATTATCAGCAAAATGTAACTGCGGAATTCTATTGGAGTATGCATATGTGATAATACATTAATGATAAGTTGACCATTTAGCAATGGCCTTTTAAAACTAGCTAAGAACCTATCGTGTTTGGGCAAGGTATATAATGGACAGCTCATCCAAATCAGTAGTTTTATGCCGAAGTTGGTCATCTTGCCCACATTATAATAGTGAAAAAGAAATAATTGGTTTTGGAATAATTGGCATCCTAACTTAATAGACAATAGAAACAGCAGCAGTAAACAGTAGTCAAGAATTTATTCAACTTGCTCAATATTCATCCTGCATGCCTATTCTTGTGGCATTATTAGGACTGACTTTTCTTCTTTCCTTCCGAGAAAGGGTCACTGGACCCGAAACGTTAACTCTGTTTTCTCCTCCACAGATGCTGCCAGACCTGCTGAGCTTTTCCAGCGACTTTGTTTTTGTTTTTTCTTTCCAATTGGATACTAGTCAGGCATAGTGTATCCAAACAAAAACAGAAGCTGCTGGAAAAGCTCAGCAAGTCTGGCAGTATCTGTGAAGAAAAAAATCAGAGTTAACGTTTTGGGTCAGGTGACCCAGTTCTGAGGAAGGGTCACCGGACCCGAAACGTTAACTCTGATTTTTTTCTTTACAGATGCAGCCAGACCTGCTGAGCTTTTCCAGCAACTTCTGTTTTTGTTTCTGATTTACAGCATCTGCAGTTCTTTTGGTTTTTATATAGTGTATCCAAAGTCTGAGTTGTTGGACCTGCTGTCTCTGTTTTGCAGATTCTGGTTCTGTGCTTGATTCTGATGTGGCTGTAGTACAGTTTGTACTTACAGGGTCTATTGCTTTGAAGTCAGGGAAGAAGTTTGCTACTGTTGCAAGCCTGAGAAGCTTTTGATCTTCTATGTGAACCCTCAGCAAGTCTTCATTGGGCAGGAGGCAGAACAAAATTAATGCAAACACACTCATTGACCTAATATTCAGGCCGAGAGCATTTCTACTCTTTTAATCTCATTTATATAGCATTTCACCTACTCTGGCAGGAAGAGGGTGCAAAATGGCTGCTAACAGGGAAAATGGTGGCTTGGAGATGAGTGCTGGGGAAGGAGTTCCAAAAGGTCTTACAGGAAGCAAATTTTGTCGTTGAGGCAAGAGAATGCAACTTCCTTGTTAATCTGGAGGAGAACTCCTGTTTAGTATGGTCCAATAAAGGAAGATTCTAATTTGACTGGAAGGCTTTTTTTTAATCCTTTCCACCAGCTGCTTGTTGTATAGATGTTTTCTGTAAAGGTTAATGCAAAAGAGGTTAAGCATTAAGCTCAACTCAACATGATGATGCAATCAGGATGTGGATGGAGACAACAGTTCTGAATTTATTGTCTTTATCCCCTCATAATCTTAACAACAATGTAGACCATGCCAGTGTAACTGATACCTGATTAGTATCCTACAATAAAGTGCAACTAATTTAAGATATGATCCTCTTCTTGGTAGACTACCTAGTGGTTTTCCTCTGTCACACTCGATCAGTCAGGTCCTGTAGATTGCAAGCTAAAAGGGGGATGATGGTAACAAAGATACCTTACAGTGGCCAAGTCTAACTAACTCATACTGTATGATGAGCATAGGTGAGGTTTCCTCTTAAAACATGGTGCCAGCAGTAGGCATTACTTAATCTTATGACCTTTTGAAAGCAAATACATGATATCTAATGGTCCCCTCTATCTATCCTGTTTCCTCAAAGAATTCTAATCCATTTTTCAGACCTGATAATCCCTTCATGAAGCCATTAATCTCTGCTTAATTAGATTGGATGCCGATAGAGCCATGTTGCTGGGGCAGTGCCCAGAGTCTGAACAAGGACAAAAATCACAGCCAGCAGCTTCCCAGCATTTGTGGGAATGGCTTGGTAAATCCAGGATTTGGTTACACTGTTCTGATCCTTTTATGGGTTCTTAGTCATTGTGTTTGCCCCTTCAAAGTGGTTGGACAGGCATAGGGATTATTCATCAAACACAGGGATGACAATTGAAAAGTTGCAAGCATCTTTTGCAATACAGGGACTTCCAGAAGTGTTGGTCACAGATAAGGGCCATTACTTACCAGTAGGGAATTTGAGTATTTCCTAAAGTCTAATAGCATTTGGCATATAAGGATAGCTCCATACAATCCAACATCCAATGTTCTGCCAGAGAAGGCAGTCCAAACATTTAAGTTACGCTTAAAAAAAACAGCCTACAGCTTGACTTGATACCAAACTTTCCTGATTCCTGTTTGATTATAGAACTATCCTTCATGCAACTACAGGAATAGCTCCAGCAGAGTTGCTAATGGGGACAAGAATCTGCACTGGGTTAAACCTGGTCTTTCCTGGATCTGGGAGAGGGTTAAACAGCATCAGAACCACAAAGCCGGGCACAAAACTTCTCTAAGCAAGAGAGGCAGTTTACCTCAGGGGATTAAATTTGGTGTTGAAAACATGGGAATGGCTGTGCAGGGGTAAGAGGCCTAGTAAATGCGAGGTCAGGTCCAGTGATGTACAAAGTTTGGGTTGGAAAGGTGGTCCTGACCAAGCACTTGGACCACATGAAAGCTGCAACCTCACAAACAGAGCAGGACCAAAACATGCCTGGCCCCTCAGAACAGCTGGCAAGGCTGTCAGAACCTATGGGTTCTCCTGCACTGCGTAGCATTGAATAAACCTTTAAGGCGAAATGGATGTGGCAGATGCTGCAGCATCAATAATGTCACTGCTGGATGTAGAAGATGAATTTCTTCCAAGACACTTTGGGCACAAGAGGTAGGCTGTGGACCAGTACATGCTGCCTGTATCCAAGGCACAGTCAGAGAAACTGGACATAGTGCAAACATGCTTCAGGAGAAACTAAACAATAAAGAACTGGCTTACATTCCAGGTCTTAGAGCAGGAGGTTTCCATGATTGGAATGATGTCAGCCAGGTGGATCTCATAGGATATGATTTTCCTGATTGGGGCTGAGTGTCATTGGTTCTGTTCACTCTAGAAGCCGGGTCTGAGGTAGCTAAATCAGTGTCATGCACTATACACGTGTAAAGAAAGGGTGACTTGTTGATGGGATACTGGCCTTCGTGGTGTTATTTTATCATAAATTGTTTTTCCTCCTAAACTCCTTTCTCAGTATACTCCCATCAACTCTGTCC
This sequence comes from Stegostoma tigrinum, assembly GCF_030684315.1. Classification (NCBI taxonomy): domain Eukaryota; kingdom Metazoa; phylum Chordata; class Chondrichthyes; order Orectolobiformes; family Stegostomatidae; genus Stegostoma; species Stegostoma tigrinum. Next base: position 53,394,044 of record NC_081359.1, on the reverse strand, counting down.
TAATTCCTTTGCAATTTCCCTTAACTAAATTTAGCTTAGTTGTTTCCAGCCCAAATTTCTTACTCCAAAATTGAATGCAGACAACAGGATTCATTCAACGAAGCTTTTAAAAAGAATGAGAATCATTTACTAGACTGCAGAAGGCAGGTGTCCAGCATTTTAGATATGGATGGTGGGTATCTTCTATTTTAGCTACAGAAAGCAAAATTCTTCTATTCGGACTGCAAAAACATAGAAAAATCCTCCAGGACAGACAAGTAACATTGCTGTACTGCAGAACAGGGTGTTTTTAAAGCAAAGAGAATAAATAAGTAGTTAGAAAGAAATAGCAACAGCAATCATATTGCCCAGAAGACTTAATTTCAAATGGAATGCAGTTTTAGAAATCTTGGAGTAAACTGTTCTTAACAAACAAACATACTTCCAAACTAGACAACTAAATTATAAATTGAACAAGTAAACACATATTCAAAAGGGACTATAGAAGATTATGTTGTAGCTTCCCAAAGTAGAAAAGAAGAGATACTCTTGATGAATTTTTTAAAGCTTTTGATAACTGGTTCACTCTTAAAACAAATGAAACTCTTCAAAGTGCGAGATTTAACAGAAGAGTTCAACATCTGGAGGATCCATTGATAATTTCTACAGATTGGAAAAATCTTACGATAGAGCAGTGAAATCAGAATTCATAAGCTTCATGACCACAAGACAGAGCCTTGAAGTGCTATGAACACTTTTAAATTTGTAATTCCAAAATGAAGTTTTTAAAACAGGCTGATGGAGCCAAAAATAGCTGCAGATGTAGATTAAGTGGTTCTTGTGAAGGAGAGACTCAGGTTATCACACGTATTAGGGAACTTTATGATCCAAACTCGATATATTTTCTGTCTTTTCTCCCCTTTTAAAGAACGTGCAAGGCCAGGGGTCAACAAGCCAATTCACTCTTTTGGAGTGTGGAGTTAACATTCTCGTGCCTACCAGCCGGGGTTCAAGTGTTTGCATACTATGAGGTCACAATTGAAGAACTACCCCCTAGTCACTCCTCTGTTGCTGGTAAAGGCTGTCTTACAGTGTCAGTACTATAAGTCAGCTAGCCAGCAGCCATTGATAGAAAATAGGACAACAAAAAGATTCTTTCTCTCACTTTGGATGTTGGAATTCAGTCAGTCAAAAGGAATCCGAGCTATATAGTCTCAACTAACCTGCAAAACTGAGGATAGTGAAACTGTTAAACTCCATCATCAATACTGCCAGTAACCTTGATTGTAATGACTGCAACATCAACCATCCTTTGTTTGTAAACAATTCACAGCTGATCTGTACATATTTTTATAAAAACTTTTTATCTTTTTGCACTGACTGGATTTCTGTGTTCATGTGTGTTGAGTATGTATTCCTTCTCATGCGTGATAATAATGGAACTCATTCTTTGTTAACTCAAGAAGACAGGTTAAATTGGGTGATTTTAAAGCATAAGTTGAGTGTGGGAGAATAGTATCCATAAGAGAAGGGGTCTACTTTCAAATTAATCTTTTTGCAACCAATCATGGAGGTAGCAAGCCAGTTCATTTCTCCTCACCTGTGTATTTAAAGATTTGGGGTGTCAGTCTGGAGCTGAAAAATTGAGAAACCTTAAATGGGGTCTGTACCTATACAATTAAATATTTGTGTCTTATTGTTAAGACCTGCCCTTGTTTGTTTTACCAAAATGCAATACCTCGCATTTATCCAAATTAAATTCAACCTTACCACTCCTCAGCTCATTGACCCAATTGATCAAGATTTCTTTGTAATCCTAGAGAACCTTCTTCACTGCTCACCTCAATCCTGTGTAATCTGACTTTACTAATTAGTCTACCATATGGAACCTTGTTTCAGGCTTCACTAAAGTACGTGTTGAGGGGTGAACTTATAGAGGTTCATATAATCATGAGGGGCATGGATTTTAGTAAATAGCAAGGGTCTTTTCCTCAGGGTGGGGAAGTTCAAAACTATGGGGCATTTTTTAAGGAGAAGTGAAAGTTTTAATAAGGTTATGGAGCGCAACTACACAGTGTGGTTTGTGTATGGAATGAATTGCCAGAAGAAGTGTTGGATGCAGGCACAGTTACAGCATTTAAAAGACATTTTGATAAGTACATGAATAGGAAAGGTTTGGAGGAATATGGGCCAAATGCAGACAAGTGGGATTAGTTTGGTTTGGGAATATGGTTGGCATAGACTAGTTGGACTGAAGGGCCTTTCCGTGCTCTATGACTCTATTATTGGATTTGCCAATAAGTCTTTGTCAGATTTGTTACAGTGCAAAAAAGATTTGACTTTGGAGAAAGCCATCCAGATAGTTCTGGAAACGGATATTATAAAGAGCAACTAGGAAATCCTAAGGGGAGAAGATTAACCTTATCGCAAGAACACAGCAGAACTCATTCAGTTCATAAGGTACACAAAACCCTGAAGAGACACATGAGAAGTCTATTAAAGAGTAGATCAGACAGAAAATAGTAAAAGTCAGTGTTAATACTGTGGAGCAATGAAACATGACAAGCATGAGCAGTGTAGTGTTCCATTATTATAAAAGAATAATATATCTGTAAAATAATCGGTCCCTTTCAGAAGATGTGAAGAAGCATTACAGAGTAGCAAAAGGCCAAATAACTACTCAGATAGAGATATTGGAAAGGTGGTGCCACCTACAATAGAGAAATCAAATGTGTTCCTCGGAGAAATTGGTGATTCAAGACAATTGTTTTGGCAAGAAGAGGTTCATATCAATGGATATCACATTAACTTTAAGCTTGGTACCAGGCTGAATATCACTGCATGGTCAGATGTTATACATTGATTGAAGTAAAAGATTACAGTTTACAACAGTGAGGGATAGAACTCAAGATTAAAAGTATGCTGTAATCAATTCTGCAACACACGGGTGGCACAGAGCAAAGAATGTACACCTACTTCACAATCAAGAATTCTGGCTTGAACCACCAGTGATGTGACAACTAGTGAAAGAACTCTCAGTCATGGAACCACAAGTCAAAGCAATATTTGCTGTTGAACAACTGGTCCAAGGACAGCTGATAGATTTTGTAGGGCTTCCTAGGCTCCTGGTGGAATCTAAAATATGTATAGAATACATTTAAAATATCTCTGTTGCCATAATTGAATTGTTCCATACCATTAACATGATGGCAATGATATACTATAGGCAGAACTAGTTTCTAGTCCAATCAGCACCAAAAAGTGTCCAGGTCAGAAATATCAGAAAAGTTTGTGAGAAAACACAAATGATGATAAAAATGATGAGCAATTATAGCCGAATTGAATTATAGCCTAAAAATGAATTTTTAATTGAAACTGTTCAGACAACAACACAGCTGGAAAACACAGCAGGTTTGAATTTAAGTCAGATGATGAGACAACTTAAGTTCAACAGAATTTTTCAATTCTTCATTTTTCAAGTAAAAAACATCAGGTACCGGGGCACTGATCGGTTGGCAGCAAATCTCAAGTAACATGACCAAGCAAGTGAACCTATTGGGTTTACCAGTAAAGCAGCCACAGGAGTGAAAGAAAGCATCAACAAGTTGAAGTAGAGAGCCAACATATTTCAGCACATAGCGGTTGACAGATTGACAATAAAGATTTGATCACACAGAGTACAAATGGGCTGCATATGAGTCCACAAAAGCCACATGGAGGTGGGATGACCAATGTTCACAGATTCAGGACACAGTCAAGAAGAAATTGAGTTGTTGTATATTACAAAAAAGAAAGTGCCTGGTTTAACAGAAGGGTATTCATAAGATTAGAGATCCCACAGATGATGTTGTGGGACAATTATCTGTTTCAACATGAAATTAGCCCTCTGTGAAGGAGGTCCAGGAGATTAACAGTCATCGAGTTGATGTAGTAGAGTAATTTCCAGGTTCAACAGGAATGTTAGTTTCCATGAAGAGCGCCTAAGAGATAAAAAGACTTTCGATTTAAAGGGATTTACAGATATCACATGATCAAGAACAGAATCAATGTCCCAAGTCCACAGGGAATGAATTCTAAGAGAAAATTAAAGCCTCCAGAACACCTGAATTTGTGACGTCAGAGACTTGGGATAAGATAGGATAGAGGTAAATATAATTATATGAATGAATGTAAAACTGTTAATCATGGGCAAAAAGCGTGGGAAGAATGTAATGTATTGTGTTTGGTTTTGGAAAGGTCATGAGGTTTTTCTTTTATTCATTTGTAGAATGTGGGTGTCATTGGCTGGCCAGCATTTATTGTCTGGCACTATTGTGCTTAAGAAGTTGATGGTAGGCTGCCTTCTTGAACTGCTGCAGTCCACCTACTTTAGGTTGACATATGATGCTTTTAGGGAGGGAATTCCAGCATTTTGACCCAGCGGCAGTGAAGATTGTGGGTGACTTGGAGGGAAATTTGTGAGTAGTGGTGTTCCCATGTGTTTGCTACCTTTGTACTTCTAGTTGGAAGTGTTCATGGGTGTTCTCTGAGGATCTTTGGTGAATTTCTGCAGTGTACTACTGCTACTGAACATTAGTGGTAGAAGGCGTGGATGTTTGGATATGGTGCCAATCAAGCAGGCTGCTTTGTCCTGCTTGGTGTAACGTTTCTTGAGTATTGTTGGAGCTGCACCAATCCAGGAAAGTGCGGAGTATCCCATGACACACCTGGCATATGTCTTGTAGCTGATGAAAAGGCTTTGGGGAGTCAGGAGATGAGTTACTCAACACAGTATTTCTAGCCTCTGACCAGCTCTTGTAGCCACTATGTTTGTGTCGTACATCCAGTTGAGTTTCTGGACAAGGGTAACCCTCAGGATGTTGACAGTGGGGGATTCAGTGACAGTAGCACCATTGAATGCCAAGGGCAATGGTCAAATTGTCTCTTATTGGTGATGATCATGGCTTGGCATTTGTGTGGTGCAAATATTACTTTCCACTAGTTAGTCTAAGTCTGGATATTGTCCAGATTGTGCTGCATTTGAACATGGTTCGCTTCGGTATCTGAAGAGTCATGAATGGTGCTGAACATTGTGCAGTCATCAGTAAACATCCTCACTTCTGACCTTATGATGGAAGGAAGGTAAATGATGAAGCAGCTGAAGATGGTTGGGCCTAGGACATTACACTGCGAAATTCCTACAGATGTCATGCATTTGAGATGATTGATCTCTAACAACCATGGCTATAGTCCTATGTGTCGTGAATGACTCGCACCAGCAAACAGTTTTCCTCCTGACACCTATTGATTCCAGTTTTGCTCAAGTTCCTTGATGCCACACTCAGTCAAATGGATCCTTGATGTCACACTCAGTCAAATGGATCCTTGATGTCAAGGGCTGTCACTCTCACCACACCTCTGGAATTCAGCTGTTTTGTCCATGTTTGAATCAAGGTCTGTAATAAGATCAGGAGCTGACTGGGTGTTACTCAGCAAGTTATTGCTGAGCAGACACTGCTTGAATGCACTCTTAATGACATCTTTGTTACAAAATTGTGTAGAGTAATTGTGAATTGGAAGGCAGGAAGCTCGAATTTCTTTATACAAAAAAGATAAGGTGGTGGAGGGGAACAGTGCGTAGTCTCTTTAAGAAGTAAAGTGTTTTTCTAAGCTTAAAGATTTAAACAGAAAAAATGTCTGTGTGTAGCTGAAGATATACAGTCAGTTGTGAAATTTAAACATGTATCAATTAGTTGTGTGACTGGAAACCTTAGGCGTGTTTTGATGTTTTGGCAACCAGCTGGAATCAACCAAATAATTTAAACTAAGCACTTAGCATTTGAAAGCCAGTTGAATTTAAATCTGATGATTTTGACAACCTTGGACCAATGCTGTTTTAAGAAAATTGATATGTTATCCAAGGTGTATAAGAAGAGGGTTTTTGAAAATTGTTGCGAGAGCGAACCACCATCTGAGAAATAAGCATCTAGCTGTCACAAGAAATCACTGAACTCTCTAAGAAAGCACCATCTATCCATTAAAGGTACCATGGCACTTCAACCAAGAATTCTTACAGAAGACTTCATAGAGAAATCATCCCTGACAGCTAGATCATCTGAAGAAAGGCATTTATGACTAGAGAACAGCAGAAGAAAGGCATGTAGACTTTGAAAGACTAAGTTTTAATCATTTTTCTTGTTACTTGTGTTATATAAATGGGAGAGATAGCAGGAACTGCAGATGCTGGAGAATCTGAGATAACAAGGTGTAGAGCTGGATAAGCACAGCAGGCCAAGCAGCATCAGAGGAGCAAGAAAGCTGACTTTTCAGGCCTAGACCCATTTCTGAAGAAGGGTCTTCAGAATAGTTAGGTGTTAAGGGAGAATTGTTCAGTTGTTAGTAGTTCTGTTAATTTGTTCACTGCTAGGGTTAAAGAAATACATTGTTGCTTATAAAGGAAATGTGAGGGATTTTCCTTCATTTAACCTCCCCTCCCCGTAACACCTTCCAACACACTACTAATGATCAAGAGTAGATGGATGAGCGGTAATCGGCTGGGTTGGATCTGTCCCGCTTTTTATGTACAGGACATACCTGGGAAATTTTCCATATTGTCGTGCAGATGCCAGTCGTGTAACAGTACTGGAAGAGCTTCACCAGGGGATTGGCAAGTGCATTAGGCTCTGCCCAATATGATGGTGTTTTAAGGATTTGTCTGGGGTGAATAGCTCAGATCTTAGGGGATCCAGGCCGCCTCCTTGCCTTAGTAACAACGTCTATCATACTATAATGTAAGTCATAACTTGTACTTGATTACTTTCATGCATGAAACAATATCTTATTTAATATCATGACAGTGAGGGAGGCGGCTGGAGTTGAATGGACTGTCTCTGGAAAGAAAGGGTAGTTTTGGGGAAGGAGGGGTCAGACAAAGAAAGAGCTGCAAAAAGGATTCCTGAATCCAATGTAAACAACAGCTACATTCCGTGTAAATACCAAGTACCTTGATTTACATTAAATTTGTAATGATCTGATGCCAGTAGCATAGATAATTCCTGTTTCATAATCTTTGGGCTTTCCATGTGTTCAAATCTCATGTTAAATTTCTGGTGCAGTCAGCAAGACCACACAGTACATATGTCAAGTCATTGATGGATGAGATTGAAGGGTGCCTCGTTGAAACAAAGCAGATGGTGGAGAAGTTGAAACTGGCACTGTCCGTGATGGAACCTGAAGCTGTGTGGTCATTTGAGGTTGAGATATTGACAAAGGAAGTCAGACCTTCATGCCAAACTCATGCAGAGGCTCTTAAATACATCCCCTAACATAATGGAGGAAAGAAATGATTCTCTTGGTCAAATATTCCATGTGTTGATGAGTAAGAAGCTGGACAGATTTGTGGATAGAATAGAAATATCCAAGGATCTGGTAGTTGAAGACTGGATTGAGGATGCACAGCTGGTTATGGCATCCAGGGGCTTCAATGTGCATGAGCAGGGAATGATCATGATGAAACATCTATGCGGAAAATCCTGCGGAGAGTAGTACCGATGTTCGAAGAAGTCTACATTGGATCTTTGAGGTATTGACAAGGAGTTTTGGATATAACAGTAACATGACATAGCTACGGTAGAGGTTTAATGAGTACAGCTTGGCAAAGGGGAGGACTGGTTGCCGTGACCTTGCGTCTACTGAAGTTGTTCAATCATATTGTACTGCTGCATTTCTCCTTCAAATTGATTAGGTACATGATACTGAAGGACACCCCAACAGAAGCAGGGAGGGATAGAAACATCCATGAAGAGGCACACCTAATGAGACTGCCATCATCAACCATGGTCACCACTGCCATTAGGCACAGGGACTCCATCCAGTGTAACTCCCCTCCCTTCCTCATGGATATTAAATTAATTTTCCCTTCCACTGAGAGCCAGGTCAGGGTGAGGTTTTATGTGTAGCAACATGGACTCACCCTACAATGAGTGTGAAATTTCACGAGGCAGAAATATGCTCAATTGAAACAGGGGTGGAAGCATCAGCAATTAACTCAAGATAACAAAGTGTGAAGCTGGATGAACACAGCAGACCAAGCAGCATCTCAGGAGCACAAAAGCTGATGTTTCGGGCCTAGACCCTTCATCAGAGAGTGGGATGGGGAGAGGGTTCTGGAATAAATGGGGAGAGAGGGGGAGGTGGATCGAAGATGGAGAGAAAAGAAGATAGGTGGAGAGGAGAGTATAGGTGGGGAGGTAGGGAGGGGATAGGTCAGTCCAGGCAAGACGGACAGGACAAGGAGGTGGGATGAGGTTAGTAGATAGGAAATGGAAGTGCGGCTTGAGGTGGGAGGAAGGGATGGGTGAGAGGAAGAACAGGTTAGGGAGGCGGAGACAGGCTGGGCTGGTTTTGGGATGCAGTGGGGCAAGGGGAGATTTTGAAGCTTGAGAAGTCCACATTGATACCATTGGGCTGCAGGGTTCCCAAGCAGAATATGAGTTACTGTTCCTGCAACCTTCGGGTAGCATCATGGTGGCACTGCAGGAGGCCCATGATGGACATGCCGTCTAAGGAATGGGAGGAGGCGTTAAAATGGTTCGCGACTGGGAGGTGCAGTTGTTTATTGCGAAGTGAGCGGAGGTGTTCTGCACAGTGGTCCCCAAGACTCCGCTTGGTTTCCCCAATGTAGAGGAAGCCACACCGGGTGCAGTGGATGCAGTATACCACATTGGCAGATATGCAGGTGAACATCTGCTTAATGTGGAAAGTCATCTTGGGGCCTGGGATTGGGCTGAGGGAGGAGGTGTGGGGGCAGGTGTAGCACTTCCTGCGGTTGCAGGGGAAGGTGCCAGGAGTGGTGGTGTTGGAGGAGAGTGTGGAGCGAACAAGGGAATCACGAAGAGAGTGGTCTCTCTGGAGGGCAGACAAGGGTGGGGATGGAAAAATGTCTTTGGTGGTGGGGTCGGATTGTAGATGGCAGAAGTGTCGGAGGATGATGCGTTGTATCCAGAGGTTGGTGGGGTGGTATGTGAGAACGAGGGGGATCCTCTTGGGGCAATTGTGGCGGGGGTGAGGTGTGAGGGATGTGTTGCGGGAAATGCGGGAGACGTGGTCAAGGGCGTTCTCAACCACTGCGGGGGGAATGTTGCGATCCTTGAGGAATGTGGACATCTGGGATGTGCAGGAGTAGAATGCCTCATCCTGGGAGCAGATGCGGCAGAGGCGGAGGAATTGGGAATAGGAGATGGAATTTTTGCAGGAGGGTGGGTGGGAGGAGGTGTATTCTAGGTAGCTGTGGGAGTCGGTGGGGTTGAAATGGACATCAGTTTCTAGCTGGTTACCTGAGATGGAGACTGAGAGGTCCAGGAAGGTGAGGGATGTGTTGGAGATATGCCCAGGTGAACTTGAGATTGGGGTGGAAGGTGTTGGTGAAGTGGATGAACTGTTCAAGCTCCTCTGGGGAGCAAGAGGCGGCGCCGTTATAGTCATCAATGTAACGGAGGAAGAGGTGGGGTTTGGAGCCTGTGTAGGTGCGGAAGAGGGACTGTTCCACGTAACCTACAAAGAGGCAGGCATAGCTTGGGCCCATGCGGGTACCCATGGCCACCCCCTTTGTCCAGTTTTTCCATTTGAATCCTGCTGGGGATTGTAAGTTGTTTGCTATTCGCTTCTTTCATTCACGTGTCTGCTTTGTAAGTATTGGACATTCTCTATCATGGCTATATTGAGTTCTTCCTATCTGATCTCAATCACACTTTTCATAACCTGGGATTTCGGGTAGTTTATGACAAGATCAATACTCACATGGAAGTAATGAAGTTGAAAATATCCATGGTTTTGGGATTGAAGAAATTAAGAGATATCCTGGCATCCTTGGAAAATGCACATGTAAATGTTATGAGTAGCATATTACAAAGTTGGCAAACATGGCATAGGAGTCTTTGACTTGGCTCTGTGTGCGGATGTGCATCAACCAGTATGGGACACCAGACTATTTAAATAGCAGAGAATTGCGCCATTCTTTTACCTGGTCATGGTATCACTGTTTTTGAAGGCTTGGGTGAACCATCTCCAGCTAATTGACAACATGCTTTGATAGAATGCCACACGTCACATGTAGCAGAACACCCCCTTGGTGTAACTGTGGAGGGGGTGAGTAACCCTTGTAGCATGACTGGAAGGTTGGCTAATTAATAGAAGATAGAGTTTGGATAAGGGGGACATTTTCAGGATGGTAACCTGCACTTGCGGCGTACCACAGGGATCAGGGCCTAGGCCACAATTGTTTACAGTGTATATTCATGACTTGGATGGAGGGAAACGAATGTACTATCACCAGGTTTGCAATGGCACAAAAATAGGTAGGAAGACAAGTAGTGAAGATGATAGAACAAGCCCTCAGAGAAATAGTAACAGGTTAAGTGAATAGGCAAAAATTTAGTAGATGGAATATAGGTCAGCCATTTTAGCATGGGGTAATGTTTAAATATATAAAATTCTAGCAGATACTTGATAAACTTAAGTGACAAGCAATTAGCAAAATTTCATATTTGCCATTTGGAACATTGGAACTCTGATATTTCTCCTTACTTGTAGAAAAAAAAATTGAATATCAGCTTGATATGTACAATTTTATCATATGACAATTTATTGAATGAAAAGTAGTTAGATTATTTGATTATGACAGAACTTTTGGTGTAATTGACAAAAATGTTATAGAACTGTTGCTTATCCTTCATTTGAATGTATAACTAAATGGTCAAAACAGACCCACCACCTGGAAACATGAGTGTGGTTATTCTGGGAGGCTTTATGGGATTAAATTCCAATCAAGCACTCCCTGCTTGTCATCAAGCCTTCTGGCTCTCAGGAAGTAACTCTCCAGACAACAGATGTCTGGGGTTGGTTCACCTAGGTCAGACAGGAAGGCCATTGTGATTAAGGGAGAGTGGGTTTGATTTAAAGTGCAAAGCTTTGGGAGGAGTCTAACTCTGGCTAAGTATCAGTGATGATGCTTGAGGCCCTTCAGTGACCTTATCTGGCCACTAGAAGCCTCAGTTAGATCCATTAGAGAGGCCACCCTCAAGCTATCTCATCATGGACTAAATTAGCGTGGGGTGGGAATATGATGGAATCTTCATCCTGCACCTTCCTACCTAATTATACAGCACACATCCCAACACCTGCAAACCTACCAAAAGATTGGGCATTAAATTCCATCAAATGCTGTAATTCAGTGATAATTTTCTTATAATGTTGAACTTTAAATACACACTGACAGCTGGAAATCCGGTATCATGAGGAAATTTTAGTCTAAGTAATAATCTTTGTATAAAATGTAGTGACATTTAATGAATTAATGGAGACAGTTGCTCACAAGATTAATATCGCCTTTTATACATTCTTGTCTTTTAGCAACATGATTATCTGCATGATTAAAGACAGTGCATTTTGTCATTTCGGCTTACATAGACAATATAGCATCTTTGGCCCACCATGTCTGTGCCATCCACAATGCCATTCTAAACTAATCCCACCTGCCTGCGCGAGGTCCTTATCCCTCTATTCCCTGCCTGTCTGTCTAACTGCCTTTTAAACACTGCAATCATTTCTGCTTCTACCACCTCCCTTGGCAGTGCATTCCAGCCACTACCACCCTTTTGCATATCCTTTAAACCTCTCCTTTCCCATTTTAAATTTGCCCACGATATGATTAAAGTTGAATTTAATAAAATATGGAATTAGAAGTTAGTCCTATAGTGACTGTGTACTCACAATTGACTTCATGCACACAGTCGCAGAAAATAATTAATTTTGTGTACTTTAAGTAGCAATGCTTTTCTCCATTTTTGTTTTTAATTGTAGTTAATGTATTTCTGTTATGTTTTAGTGTGAAATGTTGGCTAACAGAGAAATCAACCAAAAGATTTCAACATTCAATATGGGAGTCGCTGAAGCCAAAAAGAGAAAGAAGAATTCAAAGTGCAGAGACTCTTATGTAAGTGTATGAAGCCGCTGTTTCTGAAATTACTTGCTTTAAGTATGTTTTACCTGTAATCATAAAGAACCAAAACTTAAATATTTCAAAGTGAACATGCGATGATTTTTCAATGGGAAAAATGACATAAACTATCCTTGTGTTTAAGATTTTTGTGATTCATGAAGAAATTCTGCTGGAACTAGGCCAGGGTGGAGAGTTTGAAAATTGAATTGTACTAAGAATTATACTAACAACCAATTTACAATATCAGTCATGCTTGGACTATGACTCACTTATGTTTGCAAAAAGCCACATTTATTCATAATTAGGAACCTGTGCTCTGTAGGAGAAAGGAACGTATCCAGACATTGAGTCTTTTTTGAAGTAAATAAAATTTTGGGAACAATAGCTTCTTTGTGCATTTCCATGGCAGCAGTTCAATGAATATCAGAGTTGAGTCAAATCTTATGCAACCACATGGGCAAGCTGCCTCTGGAGATGCAACAGATACCACTATAATTTTTAGAATGAGGCTTGAAGACTTCTAAACTTTAGGATAACCCTTGCGTTTTGGTTTAGGAACTTACTGAAAGTACAGCATCTGCTGCACACCTGTAAATGGACCTAATAAATTTACTTTCTGGAGGTGCTTCTGATGGTTATTATCACAGATTGATGTATCTCAGTGAGATCTTGGAAATCTTGTGAAGTGTTCTGATTCAAACTCTTTACCGAAGCATTGATAGCTACAAGTCTGATCAGTTCTTTGAGTTTTATCTTAAATCAAGCCTTGAACAAATTCAACTCCATTTTCTCAAGTCACAGAAGCTGTTTGAGCATCTAGATGCTATTTAGAGTATTTGCAGCCACCAATTTAGGCCACCTGCAAAATTGGCAGCAATGCTCAAGTAGAATGAGAGGGTGTTAATAGAAGGGGAAGACGGGAGAATACCTATGAGCAGTGGCCTACAGTTGAACATAAAGGTAAGTTGAAATTTAAGAACTTACCTTTATCCTGTCGGCCTCCAGTATTTTCCTTCAGGATTGTTAGTTGAGCTGCAGAAAATCCTGAAAGCTGAAGGATACAAGGCATTCTGTGCTCAGTCTTTCATGATTTTGTTTTAAAGTTGTGAAATGTTATGAAGTCTTTTCTTAATGTGTGCAAGGAGCCTAATGTTCCAGATGTACCAACTGCAATTGCCAAAGCCAATCCAGCTTTGAACATTCTTCAAACAACATTTGGACATTTTTTTGTTTATTTTATTCATTTGTTGATGTGGCTTTTTTGCCCATACCTTGTTGCCCTTGAAAAGGTCTTGGTTAACCTACACCTTGAACTGCTTTAGTTCATTTGGTTCAAAAACATCCACAATAATTGATTAGATTAGATTCCCAACAGTGTGGAAACAGGCCCTTGGGCCCAAAAAGTCCACACCACCCTTTGGGGCATCCCACCCAGACCCATCCCCCTATAAGCCACACACCCCTGAACACTATGGGCAATTTAGCATGGCCGATCCACCTAACCTGCACATCTTTGGACTGTGGGAGGAAACTGGAGCACCCGGAGGAAACCCACGCAGATACGGGGAGAATGTGCAAACTCCGCACAGACAGTTACCCAAGGCTGGAATCAAACCCAGGTCCCTTTGATCTCTCTGCCCTTCATCTCTGTGCCTATAAATTCTGTTTGGGCGTTCTCTCACTGCACCTGATACAAGAAAGCTTGTGATTTCAATTAAACCTGTTGGACTGTAACCTGATGTTGTGCGATTTTTGACTTTACCTACATGTGTGGATGTGAGCAACTCCATCAATAATCAAGAAGCTTAACATCATCCAGAATTAGGGGTGGCATGGTGGCTCAATGGTTAGCACTGCAGCCTCACAGTGCCAGGGACCCGGGTTCGATTCCTGCCTTGGGCAACTGCCTGTGCGGAGTTTGCACATTCTACCTGTGTCTGTGTGGGTTTCCTCCAGGTGCTCCGGTTTCCTCCCACAGGTCCCTGGTGCTGTGAAGCTGCAGTGCTAACCACTGAGCCACCGTGCTGCCCACATCATAATATACAGTGAGGGTGTTCCAGGATTTTGATCCTGCAACACAGAAGTGTTTCCAAGTCAGGAATGGTAGATTGCTTAGTGGGGAACTTGCAATTGGTGGTGTTTCCATGTACCTGCAACCTTTGTCCTGCTATATGGTAGTGGTCTTATGGGCTTGGAAGGTGCTGACAAAGGAACCTCAATTCATTTGTACAGCCTATCTTGTAGCTGGTATATATTGCTGCTAGAGTCAGTGGGTCAGTGGTGGAGAGATTGAGAGTTTGCTGATGTGGTGCAATCAAGCAGACAATGTTATTTTTTAGATTAGATTCCCCACAGTGTGGAAACAGGCCCTTGGGCCCAAAAAGTCCACATCACCGTTTGGGGCATCCCACCCAGACTCATCCCCCTATAACCCACACACCCCTGAACACTATGGGCAATTTAGCACGACCAAATCCACCTAGCCTGCACATCTTTGGACTGTGGGAGGAAACCGGAGCACCTGGAGGAAACCCACACAGACACGGGGAGAATGTGCAAACTCCGCACAGGCAGTTGCCCGATGCTGGAATCGAACCCAGGTCCCTGGCACTGTGAGGCTGCAGTGCTAACCACTGAGCCACCGTGCCGCCCCTAATTCTGGATGATGTTAAGCTTCTTGATTATTAATGGAGCTGCTCACATCCACACATGTAGGTAAAGTCAAAAATCGCACAACATCAGGTTACAGTCCAACAGGTTTAATTGAAATCACAAGCTTTCTTGTATCAGGTGTAGTGAGAGAACGCCCAAACAGAGTTTATAGGCACAGAGATGAAGGGCAGAGAGATCAAAGGATCATACAACTAGTGTGAGTGAAGTGAACAAACCTAAAACGGCTGACTGACTGCCTCCTGTTGAATCTTTAATCATTCATACATTGCTGCATACTAGAAATTGCAGAAGCAGGATATGGAGAACTCTGTTTGTTTCAATTGATTAAGATGCAATTCCAGAACCTGTTTCAATCATTCCCCCGAGATAATTAAGGGTTTCATCAGTGTCTGCCAAACTTTTCAAACATCAAACAGGTAGAGTGTTAAGAATATAAATAGGTGGCATCTAAGGTCAGATACTGAATTGCAGGTGAGACATTTTGTCCAGAGTCTGTGTCAGAGTTTTAAGCTGGAATCAGGCTGGTTTTGTTTTTATAATTTATAAAATGCCACGCTAACTGACTATGACTACAAATTATGTGTTTCTTGTATAAAATAGAATGTATTTGCAAATAAACAAACATCTTGAATGAAATTATTCGTCCCTGTGAGAGAACCTGACATGTGTTCCTTATCACTCTGTTGAGCTAAAGTTGATCTTATTAGACTAGGGGATATATGATGTAGATGGTGCTGGCGCATAATTCTGCCACTGATAATGGCCCAAAGCATCTCATGGATGCCCAATCTTGTTCAGCATCTATCCCATTTAGCACAGTGGCAATCACACACAATGTAAAAGAGCGTATTCTCACTGTTAAGACAGGACCTTGTCTCCACAGGACTGTGCGCTGGTCATTCCTACCAATATTGTCATAGATGGATGCATTGGTGAAGATGAGATCAAAAATGTTTTTCCTTCTCTTGGTTCCTTCACCACATGCTACAGACCCAGTCTAGCAGTTATGTTATTTAGGACTCAACCAGTCTGGTCAGTACTGGTGCTGCTGAGTTACTGTTGGTCATAGACATTGAAGTTCCCCACCCAGAATACATTTGCCACCTTTGCAATCCTCATTGATACTACCCAGTACTGCTCAACATGAAGGAGTACTGATTCATAACTTGAGGATGTCCAGAGTTAATGTTGAGGACTCCAAGATAATTCTGTCCTGACTGTATAACACTCTGTTCTCAACTCTGCAGAGTTTGTTTTGTACATGAGTATGTTCTGACATACCCAGGTTTGGTGATAGTGTTGTCTGGTATTTTGTCAGCAAAGTATGATTCTGAAGTCTGATGATATTGGCTGTTGTTTGAGTAATCTTCCAATTTTTCCACTTGGCTCCACATGTCAATAAGGAGAAGTTTGTGAGACTAACATAGCTAAGTTTGCTGTTGCATTTTTGCTGCTACGTATGTTGATATCAGTGGTTCATGTGGTTTCATTTCCTTTTAGGAGAATTTTTAGTAGTTTGATACAACTAAAAAAGAGCAACTAAGGTTTAATCGCATTGTTGTAAATTTAGAGTGACATGTAGGCCAGACCAGGTAAGGGTGGTAGTTATCATTCCCTGAAAGGAAGCTGCACAAATATCCCTGGTCCCTAAAGGATATTAGTGAACCAAACTGTTCATGACAATTAACAATGGTTTCATGGTCATTATTAAATTTGTAAGTCATAATTCCAAACACTCTGCAAATTCTGCCATATGCTATGGAATCCAGGTCCCTGGATCATTAACTGGGTCTCTGAATTACTAGTCTAGTAATAATACCACAATGGTGTCACCTCCCTCAATTATAAAATTAGTAAATTAATGCAGAAGTCATTAGTCCACATTATTTACTATAAATGCAATTTGCATTGTAAATTGAGCTTTTAAAACTCAACAATATTATTTAAATATTTATCAATGATTTCAAGTTGAGACAGCAGGATTTTTTGTGCACAGGCATTTATTGCATACAACGTCAATTCTTTTGAATATATGCAATTAAGCACATCTCCTGGTGTTCAAACCATGGTTTTCAAAACATTTCTAACAATTATATATAACTGCTTTGGCAACGTAATTTGTATTTATTTTTATGAAAGGATTGTTGAAAAGTATGCTTTTGCTTTTTAAAAACTACAATTTTGAAAAGTAATAAATTTAATACAACATTGAAAATTTGTTACTTATGTATAATATATCTTAGAAATAATGTTCGGGCTTTGCTTTCAGAAAGGATATATATTTCAAAACAGACTCTTGACACCACCAGTCTTTCTGAAACAACAGCAGTATGCACAGTGTCTAACTGAACAGATTCAAGAGAAAAAGCGAAGAGAGGAAAAAAAGAGACAGGATGAAGAGTTTATGGATCGGTTGGAACAAGTTCAGTTGGCTGAAGAGTAGGTTGCTTCAATTTATTATTGAGATGTAGGCTATATGCATCAAGTTTGCAATTCTACCATGAAGGCAAGTAGACATGATGTAGGAATAAAAGTCCCCTTTTATTTCATTCATAAGATTTAGAGGTCATTCAGAAGTCCCACATTTAATCACCCATAAGAAGATAATAGGGATAACTGTGAACCACCTTTTAAAATCATTGAACTCTGTCATACCCAAAAAATGGTTGACATATTTCAGCACTGATCTTGCATAATTTCAAATGAATGAATAGGAACATTGGAAGGGACTAGAATGGTCAGCTGAGGGTGAAATTGGAATAAATTATTCAAAAATGTTATAATTTTCAAAACAATTTACTTTTATAGTTATGCTTCTTATTGTGATTTCCATATAGACTTATAACTCTTAATATTTGAACTTCTAATTGATAGCTGAATGAATGGCACCACAAAACTTCAAGTTTTGGGAGTTTTATTGAAAACATATTGTCTCAATTTTATTTAGTCAATTCCAAGGCTGTTTCCAATGGTTTCCTACATTTCCATTTGGAAAATCTGGATAAATCAAAGACTGTTGTCATGATCTTCTAGCATAAATACATCTGGAGTAAGACAAACTAAACCTTCCTTTGATCTTGAACAATCAAAGCACAAAGATTTGTGTAAGGTAGACTTCATTTGGCACCACATCCACAAGCATCCACCCCCTCCATTACTGACACTCAGAAGCAGCAGTGTGTACTATATATAAAGATGTACTACAGAAATTCACCCAAGATTCTTAGACAGCACTGTCCAAACCCATGATGAAAGGACTACAGCAGCAGATGCATGGGAACATAATTACCTACAAGTTCCCTTCCTACTAATAACCATGCTGATTTGGAAATATATCGCTGTTCCTTCACTATTGCTGAGGCAACATCCTGGCAAAATCCAATAATGCTCTCTAAGGGCATTATGGGCCAACCTACAACATGTGAACTGCAAAGATTCAAGAAGGCAGTTCACTACCACCTTCTCAAGCATAATGAGTGGCAGGCAATAAAATGCTCTGCAGCCAGTGATGTCCACAATTCATTGAAAATAAAACAAACCACAGGTCACATGAACCCATTCATTTACCCTAAATGTAAAGCTATAGTCCCAAAATATAATAATATTATAAACCTCATAACTGAAATGTAATGATAATTGTAAGCTACCTCCTTAGATTGCTTGCTGTATAGATTCATTTCCATAATAAAAAACAATTGGGATCTTCCTATTCCATCCAAAGTTCCTATCAGTTATTACCTCTATCTTCGCTAATCTCCACTGGGTCGCACTCCCACTATATTGATTTTAAAAATTCTCATTCTCCTTTTATAATTCTCTATGTAGTGTCAATCTATTTTAATTTTGTGACTTCCTGCAACCTTATGTTCTAGCCTGCATGATCTAAATTTCTAATTTCATTCTGTGCATCCTGATGTATCCTCATTGCTCTACCATCGCAGCAAAAATTTTAGTCATTGCATTCATGCATTCTGGAATTTTCTTCCAAAAATCTTCTGACTTCTTGTATCTCTCTGATCTTTGCCTTTAAAAACTTCATCAGAACTGACTTCTTGACCACGTGCTGGATTTTATTCACCCCTCTAGAGGGACATGAAAGACACCATGAATTCTCTCCATTCTATGCCCCAAGTTAGCTGGGTCTAATGGGTATTTCATCCTGGGACTGCTTGCTGTTCTGGCAGTGTCCACAACTGAGCTCTGGTTCTGTAAGGACTGCCAGTCAGTCTGATTGGCCAGCAGCCCCAGGGGGTTGACTTTCCTCTCAGTGTGGACAGTGGAAGTCCAATTTTAACAATTTAGGCCACCCACAGTGTTGAATGGCTATGGGATAGGCCTCTTATCAATCTGTTGACTGGCCATCTATAAATTTCTGCTCAATTTCTTTAGTAAACTTCCCAAATTTTTGTTTGGTGTTCTTATTTTCCTATTTTTTTAATTGTGTATGGAATCCTTGGAGAGATTTCTGAACAATTTTGAACTGCATTTTGTCTAATGTAAAATTACAAACTGGTTCAAAATATTTTTTTCTAAGAAATGTCTTTTGTTTAATAGTCTTGCTGTCCAAAGGCAGTATTATCAGAGGGAGAAGCATGAACAAATTGAGACCTACAAGAAAGCATTGGATACACAGGTGAATAATTAATAAATATGTGTATATATAACAGGAGCATGTTAATAACTAGTGTCTGTTCAGACATCTATGTAAGATTCATTGAAGGTACAAAGACAATAAACGAAAGAAATATGACATCTAATTCAGTAAAAAATACACAAAAGTAAAATTTCCTGCTTTGTGTCAATATCCCTATTGCCATGCTTGCTTTCTGCCATGTTTGGTGACCCATAGCACCCATATGCTGCCTGAACTGGACAGTTGATGCTATTACTAGAAGGTAATAGCAATAGGTATTTTATTGTCAACATGATCCCTCCTAATTAGTGCAAAACATTACCAAAGATATAAATTTTGCAAGGACCATGATCAAACACAACAGAAGATGAGCTTACCTTACCTGATAAAATAAGGGCAACTTACTTAAATATTTATCTGACTCACTGCATATATGGGGTGGAGAAAACAAGAAAATAGGATTGTGAATACAAACACCAAAATTGGAATTTTCCATCCCAAAATTAGACATAATTGGTGGTGAGCCTGCAAATAAAGTGGCTGCTGAGAGGCATGACTGGAGTTCCCACCTCTGTTTTTTGCTCTCTAACACTTACCCCCAGACAAGGCAAGGGAGCAGGCCCTAGCCTCCAATTTCAACTTATTTATCATGTGAGATCAATAAGACACCAGCAGCAGAAAATTTTCTGAAAACCACCCAGAGTCGCATTTATGTTTTCAGTTTAAGTATTTACTGAGATTAGCTTTTTAGGCCGAGTTGTTTGTATGGGGCATACATGGGCTCTTGGATACAATCTAGACTTTCAACCTGTCGGATCTTATAGGTCTTGTTTGAAAAGGGGCATGGTGCTTTCTTCACTAGACAGTAGCATATTGCCAACTGGTGGGGGGGGGGGGGGGGGGTTTATTGCTCCTTAAACTCTTTGTTAATGGCTAAGCTCAACTCACCTCATTAATATTCAGCAACCTATCTCACCAAATGAGCTAGAAATGGTGAAAGCCCAACCATGGAAATCAGAGCAGATACCTGGTAACTTCAGCTTGCTGTTTGATTCAGAGGACTTCCATAATGCTTAGGACCAGAAAATATCTTAGGGTATAATCCACAGGCACCAGCTGCATGTACCTTTCCTTGGATATTGAAATCCAGAATTTGCCTTCCTTTCGTGACCACCATGCCATATTTCTGATACAGTTGCAAGCTGCGTAGGAAGCGTAAAAACCAAACAGTTAACATTGAAAGACTGCTGCAAGGACACTTTGTGCTTGTGAACAGGGCCCTAGTTCTAAGTTTGGACCTGGCCACACAGCAGGGCTGCTTACTTGCATTCTTAGCACTCGATCACAGCTGCATGTTTGCACCATGATTGCCTTGCCTTGCCATGCTAATTAGTGCAGTCACACAATCGGGCAGCTCCTTTGCTGGTCGACAGTCCTTATTTAAGAACTGTATGGCAATATACTACATCAATCTCACACCTGAACCATGTGACAACAACTTACACAGCAAACACACTGCATACGCTTTTAGCAAGCAGTGATATCTCTGCTTGCTAAAAGCAGAGTCTCGGGGAGTAGTCTTCACCAAAGTCCATGAAGCCACCCAGCAGTCTGGGGTTCCCCAACAGTAAGTCAAGGGCTAACACATATACTCCTAGTTGGGGTATTGGTCACAGTCAGGGGTCTGATCCGGGTGTTCTCAGTCAGGCAGTCCATGCCTTATGGAGACTGGGAAATGGATCATGATCAGTACTGTTGCTCCATAACAGGCATTCTGGTGGCATGGCTAACCCTTTTGGGAGATTTGTACACCATTATTACACCACTAATCTGGGCACTTCTTCCTCAGTTTAGGTCACTCAGGGATGAGCCACAGTCAGTCTTGGTGGGACAATCCAGAGAAACTAGAGATAAAGTGGGATGGAAGGAGGACAAGACTGTTAGTGGGAAGGAGAGTTGGGAAGTTAGTCTTTGGGACTAAGGGATGCAGGCTGAAGAAAATGGTGGGGGGAGCCGGCAACATTATCTATAAGGGATATAAGGTAGAACATAGATTGAAAGGAGGTCATGTGGGAGTGGGGATTGTCCATGGTCAAGAGTCCCCTAGCATCAAAGAGGGGGTACAATTTATAATCACACCTTATATGGTCACCTCATATGCCAGAGGCTGGGAGCAAAGGTGGCAAGTGCAGGCTGTGTAGTCTGGTTGGGTGGGGACTTGGGAAGGTGCACAGCCTATGGGGTTCATGGGAAGAGCTACCAGAATGTTTGGAAGCTCATGGACACTTAGAGACGAAAGCTGGAAACTACTGTCCTAGGAGCATTCATTGTCACCTTCCATATGTTGAAAATTAAAAGTGCGCAATGAGGAAGATATCAGCTGCAACCACAGTCGGACTGGACAGAATAATTTGCTCAACCGCAAGGGAGAGAGCTGCAAGATTCAGTAATGTTAAAAGGAAACAAATTATACATCAACCCATGCATTGTGCAGGACACAGACCTGCGGGGTCTCTTATCCTTGGGTATCCTAATGCATTGCTTCTCTGTATGCTGCACAGCTCCAGGCCCCAACCATGCTGACCATCTTATTTACTCCATCATTTTTTGGACACAGGCCTGGGAAAGAGGGCTGATGGTGTAAGCAGGAACCATTACTTTTATATGCCTTGTTAATCTTGCTTCTGGATAACTGCAGCAGGCTCTCAATACAGCCATTGATCCATGGTACAACTTGAGATAAGTTGAATGGGTGTCAGATCTGTTTGTGCTGGAGCAAATATGCAAAAGGTGGTAAGGTGTCCCAAGTGAGTGAGTAGGCTATGCAAAGGGTTTGCATGGTGGGTGAAATGACTTGCAAAATGTTAATAATCACCTTTGAACTGAGAAATGAGGCTTTCAGAACATATCCTGGGAGCACAAGCCTTTCACATCGGCAAGCCTACAGCTCTGTAGTTTCACTGTTTAAAGGATCTCAGTCTGTCAGCATCAATGTTAAATGACTTCCGGCAAAGCTCTTGTCTTGTTCTCCCTGCTTCTTCACATGCCTTGGGAAATTCAAGCACTGATTGTTAAAGCAGTAAACTGGATAAAAGCCATAAACTGCTCATTTGCATTTTTAATACTTGAACCTATGGGAAAATTATGATTTGTCAATCCCTTCCAAAGTTACTTGACAAATGTTGATGGGATCATGCCAAGTTTTCAACTCAACAGTATTTTCCAGCCTTTTAACTCATCATCTTCTCCCTCTTTAACAGTTAGAATTCTGCCTGGTAGGGTTATTGTTAATTACTTTTGACTTAAAATCTGCTGATTATTGACTATTTGGCTGCAGCTAATTCATATTATTTATATATAATAATATATTATGTATATATTCATGTAGGTAATAATTATCCCTTCTATATCTAGAGAAAAGAGAAACCACGTCAATTACCAGCATCAGTACCTGATTCCTTTGAACCAATCTTTGGTAATTCTGAGCCAGTTGGAAAGTTAGAAGAACAAAAGCAAGCTGCTTATAACCTTTACAAAGAGCAGATGCAGGCTGCTGCTGACCGTAAGAGGAATGCCATTCTGAATCAACTGTATGAACAGAAAACTGAGTTAGATATGCTGGAAAGAAACAGAAAGGGGTAAGTAAACTTTTATTGTATGACTTGTCTTTAATAGATGATATTTATGTTTATTATTTAATGAACTATAACAAATCAACAAAGCTACTGAGCTTAACTCTTCTGACCAGAAGTTTGTATTTTTCTTATCAAACTTTCCACTGAATTCAAAAATATTCCTTAAGTTCAACCTCCACTACCACAAGATTAGGAGAGGGAGAGATCACTGAGGTCACCTATTTGTGGCTTAGCAGGCAACAATGTATGCTACTAAGCATGATCATCAATTATTATTTTTAAGGAATAAGTCCACAAAACTGTTATTGCTTGTGATTATGAGATACTCATGTTTTGTAGCACCTCCAGGAAAGGCAAAAAGACAAAGGGGTTGGAATTCCTTCTATTTCATTTGTCATGAATGAAAATTAAAATCAGAATTGTTTAAAAGATGGTTGAGATGCTGTTGCAGGATTTACTCCCAATTTAACTTGAAAATACCCTCAAGTAGTCAATAAAAACCGAAAGATGCTGTAAATCAGGAACAAAAACAAAATTGTTGGAAAAGCTCAGCAGGTCTGCCAACATTTGTGAAGAAAAAAATCAAAGTTAATGTTTTGGGTCTGGTGACCCTCCCTCAGAATGAGAGCAGTCAGGCAGCAAACATCTACAAGAATGATGGGGCACACAAGAGAGGAGTTGAAAAATAAATTTACATCAAGTAAGCTGATGGACTGATATGACATGTCATATTCATTGTTAATTTCATTTAAGCACATATTATTACTGGTTCAAGTAAATGATCTGAATATAGCTGTTTGCTTATGGGTTCACTTGATGTTAAGTAAGGTAGTTTAATAATTCCTATCCAACCTCATGCCACCATATTTGCTCACACTATTTCCTGGTAGATTGAAGAACCACTTGTGTAAATTATACATTTGTACAATGAAAAAATATAAAATACAAGCAGACTATGGCAACAACTGCAAAGAGAAAAGAGTTAACGTTTAGGTCTGTGGCCTTTTGTCAGAACTGTTTTCTTGACCCATTACCATTCCCCTTGGCTCTGGAGACTAACTGTCCTGTCATTCAGTCTCACCTGTCTTCACCCATACATAGATCTTCATTTTAACTCTTGTCCATTTACCCCTTGCTCTTGACCTGGTACCAACTTTTTTAAAAAATTAATGAATAATAAAGAAAAAGTTGGTAATAAGTGAAGTTGACCCCACAAGTAAGTCCATGGAACAATAAAAGAAATGTAATTCTTAGTGGGAGCAGCAGATACTCACTACAATAGATGTCACCATACATGATAGTTGACTCATTTGTACCAAGGATGACAGGTATGAATGTGGGACCTTAATGGGAAAAAGTATGGCCGTTTAAGAGAAATATTCAAGTAAAGATGTTGTATAAGGCATTAGGAGCTGAAAGGGTTAGACATAGAACAACATAGAACATTACAGCACAGTACAGGCCCTTTGGCCCTCGATGTTGTGCCAACCTGTCATACCGATCTGAAGCCCATCTGACCTACACTATTCTGTTAATGCTGAAGTGTGCACTGGACACCATCAAGAGACTTGAGTTGGAGAATAGGTCTGGATCTCAAAGGTGATTGATCTACTAGTTAAGTCTCCTTCTTAATCTTGGGGTAGAACCTTCTAGGAGTGTGAACGACATGGGTTGTATTAAGTAATCTGGAGAATTGCATGAGAATTTGAATGAGGCTAGCTTGGCATTGCTCTCTGATGAAGGATCTAGGCCCGAAATGTCAGCTTTTGTGCTCCTGAGATGCTGCTTGGCCTGCTGTGTTCATTCAGCTTCACACTTTGTTATCTTGGGGCAACCAGTTGTGTTTTCAAACTGATTTCTGGGAATTGAGATAAGATTCTTGCTATGCAGCAGAAAACTGCCTATTAAAAGGGATTAATGCTTGTTGTCACCTCATTAACTGAACATCTCACCTCATTAATATGCAGCATCCTATCTACTGTGAGGAAAAAAGACACTGAGAGTTCACAACAAGGAAGTATGAACAGGTGCCTACTGACTCCATCAGACCACTTGCTCCAAAGGACCTCCCACCTCAGACACCAAACAGTCAGCATCTCAGCGCACACTCCAGTAGCAACCACACTCATCCCATGTCTATTGACCTTGGCTTCAGAAATTTGCCAGCCTCTCTGCATCATCATGATACATTTCCAACCTACTTACAGTATGCTTCTGCACTTTACAGCTGTGACTCTGGGCATACCTGCAACTATCATTTCAATTCTGCTGCAAGGACACTTTAAGCCCAGAGACAGACACTCAGTGTCTTAGCACTCACTCACTTTGTGTCTATCTGGATGCTCATAACATCTCTGCCTTGACTTGCTTTGCCTTTTTGTGCATTGCCTCCTCAGCCAGAGCTACCAGGCTCACAAAATTTCTGTATTGCCTAGTTGTTTAGCACAGACATAAAGCTATGTCATGGTTTGCAGCTTGTCATAGTTGTCATTCTTATCAAGGGAGACACTCCTCGGTCAGAGGGCATTGACACATTAAGTCAAGGGCAGCATACAGTGCCAGCCAAGGGGCTTGGATAATAGATAGCCATTTGGAGTGGTCACTGTCAGGGTCCTCTCTTTGGAAGGAATGAGGAGCCAAGTGTTAGGCGACTTCCACCCATCGTAGCTCCTTCTACCTGGAATGAAAGAAAGGCAGACATTAGAGAGAGGAAAGTGGTCGGCACAGCCATTAGTGGTGCATGTGGAAGAAAACTAATTTATAATAAAGGTGATGGCACTTACTCTGGTGCGATTCCTGGGTGGCAACTTCGGACCATGCTTGCAGGGTCTCACATCATGGCCTCCTCTGGGGGTCCTAGGGGTAGGAATGGCAGTTGTCTGCATTACCCAATGCAGAATGACTTCCAGGTTCCTGCACAGAAGGTGGGGCATGAAATTACCCTTGTTTGCCATGTCCGGGACAAACCTAACGAACAATGTAGGGTGGCTCCAGACTGTCAGTGCTTGTTTGTGCATGCAATCATCTTTTATAGATGGCACTAGTGTTAGACATGCCAGTCTACTCTGAAATTCTGAGCAGAGGTGAGTTTTTCTGGGTACAGCGAGTGGTAGAATCAGGCTCATGTCAGCTATGGGACCTGGGTAAGTAGTTAATGAGGCAGATTTGGGATGCAAGCGCAAGAAAATTCACTTGGCCTCATGAAGAGAAGCCCTCCATGAAACTTGACCAGTTAATACTTAGCATGAAAAATGTAAGATTTCGCCTTTGGTAACAATGTCTATCTTATGTGACTTGTACCTGATTGCAATAAACTACAATTGGTTTAAGGCACAAGTCTCTTCTTGTTAGACTACCAAGCAATTTTACTCTACCACAGTTGAACAGTCAGGCTGTTAGATCTCAACCTAAAAGAATGGCAATAAATCTACCTGATCTATCTTTCATCAAGCTGACACAGTGAGGATTCATTACAAACATCCTATAAGAATTTTATAAGTTTGCATTAGAATCTTTTGAACCTCCAGAGAATATAGGCCCATTCTATTTAATCTTTAATCGTAGATTCTTCTTTCATCCTAAGAATTGGTTTGGTGAGTCTTTGTTGCATTCCCTCTATGGCAATTATGTCTTTCCTTGGGGGATGAAACTAAATGTGCAGACAATATCCCATGTGTGATTAACATCAAGGCTTTGTTTAATTACGGTAACATGTTGTTCGTCATCTGAGATTGTTGTAATGAAGTCCAAACTCTTAAGACTCAATCATAAATGTTTCTTAAATCTGAATCTAAGAGTGAAAAGGTTATAAATTACCGTTAATGACTCTAAATATTCCCAAGTGCTTTAAAACCAATGAGGTACTTGTATTGTAATCACTGTTGTAATGTTGAAAACATATTGAAGCAACACTTAACATCACTAAGCACAGATCAATATTTAAAACATATGTAAAATATGTTGTTCCTTTTGTCTTGGGTTTTATTTGGTCTAAGGTTTGTAAATGTGAAATTTATATGGGAGGTTAGGTATCTATCTGCAGCTATGTTACTCACTAATCATGTTTATATATTTTCTACAGCTTAATAAATGAACGTAAAAAACGCTATGAAGATCTGCAGAGAATGCGTAAAGCATTAGAAGAAGCATGGAATGATAATATAACAATGAAGCGACTGAAAAATTATGACGAAAATCAGTACTCAAAGTAAGTTTATGAGTGATCACACTAACATATAATACTTTAAAAAAATCCAGGTCATTACCAGAAAAAGTTCATCTGATCACTAGGGGTTACATTATCTGAGTTGCTGTTGGTGATTGGCTGAAGCAGAGCTAAAATCAAGTTAGAGCACAAAGGATAAGACAAATGACCAATTTGTAAGGGAACTACTACATAAAAATAAAAATACAATGGATAAAGAAAAACAGGCATGTGAGGGAAAAGGGAAAATTTAGAATCAGAGATAATGGAGGATAGAGTGTGGAAACAGGAATAAAAGGAAGAGTTATTGGTATTTTCATAAAAGTGTTCTTAGGGAACCAATGGTGTGTTAAGGAGAGTGTGTCAAGGATGGATAGATAGAGGCAGGGCTTATGAGTGTCATCATGTGCACACCACCGGGTTTAGATGAAAAGTGATGGGTTACTGGTTTAAATACCTGCCAGACTGGACTTATTGAATACTGTGGGGAGGTGGAATATTTCTGTTGATCAAACAAAAACCTCATAACCATCAAGAAAAAAATGATGAGACAAAGCTTCTGTTCACTATATAAAAATACCATTAAAAGCAATCTTAATTCCAATCTGAGATTTGTGAAACTGAGTCATTTATTGCCCTGCTGAATTCTTAATTAATAATATTAATTGGAGTTTATATGTTGTTAAGACCATACCTGATGTTATTACTGGACAAGTCAGATCCAAAACTGAAATCAGAGATAATGGGAACTGCAGATGCTGGAGATTCCAAGATAATAAGATGTGAGGCTAGATGAACACAGCAGGCCAAGCAGCATCTCAGGAGCACAAAAGCTGACGTTTCGGGCCTAGACCCTTCATCAGAGAGGGGGATGGGGGGAGGGAACTGGAATAAATAGGGAGAGAGGGGGAGGCGGACCGAAGATGGAGAGTAAAGAAGATAGGTGGAGAGAGTGTAGGTGGGGAGGTAGGGAGGGGATAGGTCAGTCCAGGGAAGACGGACAGGTCAAGGAGGTGGGATGAGGTTAGTAGGTAGATGGGGGTGCGGCTTGGGGTGGGAGGAAGGGATGGGTGAGAGGAAGAACCGGTTAGGGAGGCAGAGACAGGTTGGACTGGTTTTGGGATGCAGTGGGTGGGGGGGAAGAACTGGGCTGGTTGTGTGGTGCAGTGGAGGGAGGGGATGAACTGGGCTGGTTTAGGGATGCAGTGGGGGAAGGGGAGATTTTGAAACTGGTGAAGTCCACATTGATACCATATGGCTGCAGGGTTCCCAGGCGGAATATGAGTTGCTGTTCCTGCAACCTTCGGGTGGCATCATTGTGGCAGTGCAGGAGGCCCATGATGGACATGTCATCAAGAGAATGGGAGGGGGAGTGGAAATGGTTTGCGACTGGGAGGTGCAGTTGTTTGTTGCGAACTGAGCGGAGGTGTTCTGCAAAGCGGTCCCCAAGCCTCCACTTGGTTTCCCCAATGTAGAGGAAGCCGCACCGGGTACAGTGGATGCAGTAACCGCAGGAAATGCTACACTTGTCCCCACACCTCCTCCCTCACCCCCATCCCAGGCCCCAAGATGACATTCCACATTAAGCAGAGGTTCACCTGCACATCTGCCAATGTGGTATACTGCATCCACTGTACCCGGTGTGGCTTCCTCTACATTGGGGAAACCAAGCGGAGGCTTGGGGACCGCTTTGCAGAACACCTCCGCTCAGTTCGCAACAAACAACTGCACCTCCCAGTCGCAAACCATTTCCACTCCCCCTCCCATTCTCTTGATGACATGTCCATCATGGGCCTCCTGCACTGCCACAATGATGCCACCCGAAGGTTGCAGGAACAGCAACTCATATTCCGCCTGGGAACCCTGCAGCCATATGGTATCAATGTGGACTTCACCAGTTTCAAAATCTCCCCTTCCCCCACTGCATCCCTAAACCAGCCCAGTTCATCCCCTCCCCCCACTGCACCACACAACCAGCCCAGGTCTTCCCCCCCACCCACTGCATCCCAAAACCAGTCCAACCTGTCTCTGCCTCCCTAACCGGTTCTTCCTCTCACCCATCCCTTCCTCCCACCCCAAGCCGCACCCCCAGCTACCTACTAACCTCATCCCACCTCCTTGACCTGTCCGTCTTCCCTGGATTGACCTATCCCCTCCCTACCTCCCCACCTACACTCTCTCCACCTATCTTCTTTACTCTCCATCTTCGGTCCGCCTCCCCCTCTCTCCCTATTTATTCCAGTTCCCTCCCCCCATCCCCCTCTCTGATGAAGGGTCTAGGCCCGAAACGTCAGCTTTTGTGCTCCTGAGATGCTGCTTGGCCTGCTGTGTTCATCCAGCCTCACATCTTATTATCTCCAAAAGTGAAATGTAGCTCGATAAATCATATTATGTGTTTTGGTTTTAACAATGTGGTTCTTCACTGAGATACAAGCATGTAATGCTGCAGATTTGGTTTTAACAATAAAGCAGAAGTTTATTTTGCAAAAGGAATGAAGATAAAATGGAATAAACCATTTAAACATAACAAATATTTAAAACGTCAAAACACACAGTAAAATTCCATCCGATTAATCCCAATGGCATCTCATACTTATGACTGTGCTTAGACTTTCTGAGCTTCACACAACCCCTTTCAGGATTTTAACCAGACATTTCCGGTCTGATACTTTTAAACTAAACTCCTAACCCTACTTCTTAACCACTCTAAACAATCTGCCTTTACATATCCAGCCACAACCAACTGAAACCAAAAACTTTTCTCCAATTCAAGTGGAAAAGGAAGTCAATCTCAAAACTTCTAAACTGAAAGTCTAATGCATATTCGTTCACTTGTGAAAAACTCTTCCAATAAAATCAAAACTCCATTATACATTAGGCACTCTCTCTCTCTCTCTCTCAAGCTGTTCATAAACATAGAACATAGAACATAGAACATTACAGCACAGTACAGGCCCTTCAGCCGTCGATGTTGTGCCGACCTGTCATACCGATCTCAAGCCCATCTAACCTACACTATTCCATGTACGTCCATATGCTTGTCCAAGTAAAAAGGGTAAAAAGTTCATAAAGTAAAAAATAAAAAAAGGGGCAGCACAGTGGCTCAGTGGTTAGCACTGCAGCCTCACAGCGCCAGGGACCTGAATTCGATTCCAGCTTCGGGTGACTATCTGCAAGGAGTTTGCATATTCTCCCCGTATCTGCATGGGTTTCCTTTGGATGCACCAGTTTCCTCCCACAGTCCAAAGATGTGCAGGCTAGGTGGATTGGCCATGCAAAATTGTCCGTAGTGTTCAAGGGTGTGTAGGTTATAGGGAGATGGGCCTGGGTGGGATGCTTCAAGGGGCAGTGTGAACTTGTTGGGCTGAAGGGCCTGTTTCCACACCGTGGGGAATCTAATCTAAATCACCATGGCTACAGGAAAACTACAAGTTAATCATTAAACCCTTTCAGACACACAGACCAAAACTCTCATGATAATAGTTCAAATTAAAATTTTAAAATATGTGTAAATCAAACCTCTTACATTGTAGAGAAGAAGAATTTTACAAAATTAAACCTCTGCAGAGGTTCAAAAAAATCTTCCAATTGCTGACCAATATATATTTTTTGAAATTTCACTGGTTTCATTTGGATCAAGTGTAGCTCAACAGAAGGTTTGCATCTCGCTGTAACAATGCTGGGTGGTTAAGCCATAAGTATTACACCCAATATTTTCTAAATGATTATATTGAATAGACTGCACAGCCCTTGCAATCGACCCCATGTATCACTCCATCCCAGTGAACAGTATTACAAAGCTGCCAAACTCTATCTTGTACAAAAAATACAAATGGTGTCTTATTCCTATCACACATTCGAAGGGCTACCATGATAGGCACCATGCTACATCCTAGTGATAGGACCTGGGGAAGGAAGATGGGTAACAGGGCAGAAAGAAGTTATCCACAATTTTCTCGTCTTATTTATTTTAAACTGCATATGAAGGCTGCAAATTAGTAGATGTTTTCCTAATAGTCAGTTTAGAAGGATTAAAATGAGTTGCCAAATTCTTAGATATCAGTGCATTCATAAAATTAGCAGGACATTTAGCTAAAAAAAATTAAAGTTTTAAAAAGACGTTATGTTAAAGAAAGTATGATTTGAGATACTTCATTTTTAGTAATTGTTAATCAACATAAGGACGATGCTAATCAAGTTTAATTTACTTTACAGGGCGAGAGGACTTTTCCTACTTGATCAATGTAATAAATATCGCCGTTGCTTTCAGTGTAAACGACGTTTATCAAACTATGGCCAGACAAATATTTGGAACAGTACATTCATTACAACTGGAACAAATTAGTGAATTAACTTACTCTTAAGACAATGCACAGTGAACTCCTATCAAAATCATGGAAATGCCCACAATTCTCAGTATCTGAATTAATAATGTAAACTGGTTCAGCATATTTCCCTTAGATTACAGTGAAACTACTGTTGCAAGGGAGTATATGTTGTACTGTTATTCATTTTTTGTCTAATCAAGTAGCCTTTCCACCATTTTAGAATAAATCCATTTTGCAACATTGGCACTTCTTCAATCATTTCTACCCTTGAATGCATTGAGGCAAACTAAAACATTAATTTTCCTTTGATATTAAGATATTAAGTAGGGATTTGGAATTCTTCAACTCTTTATATAGCTGCTCCAGTCATCTGGAAGCATCCAATTGGTGTTGAAAAGATTTGGAACTGCCACTGAAATCTGAATGGGTTACCTAATATTTAAACAAATTTTCATGTTAGTTCTGACAAGTTCAATCTCTATCTGTAGATAACATTGTCTCAAAGTGTAGTGGGTCTTGGATACAAATTTGGCTAAGTCAAGCTCAGACTTTGGGCAGAAACTTTGGACTTGTTTAGTTTAGTAAATGAGTGAGCGCATACTTAATTTCTTATACATTGAGAAACTTGATCAGTCCATGATATTCCCCAACCCAACCAAATTCTAGCCAAGCACTTTTCTGATACACTTGCTCAGAAAAAGTTATGTTGATTACCTGAAATATATAATTTAATAAAAGGTTAAAATTTGAATGCAGGAAAACAATCTATAAGTCTATGTTCTATGTACTATGTATGACATAGACAAAAGTGGCAAAACAAAATTGCACACATTTTTAAATGCTACAGATCTGCATTTTGTGTATTTGGAATTCAAAGAGATTAGAACATGAGGTTGGGATGAATAGAATCACATTGTGACATGTCAGCGCTATGCTGGACATCATTGCTATATTATGCAAATTGTCTTCATGACTCTTCTTCCAAACTGCAAGGGACAGTTCACCCAGAAACATAGGCGCACTGTATTAACAACAGCAGCAAGACAGCTGCCGCTGGTAGGGCAAACCATAACAGGTCACCAAATATGTTGGCT
Organism: Stegostoma tigrinum; assembly: GCF_030684315.1. Lineage (NCBI taxonomy): Eukaryota > Metazoa > Chordata > Chondrichthyes > Orectolobiformes > Stegostomatidae > Stegostoma > Stegostoma tigrinum. The sequence goes on along the minus strand of NC_081359.1, from coordinate 53,361,521 downwards.
GCAAGATCACATCCCACAACGGAGCCAACCGTTTTCTGGATCGGGCCAAACTAACTCCAGGTGCTGGATTGCCAATGCTAAAGGAGAATACATCAACCTGTGTGTGATGCTGCAGAGCAGTTGGTGACTCATTGGATGGACACATGAAATCCATGACAACGAACGTTACCATTGTATTGATCTTCTATGCATCGGTGTTCTTTTGGAATTCCTCTTCTTCCACAAGACCCATGCGCTGGGTTTCCTAGGCTGCAGTTCATTGTTGAATTGAGAAGGTGATTAATCATTGTTCGATAGCTAGAGAGTTCAGACTCTTCTACTTATCCTGATGGTCAGCCAGAGAGGTCCATTGGCTTTGGTGACCATTGCAATGAAAGGTAAATCAATTGCACCCACATGACCATTGATGCTCCTTTGGACTAGTCACTAGTTCATTAGCAGGAAGGGGTTCCACTCGTTCAACATTAAACTGTCTTACGAACACAAAACATGCATCATGCAGCTGTTTGCCCATTCTCTCATAATGTGTAATCTACTGACAATCTCAAGTGCTGCAGCCATACAAGTGGATCATTGGGACAAGATGTACTCATGCAAGCATGGCTGGTGATGCTGGTGAGAAGGCCAAATGTTTGATCTGAGCAATGGATCAAGTAGGCCTCCTCTTTTTATCATTATAGTTCTGTTGCCTGGACTGATATGGTAGAGTTCTGCAATATACCCCAGTGAAGATTTCCCTTGCTATTAGGTGCTATGCTCTGCACAGCCTCACAGAGCATAAGGAGTGGCATGCATTAGGATTATTTGGATAACTAGCACTGCTCATCTGACAAGAAGGATGGGAAGGGGACAGAGCAGGCACAGGGAATGATAATTGGGACAAGATAGAGATCTGCAAGAGAGTCCTATGGTTGAGACTCACTTTCATCAACATGAAACACCTGACATGTCTGTTTGGTAAGAACTCCATGTTGGCTTTGTTGCCATCTCCTTATACAAAGTGCTGACATTATATTTAAACTTTACACTCATTATTCACCATCTCCTAGCTCCCTGCCTCTCCATTTGTCCTTTCTGCACCATCTGAGGTGATAAAACTCCATCTCTCCAATATGGGCAGGCAGATGAGAGTGCAAGGTATACATTTGGACCGAGAAGAAACCATTCACTATGTTACTGCCCACATCTCAAAACATAAATACTATTTAACGAGACAGCACAACATTGATCAAATATATACCCTTTTAATATCTGTGCCTTTCCTGCTGCATCTACATACTACCTTGAAAACATTTACATGAGCTTTTATGGGATATGCAGCCTGTACTTGCAGCTGAAGTCTAGGTAGGCCGCTGGCCTCACTGCTCTGTGGCCAACTGTTAATGTTGTCCTCTCGAGATCTCTGGCGTGCTGAAGACATTCTGCACAACTACAGGCTCCTTCTTTATCACTTGAAGTGCTTTTGGCACGTTTGGAGGGGCAGGGGGTGCCTATCCATCCTATCACCACTCTCACAGGAGTGTCTGTTTGTGGCTGGAAGCTGATCCACCTCCTTTTCAACGGATAATGGCACCTACCTGCATACCAGAAATGAAGGAGGACCGCGGGACTGTGTTAAGCATATGGCCAAGGCAAAGATATATAGGTCTGCCTACATCAACGTGAATAGGTCTGAATCTAGCCCTCCATGAGGATTACCACTCGTTCAGTAGAGGACATTAAGTACTATTGTCTGAGACATAGCAACACTCATAGCCATGACCTAAGTTGATAGGATTGTAAAGAAGGCATGTGGTGTGTTGGCTTTCATTGGCAGGGGAATTGAGTTTAACAGCCGTGAGGTTATGCTGCAGCTCTATAAAACTATGGTTAGACCACACTTGGAATATTGTGTTCAGTTCTGGAAAGATGTGGAAACTTTAGAGAGGGTGCAGAGGCGATTTGAAACATATAAAATAATCAGAGTGTTAGATAGGGTGGATAGGGAGAGCCTTTTTCCTAGGATGGTGACGATGAGCACGAGGGGGCATAGCTTTAAATTGAGGGGCGAAAGATAGGACAGATGTCAAAGGTAGTTTCTTTACTCAGAGAGTAGTAAGGGAATGGAATGCTTTGCCTGCAACGGTAGTAGATTCGCCAACTTTAGGTACATTTAAGTTGTCATTGGATAAGCATATGGACGTACATGGAATAGTGTAGGTTAGATGGGCTTGAGATCGGTATGACAGTTCGGCACAACATCGAGGGCCGAAGGGCCTGTACTGTGCTGTAATGTTCTATGATTTACCAGGATGCTGCCTTGCCTGTAGGGCAGGTCTTATGAGGAAAGATTGAAGGAGCTAGGGCATTTTTCATTGGAGCGAAGAAGGATAAGAGGTGACTTGATAGAGGTTTACAAGATGATGAGGCTTAGATAGAGTGGATAGTCAGAGACTTTTCCCCAGGGCGGAAATGACTATTATGAGGGGGCATAATTTTAAGGTGATTGGTGGAAGATACAGGGGAGATGTCAGAGGTAGGTTCTTCACACAGAGAGTGGTAGGTGTGTAGAATGCGCTGCTGGCAGTGATAGTGGAGTCAGATACTTTAGAGGCTTTTAAGCGACTCTTGGAAAGGCACATGGAGGATAGTAAAATGTAGGGTATGCAGGGTAGTTTGATCTTAGTAGGATAATAGGTTGACACAACATTGTGGGCTGGAGGGCCTGGCTGTACTGTGCTGTACTGTTCTATGTTCTTAAGTTAGAGTACTTGGGGAAACAAATAGCAACATCTTGAAAAATGTCCATATTACAGAGCATGAGGTGCTGGATGTCCTAAAATGCATTAAGGTAGGTAAATCCCCGGGATCTGATCAGGTGTACCCTAGAACTTTGTGGTAAGCTAAGGAAGTGATTTCTGGGTCCCTCGCTGAGATTTTTGCACCATCAATAGCCACAGGTGAGGAGTGGAAAGACAGGAGCTTGTGGTGCTGTTGTGGTACCATTATTTAAGAAAAGTGGTAAGGAGAAGCGAAATACTGTAGACCAGTGAGCCTGACATCAGTGGTGGGCAAGTTGTTGGAAGGGATCCTGATGGAGAGGATTTACTTGTGTTTGGAAAGACAATAACTGATTAGGGATAGTCAACAAGGCTTTGTGCATGGGGAAGCATGTCTTATTAACTTAATTGAATTTTGTGAAGGAGTAATGAAGAGGATTAATGAAGAGTGGTGGATGTGATCTGTATGGACTTCAGTAAGGCATGTGACAAAGTTCTGCATGGTAGACTGGTTAGCAAGGTTAGATCACTTGGAGTAGAGGGAGAACTAGCCATTTGGATACAGAACCAACTTGAAGGTAGATGACAGGGTGGTGGTGGAGGGTTGCTTTCCAGACTGTGGCCTCTGACCAGTGGTGTGCCACAGGGATTGGTGCTCGGTTCACTTTTTTTAAATCAATGATTTGGATGTGAACATAAGAGATATAGGTAGTAAGTTTGCAGATGACACTAAAATTGGAGGTGTAGTGGACAACGAAGAAGGTTCCCTGACAATACAAACAGACATCAGTCAGGTGGGCTGGTGGGTTGAGGATTGGTAGATGAAATTTAATTTAAATAAACGTGAGGTGCTCTATTTTGGAAAGGCAAATTAGTGTAGGACTTATACACTTAATAGTGAAGTCCTGGGGAGTGTCGCTGAACAGAGAGACTTTGGAGTGCAGGTTCACGGTTCCTTGAAAGTAGAGTTGCAGGTAGACAGGATAGTGAATTTGGCATTTGGTAAGCCTTTATTGGTCAATCCATTAAGTATAGGAGTTAGGAGGTCATGTTGCGGCTGTACAGGACATTGGTTAGGCCACTTTTTGAATACTGCTGCAATTCTGGTCTCCCTGCTATAGAAGGATGTTCTGAAAGTTGAAAAAGTTCAAAGAGATTTACAAGGATGTTGCTTGGGTTGGAGGGTTTCAGCTATAGCGAGAGGCTGAATAGGCTGGGGTTATTTTCCCTGGAGCATTAGAGGCTGAGGGATGACCTTATAGAAGTTTATAAAATGATGAGGGACATAGATAGGGTGAGCTTGATATGATCAAGCTTTTTAACCCAGGGTAGACGTGGTGGGCACAGGAGGAATGATGTCTGAGGATTCTCATCCTCCCACTCTGAGGTGGACAGCACTATCCTAGTCTCAACTGCTGCTTGTTACTATGGAGTACAGAACCTCTAATGGTAGGGGGTCTGGAACTCTCAGAGTTAAAGGCAAGTAGAAACAGAAATCCTCAACACATTTAAGTAGTGTCTTGACATGCACCTCAAGTGGCTTAATGTGCAGACGATTAGACCAGATGTTGGAAAGTGGGATTAGGTTGGGCAGTTCATCCTTTGGTTGGCAGAGATAGAACATAGAACATTGCAGGCCTTTCGGCCCTCGATGTTGTGCCAACCGGTCATACCGATCTCAAGTCCATCTAACCTACACTATTCCACGTACGTCCATATGCTTATCCAATGACGACTTAAATGTACCTAAAGTTGGCGAATCTACTACCGTTGCAATAGGTGCGATAGGTGAAATGGCCTCTTTCTGTGCCTTAAGCTTTCTGTGAATCTATGGTAAGAATCAGCTATGGGAGGCTAGGAAATGTTGGAAAAAATGCTGTATACTACTTTTTCTCTCCCTATACAATTTAAAAGCCCTCTGAAATCATGAACCTAAAACAATTGTTAATGGAATGAATGGTTAATAAAGTTAATCCTAGTGCAATTCACAAAATATATCACCTTCATCTTTGGATTGAAGTGCAGGTACAAAAATGAGTTGGGCATGTTTCCTGGCTTGCCAAAGAAAGCAGGATTTAGTCAAAAAAATCAGGGTTAACAGAGGACAATCGCAATGTTCAGATCTTTCACTTTTTAAAGTGTTTGGCATTGCTTTTCTTTGTGTATTTCAGATAGGACTGAGGAAGGCAAGAAACTTAAGACTAAAAAAAAGGCATACACATGAAGCACACGTTGATGAGAAACTCCATTGATAATATTCTAGTACCATATAGTACAAAAATAGCATAGAAGTTTTCAGTGTGCAGTTCTGTTTGTATGCCATACTGATTTAGTTACTGCTTGACTTCCCACCTTGTTCCAATATATCCCGGCTTGATGTAAAGTTTGTTTTGTTTTAGTAACATTCCTCATTAAGTTTTTTTTGATGTTTTACCAAATTAAAGATGCTGTAGAAATACTTGCTGATTATAACTTTAATTTTCTTCAGTACACCACTTGAAGACATCTGCCAGAGAAGATGAAGATAAAGCCTGAACCAATTTCACGGTAAAGGCTTGTTAGGGTTCTAAAAGGAGTGCTTCGGGTTTCCCTAAACAGTTTAAGATACTTAGTCAGTGGTACTTTCAGGTTACTAAACCTCTTCTTTATTTTCTATTTCACGCAGCAAAAGACTCTTTGTCGATTGCTTTATTTCTACTAATTAGCAGGAGAAGCCATCTTGATTGAAAGAAAGTATGGTACATAATAGTTTTTTGGTAATTTTTATTAACAAATAATAGAGTAGAAACTGCAAAGGATTTTCCTTGAATTTTAAACCGTATTATGGTTTTGCACTGAAAAATGACCACTCTTTGATTCATTTCCTAAATGCTAACTTTTACCACTTCAAAACAAAATTCTAGGAAAAAGTTATGTTATTTAAGTTTGCATTATCCCAGTTGCATTACTGAATGTGACAAAAGTTAACCACTTGTCGAAAAACTATTATTTTGTGTGTGTTTTTATTATTTTATTGTTTCTCATTGTCAGTTTTGTTTGTGGGAAATCAATAAAACTTCTAATTTAAAAATTAAAATGTAATTTCTGTAGACTTCGGGTATGTATCTATGAAAATTACAGAAAAAAAAAATCAAACTTTGCACACTATGTATAATGACCTTGGGTAGAGGCAATTTTAAAGCCACAAGTGAAGCTTCAGAGAGTCTCTGTAGAGCTTCCTTTGATCACCATGAGATTTCAACTCAGACTTGAGCTCTACACAAAGGATTTACTTTAGTGCATTCAGTGTCAGGCATTCTGGCTACATGACCAGGCTAACTCAAAATTGTGTGTATCAATATGGTCTGAGTGTTTGGCATGACAGCTTGAGTATGCACTTCACTACCTGGTATTTTGTTCTCCCAAATGCAACTCATGTGAAAGTGATTGAGTTCCACAACTTAATGCTGGTACACGGTCCAAATTTTGCACATGGAGAGGAGAGTGGGATAGACTGTCGCACTACAGATATGTAGTTTGGTAGAAGGACTCATGGTTTTTATTTCCAAATTGATGCTGAAAAGTCTTGCATTTGGCAATTCTTGCATTTGTCTCATTGTCAGTATGGACAGCTCAAGAGACTGCTGCCAAAATAAATAAATTTTATCCATTGCTAACAAGTTCTGGTCATGGACTGAAACTTTGGGCTCATAACACGAATTTTCTGAAGCAGACTAATTTATTAGTTTAGTTTTTTGTTTCGAGGAATACAGTTCTGATAGAGCACTGCGATCGGAAATTTGGTAAGGAAATTCACCACATTAAGTGATTTGTATTCTTCTACAGAATAGGAGTAATCTGAACTGGGAGGAGGTGGGGGAACATAGTGAAATCAGAATTCTGACAGCCGAAGAAATTAAACTTGATAAACTAGTAGATGATTAGTTTTAATTTACTTATTTGGACTGAGACACTAGTTTAACCTAACACCTTGGAATATTAAATGTAAAACTTACAAACAGAAATACTGGAGAAGCCCAGCAGATCTGGCAGCATCTGTTGAGAGAAATTAGAGTTAATGTTTTGGGTCCAGTGACCCTTCCTCAGAACTGGATCAGAAACATTAACTCTGATTTCTCCCCACATATGCTGTCGGACCTGCTGAGCTTTTCTAGCAATTTCTGTTTTTATTTCTGTTCCAGCATCCACAATTCTTCCAGTTTTTAAATCTAAAGTTTTGCTGGTTAAATCATATATCTGCAATTTATTGTTGTAATATTTCTAAGTTTGAGACCCTAATTCCTTAAACAAAATACAACAAAAATGGCAGGGTAGTTGATTTGTTGCGGCTGTAAAATGTAGGTATTGGTGAAGACCGGTATGATTCACAGCAATCGCATCCGCAAATTGGTATCTGCTCCTTCAGGAACATCAGCTTAGAGTTGGTGAGCTGGAGCCTAAACTTTGGAGACTGATGTATTGGGGAAGGAGGAGGCTATCGGGCCACTTTGACCCAGGATTTATGGTTAGCGAAAATTTACTGGAATTCCAAATCTGGAAGTCCTGACCATACCTGCCTCCAACCGTATCTAGCACCCACCATTTTCATCATGGTGGAGGGAGAAAGCTGGGAAGCATTTAAACACACATGCCATGTACATGGAGGAAGTGGAACACTTAACAGAAATAAATTTCATCAGAAAGATTTATAGACAACAACTTATAAGATATTACTTTTGGCAAAAGGTGGAACTATAACAAAGTTCTTGGGGAAAGAAAAGAACTATGGATGCTGGAAGTCAGAAAAAAAAAATCAGAAATTGCTGGAAAAACTTGGCAGGTCTGGCATCATGTGTGGAGAGAAAGCAACATTAATGTTTTAGGGCTAGTGACCATTCCTCAGAACTGAGTAAGTGTCGCTAGATACCAAAATGTTAACTGAGTTCTTGGAGATCTCAGGTAACCTTTTGGAGAAGTTGGGTATCTTTGATAGAGCTTTAATTTTTTTTATCAAGTGTCACTGAAGGTGAACAAATTTAAAAACATAGATTTGTGGCTAACAGCCAAGAGTTGGAGTGAGGGGCTAGTGATCTTAGAAGGTCATATATTTTTACCTCTTATGCCTTGGGCATAGTTGGGAGGATAGTGTGCAGATGAGGGGATATCTGTACATTGTGGCAAAGAAGTTACAAATGACAGGTGACAACTTCACACCTTCATCCATAGAATATATGAGAAGAAGCAACATGCAGCCAGAGGGAGAGAACAAGGCCAGGAATTGGAAGCAACACAGCTTACATCAGACAGGAGGAGGACAACCAGGTCTCACCATGAGATAACAGTCTACTGATTGCACAGGTCATATCTGGATATGACTGAAAACCAGGGTCACTCAGGTTAACCTGTAAATTGCTTACTGGTATATAGACTGTAAGACTTAGAGCAGAAGTATGTCATTTAGCCTATCGTGTATGCTCCACCATTCAATGAGATCATGGCTGATCTGATAACCCTCTACTCCACTTTCCTGTGTTTTCCCATTAACCCATGATTTCTTTACAGATTAAAAACTATCTCAGCCTTGAATATATTTAACTAGGTCAGTGTGATAAAGAATTCCACAGATTCACCAACCCCAGAGAAGAAATTCCTCCTCATTCTGTCTTAAATGTGCAAACGCTTATTCTGTGATTTTGTTCTGTGATCGTAGACTCCCATAAGGGAAAGTAACCGTTCCATATCTCCCCTGTCAAGTTCCCTAAGAATCTTGCATATTTCAATAAGTTTGCCTCTCATTCTTCTAAATTCCAATGAGTATAAGGCCAAACTACTCAACTTCTCTTCATGAGAAAGTTCCTCCACAATCCATCAACTTACTGCACCTTCTTTAGGCTGCCCCCAATACCATTATATCTTGCATCAGTTAAGAGGCCCAAAACTGTTCATCATATTCCAGCCATGATTTTAGAGGTTTTTATAGTGTTAGCATAATCCTCCTACTTTTATACTCCAGTCTTTTTGAATTAAAGGCTAACATTCCATTTGCTTTCCCTATTCCCCCATGAACTTAGATGCTAGCTTTCTGTGATTTTTTTTAAAGAATTCCTATTGTGGGAACAGTCCCTCCAGCCCAACAAATCCACACCAACCCTCAAAGCATCCCACCCAGACCCGTCCACCTATAACACAGAACATAGAACAATACAGCGCAGAACAGGCGCTTCGGCCCTTGATGTTGCGCCGACCTGTGAACTAATCTAAGCCCCTCCCCCTACACTATCCCATCATTATCCATATGCTTATCCAGGGACTGTTTAAATGCCCCTAATGTGGCTGAGTTAACTATATTGGCAGACAGGGTGCTCCACGCCCTTACCATTCTGAGTAAAGAACCTGCCTCTGACATCTGTCTTGAATCTATCACCCCTCAATTTGCAGCTATGCCCCCTTGTACAAGCTAAAGTCATCATGCTCGGAAAAAGACTCTCACTGTCCACCCATCTAATCCTCTGATCACCTCGTATGTCTCTATTAAATCCCCTCTTAGCCTCCTTCTCTCCAATGAGAACAGACCCAAGTCCCTCAGCTTTTCTTCATAGGGCCTGCGCTCCAGACCAGGCAACATCCTGGTAAATCTCCTCTGCACCTTTTCCAATGCTTCCACATCCTTCCTGTAATGGGGCGACCAGAACTGCATGCAATATTCCAAATGAGGCCGCACTAGCGTTTTGTACAGTTGCAGCATGACATCACGGCTCTGGAACCCAATCCCTCTACCAATAAAACCTAAAACACCGTAAGCCTTCTTAACAGCACTATCAACCCGGGTGGCAACTTTCAGGGGTCTATGTACATGGACACCAAGATCCCTCTGCACATCCACACTACCAAGAATCTTTCCATTGACCCGGTATTCTGCCTTCCTGTTATTCCTCCCAAAGTGAATCACCTCACATTTATCCGTATTAAACTCCATTTGCCAACTTTCGGCCCAATTCTGCAGTTTATCCAAGTCTCCCTGCAACCTGCAACATTCTTCCATACTGTCCACTACACTGACTTTAGTGTCATCTGCAAACTTACTAACCCATCCACCTATGCCTGCGTCCAAGTCATTTATAAAAATGACAAACAGCAGTGGTCCCAAAACAGATCCTTGAGGCACACCACTAGTAACCTGACTCCAGGCTGAATATTTTCCATCAACCACCACTTGTTGCCTTTTTACAGAAAGCCAGTTTCTAATCCAAACTGCTAAATCTCCCTTAATCCCGTGCCTCTGTATTTTCTACAATAGCCTACCACGTGGAACCTTATCAAAGGCTTTACTGAAGTCCATGTACACCACTTCAACTGCCCTTCCCTCATCCACACGCTTGGTCAGCTTCTCAAAAAACTCAATGAGGTTTGTGAGACACGACCTGCCCTTGAAAAATCCATGCTGACCATCTCCAATCAAATTGTTGCTTGCTAGATGATTATAAATCCTATCTCTCATAATCCTTTCCAAATCTACACATCTGTGAACATTATGGGCAATTTAGCATGGCCAATTCACCTAGCCTGCACGTCTTGGACTGTGGGAGGAAACTAGAGCACCCGGAGAAAACCCATGCAGATACGGGGAGAATGTGCAAACTCCACACAGACAGTCACCTGAGAGTGGAATCAAACCTGGGACCCTGGCGCTATGAGGCAGCAGTGCTAACCACTGAGTTACTGAACTGCCATGTCATTCACAAATGTCAGCCAAATCCATCTGTTCCATAGCGCTTTCTACAATCTAATGCCATGGTGCAAAAAAATCCAGTACCAGTGACGCTCAAGCTTAGCATGTCTCTGAATTTTGATGCTGCTAGCACTTTCTAGGAGTTGACCACAGATCTCTGCAGATACCATCTTTGCTCAGGATGGGAACACATAAACTTCCTGAGGATGTAATGTCACAGGCACAGAGAGCCATGGGGTCTATGAATTAGCAGTCCTTTCCTAAATATGGGGGTTGTTGTTGTACCCACATCCTAATAAGGGCACCAAATCATCATTCTGACATCTTTATAAATAGGAAATTGTACCACTTCTTGAAATATGTAGGTGATGCATCACCACACCAAGAGATGACTGAAATTATGTGCACATTGTCCTAGAACGTAAGGAATTCATTGCTGCCTCAGGTTTTTCAGACACCAGATGTGGGCTGGACAGATTTGTTGCCATCCCCTTGCACATCTCTTCCTTATCCTGATTTCTGAGGGATAGTGACCTGAGGGGATGGGTGTGCAGTACTGTAAGCCATATGAAACAGAAAAGGTGGCAGTGAAATTTATAATCACATAGCATGTTTTGATACAGGTTACTGCCTTTAGCCTCTTGCATCATTATGATGGCCTTCTCATGTAACTGAATCTTTGTGCTCCCCTTTATGCCATGAATGTTTTCTCAGGGTTGGAGATGAACCTTCATCGGAGGCTACACTGATAATGTCACCTAGCATGGTGACAAAATGTCTGAGTGAGAACAACCCAGCTAAGCGAGCAAGTCGACAACCTCATCATCGCCTATTCTACTGAGATGTGGTGGAATTGCACCAATTCACACCAATCTTCTCCTAATGCTATATGTGAAAACAACTGTGGACAAAATGCCAGAAGAGCAGGAAAGGGCCAGTACTGGTAGAAGGGTCAATGTCAGTGATTCCAACTGTCACAACAAAAACCTCTTTAAAACAAACAAGGAAAAGGAATTTATCAAGCAAGAAGGAATACCAAGATTGCTACTGCAATTTATTTATAAGGTTACCAATACAGAACACAGGAATTAATGTTCAGATTTTAAGTTGCACTTTAGAACACATCTGGAAATGTGGATCAGGATTCACATATTATGAAAAGCCAGGCATGTTAATCATATCTTGTTCCAAATTTTGGTAACTTTCAAGGATTGAGACAATCTGTAAATATCTATAGTGTTTATCATAATTAATATTTTTAAAAATGGTCTTGCTCACCATTGTATAGTAAGCTCTAAAAGTTCCATTTGATTATTTTATACAGCTTGTGGCTTTAGATAGGACAAAACCTTGTGGTTTTGAAATAAAAAGCGGATGCAGGTCTTAAAGCAGGAAGTACTTCTGCTCAGGGGCAGATTAAGTTTTCTCAAGTGATCAGTTTCTTCCCAGCTCATTACAAATAAACACGTATGGGTGAAACACCAAATTCTACGGTTCTGTCCCTCACCAGGACCTTCTATTTGCCATTGAAAAGGACCTTGGCAACACTTCACTCTCTGCAACCCAACAGCATTACTCAACATCTGTTCATCACCTCCATCCCTGGAGATGTTACAGAGCATTTAAAAACTGGTGCCACCTTTAGCATCAAGTTCCTAACGTTCTCCTGAAGGCTGTCCAGGGAGAAAAGAAGCTTTTATCCCCCCTAGGAATGGTAACAAGAGACTAAACCGACTTACAAATGCAGCTTGGGCAGAGGTGAATGAGGAAGTCAGTATCCATGGATGGCTCCAGTGCTGCAAGAGGAAGAAGATCATAAAATAGGACAACAATATGTAACCAAGAATCATTTAATGTTGGCTCTCCTGAAACAAAACTATTTTCTGTAAACTCAGCATTACTACTCTTCAAAATCATCTTTCAAATGTTAGGGCACTTTCAACTTTAAGAGACCAAGCAAATGCAAGTTAACAGTGTCATTTATTCTTTGGTAATGCCAAAGCAGATGGAAGTAACTGACCCGAGTTTTAACATACATAAAGCTGGTAGCACATGTTAACAAGATGGCTAGATCTAAAATATGTGGAGTTTTATTAATAAAATGTAAGATCTTCCAAATAAATTCCATTGTCAAAACAAGCTGTGTCCCAGGACAGAGAAACATTCATATATTCTAGTTTATTCTGAAGCCTTTTTAGAGAAACTAACTATAGATAGCTGATGGTTTTCAGATATTTTGCTCCACAATAACTCTGGTAGCTCTTTTTCACGGCTAGCAATCATGAAGAATGGCAAATGATTTACAGACCACGATTTATTCAACATTTTGTTCTCCTACAACATACACTTTTACAGGATTCTTGGTTTATGTTCTTTGTACAATTAGTACAATGACATTGAAACACAACAGAAATGTTTGAAATACCTGCTGTCTTAAGCTTCAGAAAAACAAATGAAATAAATTCATCATGCAGGGGAACATATAAAATATTTTAGCAACAAATATTCAAAATAAAAAAAATCTCAGATTCCTGATGTTTTCAGCAGATATTCACAATTGACAGATCAGATGATTCCAGGACATCTGAACAATAATAAGCGAAGTAGCTTTTGTATATGATAAGTGGCTAAAAACAACATTGGATTGTTTATTTTATAAATCTTTGATGCAGAATCTCTGAGTTTGGAAATAGTAGGATATATAATATATCTAATTTTAGTTAATGAAACAGCATTCAACTATGTCTTGCATCCAATTTCAGAAAAGGTTTTCTGCTGCACCCTAGCAATTCATAATTTACACTGAAGGCATTCTTGTGGGATATGGCATATTATTAATTCAAATGCCACCACCAACTTGTTTAATTTGGAAAGGTTTAATCTATCTCAAATAGATGTCTTTAGGTCAATCACTCTGGTCTCGATTCAATACAACCTCTAGAGATGAAAAGATAATGCTTTAGTGGATAATTCACTTTGTTATTCATTCTCCAGTTTTTATTTTCTGGGCATTTTCAAAGTTGTGTAAATATGGACGCAGTTTTAGCTTAAATTCCGAGGGAACGTCATCCCATGCGCTCTTTACATTGCTAAATTAGACTCCTTTATTCCAAAGTCAGGACAGTATGTGAGAAAAGTAAGAATTCAGGCTAAAACAGTGGCATCATACACATGATTCTAGAATCAAAATGGTGGCCATGTTTAGAAAAGCAACTTAACTATTGTGAAAAATGCTGATGATACCATACCTATAAGTCTCATTTAAGATCAGACAGTTCAGTGAATATCAACCCAGAGCCTGTCTTTTGGTGTCATAGTTATAACGAAGTGCAGAAATGGTATATATATTTAAATTGTTCAAATGGCATGTAAAAGGAGGAAATAACAATACAATCATGAAATATCAATAATTTCTGTATGAATAAAACAGAAATTTAAAAGAATTCAAAAACTGACATGAACTTCTACAAGATTATTACTGAAGATATTTTGGTGGTTTGTTTGCAATTAAGGTTATCTGGCTTTGATAACCTATTCTAGGTCGTGATTTAAGTGGCACGGAAAACTAAACTTTTTGGATTTCCATGGCGTCTTTTGGCCATTTGTAGTTATCTAATACAAAGGAATCATAATCAGGGCTGTAGATTTGAGCGCGAACAAATGCTTCTTTGTCCTCAGGTTCAGGGTACCAGGCAGCAAGATTATGTTTATATGCATAGTCCACGATCTATAAATGATAAAATAAAAAGATAAAATGTAAACAGTCCTGTAAATTTTAAAAACATCAATGCCAAAGGAGGGTATCAGGATTTTGAAATATTTCTTCCCTCATGGAGGTGGTGAGAGAGTAAGTCAGGTTTAAATATTGTCTGTTGAAACAAAGTGAATGCATACATGTTTATAAAGCCACAGCTTGCACTCTCAGAGAAGGACAGGAGTCTTCAGTGAAGTTTGTAAAAGGGAAGGAGGAAATTAAGCTATTAGAATGGCAGAAACTGACAATAACTAGCGCACAGTAGACTGATTAGTAAAGTTAGAATACATGGGATTCAGGGAGAGCTTGTCAATTGAATACAAAATTTGCTTGATGGAGGAGACAGAGGGTGGTGTGGAGAGTTGTTTTTCAGACAGGCTGGCTGTGACCAGTGCGCTCTGCAGGGAGCAGTGCTGGGTCTGCTTTTGTTTGTCATTAATATAAATGATGTGGATGAGAATTTAGGAGTCATGGTTACAGAATTTTTGGATTACACCAAAGATTGATGGTATAATCAATAGTGAAGGTGGTTATCTAAGATTACAAAGGGATCTTGATTAATTGGGCCAAAGGGATAGGGAGTGGCAGGTGGAGTTTAATTTGGATAAATGAGAGGTATTGCATTTTGGTAAAAGAAACAAGGACAGGACTTCTAAAGTTAATGGTAGGGCCCTGGCAGTGTTATTGTAGAGAAGGACCGAGGGGTTCAGCTACACAGTTCTTTGAAAGTTGCGTCAAGGGTAGATACGGTGGTGATGGTTAAGCAGGCATTTAGTACGTGTGCCTTCATTGCTTAGACCTTTAGAGTACAGGAGTTGGGAAATCACATTGAAGTTGCATAGGCTGGTTAGACCTCTTTTGGCATACTGTGTCTAGATTTGGTTGCCCTGTTACTGGAAGGATATTATTAAGGTGGACAGGATTCAGAAGAGATTTACCAGGACGTTGCCAGGAATGGAAGATTTGAGTTATAAGAGGAGGTTGGATAGGCTGGGACATTTTTCACTGGAGTGTAGGAGTTGAGGTGACCTTACAGAGGTTTTTAAAATCATTAATGGTATAGATAGGGTGGACGTCAGGTATCTTTTCCATGGGGTGGGGAATTTCAAGACTAGTAGCCACATTGTTAAGGTGAGAAGAGAAAGACTTTAAAAAGCCACGAGGGGCAACCTTTTTATACAGCGTGGTTTGTATGTGGAATGAATTTCCAGAGGAATGGTAGATACAAATATAGGTGCAACGTTTATAAGACATGGATAAGTACATGAATAAGAAATGTTTGGAGGGATATGGACCAAGTGCACACAGATGGAAATAGTTTAGTTCGGGATTATGGTCAGCTTGGACTGGTTAGATCAAAGGGCCTGTTTCTGTTTAGAATGACTCTGAGATTCCATAGGACCCAAAATACTTTACAAAAAATTAATAGAATTGATATTCTGATATTCAAGGCAATAAGAGATCACTAGAATTAGTGACCAAAATCATGGCTCATAAATTAAACTTTAAGGAGAATTTTGTTGGAGGAGAGGGAAGTGCTGCAACAGAGGAATGTACAGAAAGAATTTGATTTAGAGTTTATGGCTTCTAGATGGGTGGATGTTCTGTTAAGCCATCTGATATCCAATACAAGTACTATAATGGAATCATACAGCATGGGAACAGACACTTTGGTCCAATTTATCCATTGATTGACCAGGTTTCCTAAACTAAACTAGTCCCACTTACCTGCATTTGGCCCATATCCCTCTAAACTATTTAGATTCATGCACCTGTCCAAATGCAAGGTGTTGCTACTGCTGATGATCTGTACACAGAGTTCATTTTCCGTACATATCTAAACAAGTCTGCTGTCTAGTTGCACTGCAGAATTTTTAATATCGTCAGCAAACCTGAATTCTGTGCAGAGAATGCCTTCATCCAAATTATTAATAAAAATGGTGAAGAATAGCAGTTTAAACAGCAAACACAAAGAGTGCTACAGAAACTCAGTAGATCTGACAGCATCAGTGGGGATAGAAACAGAATTAATGTTTCAAGTCCAGTCAGACTCTTCTTCAGAATTCTTCACTGTATTTTGCCTTTAGTCTATATAACAATTCTGTGGGTAGTGATAACAGAATTCATACAAACCATATTCATAAAACACAGGAATAGAAAGAGGCCATTCAGTCCACTAAGTCTGCTTTGTCACTCAATGAGCTCATGGTTGATCTGATAATCCTCAACTCCACTTTCCTTCCTTTTCCCTATACCACTTGACACTGATTAATAATCTGTCTATCTCAGACCTGACTACATTCAATGATCCAGTTTCGATAGCCCCTGCAGTAAAGAATTCCACAGACGCACTATCCTCCCCATTTCTGTATTAAATGTTAATTCTGAGTTTATACCCTTTGGTCCTAGACTCTAAAATACAGGGGAAATAACCTCTCTGCATCTCCCTGGCAAGTTCCCTAAGAATCCTGTCTGCATCTCAGTAAGGTCACATTTCATTCTTCTAAGTTCTAATGAATACAGGCCCAAACTACACAATCTTTCTGGGATCATCCAAGTAAATCTCATCTGGACTGCCTCCAATGTTGGTAATTTTTCTTCAGATAACAAACAAAATTAATCGCTATATAAACTCATATCTGCCTACGACAATGTGACCACTTTGCAATTTGGCTTAAAACTTCACCAATAACTCCACAGCCTGCAAATTTATATATCAGGCATCACTGCAATCCAGCATTGCAATCTTTCCAACTGATTAGTCTATATATTTCGAACAATTTCTCCTGGTAACATCAACTTAACTAGCTTCTAATTACTAAATTCTGACTTGCACCATTTTGTGATTATGAACACATGTATCTGTCGAAACTGCCACACTGCTCTATTTCTTTCAGCCTAAACAAGTACAGAATATCTTTTACACAGAGGTTTTTACCAACAGTAGTGAAAGGTTCGATTTAAAGCTTTTAGTTAAGCTCTGCATTAGTTAATTCCACTGACTGGTCTAGAGTTAAAGTAACGTCGTTGCAAACTGCACCCACTGATGAAAGGAAGGGAAATAAAAATGAAAGATACAAATTAGGATCACGTGCCACGAAAACCACATCTCACCATGTCTCGGATAACAAAGTGTGAAGCTGGATGAACACAGCAGGCCAAGCAGCATCTCAGGAGCACAAAAGCTGACGTTTCGGACACAGACCCTTCCTCAGAGGGGGATGGGGAGTGGGTTCTGGAATAAATACGGAAAGAGGGGGAGGCAGACCGAGATGGAGAGAAAAGAAGATAGGTGGAGAGGAGAGTATAGGTGGGGAGGTAGGGAGGGGACAGGTCAGTCCAGGGAAGACGGACAGGACAAGGAGGTGGGATGACGTTAGTAGGTAGGAAATGTAGGTGCAGCTTGAGGTGGGAGGAAGGGATGGGTGAGAGGAAGTACAGGTTAGGGAGGCGGAGATAGGCTGGGTTGGTTTTGGGATACAGTGGGGGGAGGGGAAGAGCTGGGCTGGTTTTGGGATGCAGTGGGGGAAGGGGAGATTTTAAAGCTGTTGAAGTCCACATTGATACCATTGAGCTGCAGGGTTCCCAAGCGGAATATGAGTTGCTGTTCTTGCAACCTTCAGGCGGCATCATTGTGGCACTGCAGGAGGCCCATGATGGACATGTTATCTGAGGAATGGGAGGGGGAGTTAAAATGGTCTGCGACTGGGAGGTGCAGTTGTTCGTTGCGAACTGAGCTGAGGTGTTCTGCAAAGCGGTCCCCAAGCCTCCGCTTGGTTTCCCCAATGTAGAGGTAGCCACACCGGGTACAACGGATACAATATACCACATTGGCAGATGTGCAGGTGAACATCTGCTTAATATGGAAAGTCATCTTGGGGCCTGGGATGGGGGTGAGGGAGGAGGTGTGAGGAAGAGGGACTGTTCCACGTAACCTACAAAGAGGCAGGCATAGCTTAGGCCCATGCAGGTGCCCATGGCCACCCCCTTTGTCTGTAGGAAGTGGGACGAATCGAAAGAGAAGTTGTTGAGGGCGAGGACGAGTTCGGCTAGGCAGATGAGGGTGTCGGTGGAGGGGGACTGGTCGGGCCTGCGGGACAGGAAGAAGTGGAGGGCCTTGAGGCCATCTGCATGAGGAATACAGGTGCATAGGGACTATGCTCCAACCCCAACTTCACAATCAAACCCACACACAAGGGAGGCACAGTGGTAGTATGGCGCACTGACCTCTACATCGCCGAGGCCAAACGCCAACTCTCCGACACCTCCTCCTACCGCCCCTTGATCATGACCCCACCCCCGAGCACCAAACCATCATCTGCAATACCATCCATGACCTCATCACCTCAGGGAACCTCCCAGCTACAGCCTCCCACCTTATTGTTCCCCAACCCCGCATGGCTCATTTGTATCGCCTTCCCAAAATCCACAAACCTGCCTGCCCTGGTCGACCCATTGTCTCAGCCTGTTCCTGCCCCACCGAGCTCATCTCCACCTATCTGGACTCCATTTTCTCCCCTTTGGTCCAGGAACTCCCTATCTACGTCCGTGACACCACCCACACCCTCCACCTCCTCCAGAGCTTCCAATTCCCTGGCCCCCAACACCTCATTTTCACCATGGACGTCCAGTCCCTATGCACCTGTATTCCTCATGCAGATGGCCTCAAGGCCCTCCGCTTCTTCCTGTCCCGCAGGCCCGACCAGTCCCCCTCGCCGAACTCGTCCTCACCCTCAACAACTTCTCTTTTAATTCGTCCCACTTCCTACAGACAATGGGGGCGGCCATGGGCACCTGCATGGGCCCAAGCTATGCCTGCCTCTTTGTAGGTTACGTGGAACAGTCCCTCTTCCGTACCTACACAGGCCCCAAACCCCACCTCTTCCTCCGTTATATTGGTGACTGTATCGGCGCCGCCTCTTGCTCCCCAAAGGAGCTCGAACAGTTTATCCACTTCACCAACACCATCCAACCCAACTTCAAGTTCAACTAGGCCATCTCCAACACCTCCCTCACCTTCTTGGACCTCTCACACTCCATCTCAGGTAACCAGCTAGAAACTGATGTCCATTTGAAGCCCACAGCTACCTAGAATACATCTCCTCCCACCCAACCTCATGCAAAAATTCCATCCACTATTCCCAATTCCTCTGCCTCTGCCGCATCTGCACCCAGGATGAGGCATTCCTTCTCCCGCACATCCCAGATGTCCCAGTTCTTCAAGGACCGCAACTTTCCCCCTGCAGTGGTCGAGAACACCCTTGACCGCGTCTCCCGCATTTCCCGCAACACATTCCTCACACCCCGCCCCTGCCACAACCGCCCCAAGAGGATCCCCCTCGTTCTCACACACCACCCCACCAAACTCCGGATACAACGCATCATCCTCTGACACTTCCGCCATCTACAATCCGACCCCACCACCCAAGACATTTTTCCATTCCCACCTTTGTCTGCCTTCTGGAGAGACCACTCTCTCCGTGACTCCCTTGTTCGCTCCACACTCCCCTCCAACCCCACCACACCCGACACCTTCCCCTGCAACCGCACGAAGTGCTACACTTGCCCCCACACCTCCTCCCTCACCCCCATCCCAGGCCCCAAGATGACTTTCCATATTAAGCAGATGTTCACCTGCACATCTGCCAATGTGGTATATTGTATCCATTGTACCCAGTGTGGCTTCCTCTATATTGGGGAAACCAAGCGGAGGCTTGGGGACTGCTTTGCAGAACAGGCAAACTCAGCTCAGTTCGCAATAAACAACTGCACCTCCCAGTCGCGAACCATTTTAACTCCCCCTCCCATTCCTCAGATGGCATGTCCATCATGGGCCTCCTGCAGTGACACAATGATGCCACCAGAAGGTTGCAGCAACAGCATCTCATATTCCACTTGGGAACCCTGCAGCTCAATAGTATCAATGTGGACTTCACAAGCTTCAAAATCTCCCCTTCCCCCACTGCATCCCAAAACCAGCACAGTTCGACCCCTTCCCCGACTGCATCACAAAACCAGCCCAGCTCGTCCCCTCCCCCCACTGCATCCCAAAACCAGCCCAGCCTGTCTGCCTCCCTAACCTGTTCTTCCTCTCACCCATCCCTTCCTCCCGCCTCACGCTGCACCTCCATTTCCTACCTGCTAACCTCATCCTTCCTCCTTGACCTGTCCGTCTTCCCTGGACTGACCTGTCCCCTCCCTACCTCCCCAACTATACTCTCTTCTCCACCTATCTTCTTTTCTCTCCATCTTCGGTCTGCCTCCCTCTCTCTCCCTATTTATTCCAGAACCCTCTCCCTATCCCCCTCTCTGATGAAGGGTCTAGGCCCGAAACGTCAGCTTTTGTGCTCCTGAGATGCTGCTTGGCCTGCTGTGTTCATCCAGCTTCACACTTTGTTATCTTGGATTCTCCAGCATCTGCAGTTTCCATTATCACTCTCACCATGTCTTGGTCTACTGCTTCACTGCATTCAGAAAAATAACAACAGCTCTTTTCAACTGCAACAGTTAAATTTACATTTAACAAACAAAAATGTTTGTATACCCTTGTGGCA
This sequence comes from Stegostoma tigrinum, assembly GCF_030684315.1. NCBI lineage: Eukaryota > Metazoa > Chordata > Chondrichthyes > Orectolobiformes > Stegostomatidae > Stegostoma > Stegostoma tigrinum. The sequence goes on along the minus strand of NC_081359.1, from coordinate 53,340,746 downwards.
ATCTTGAATGAAACATCTCTGATGGTGCTGAGCGGTGGGTACAGACGTCCTTCTGCAAGATCCTTCTCTGTTACTAGTTCAGCAAGAACCTGGATAAAAGAAAAATCTCAAATCAATACAACTAGGATACATGCAGCATAAAATATGAATTGGGACGAGCAGTAACTGTTATGACTGAGTATCACTGATATATCTCTACCAAATACTCTGCTTACTAATACATCTGCTTAGCTCTACATTGTTAAAAAGTAAATTAAAGTCTGCAAGGTTTTACTGCTGACAAATGTATTTTTTCACGAGGAGGAGTGAGTGTAAAATTACAGGGACCAATCATTGGGTTATGTTGCCACATTCCTCAAAACTGCTAGTTTAATAGCAGCATTCAGAGATAGCTGGGTGCAGGTCCCCAATGCCATGCTTGGTGATTCCAAGGAGACCATGAGGACTAGAGATAAAGAAGCCTGAAGAAAATAGCAAAAAGGATTCTGAATCTGCATCTACAGTCAAAAATCAGCCACATTACTGTTGGTCTGGAGTCACATATAAATCAGAACAGGTAAGGACAGCAGAGAGAGAGAGATAATGGGAACTGCAGATGCTGGAGAATTCCAAGATAATAAAATGTGAGGCTGGATGAACACAGCAGGCCAAGCAGCATCTCAGGAGCACAAAAGCTGACGTTTCGGGCCTAGACCCTTAGTTTCCTTATCTAAAGGATGATAGTGATCCGGATGGGTTTTTCCAATCAATGGTTTGCTGGTCATCATTAGGCTCTCAATTCCAGGCCTTTTTTGTTATCAAGTAAAAATGCCACCAACTGCCATGACCAGATCTGGGTCACTGTATTACATATAGAACATTACAGCACAGTACAGGCCCTTCGGCCCTCGATGTTGTGCCAACCTGTCATACTGATCTGAAGCCCATCTAACCTACCCATATGCTTATCCAAGGGTAACATCACTAGCCTATCACATCCTTGATGCAAGTTTTTAAAAGTTTTAACAAGATACAGACATGAGGAAATTCTGCTACACAGTTAAGGTGAAAATATTACCATATTTAGAGAGGCCCAATTCCCAAGCATGTTAAAGGACATGGTTAATGCCCATCAACATGCATTTTGCACACGTATATGGTGTCACAAATACAAAACATGATTTTCGTTCTTTCAGCAGCCTGTTGGTTCAAAATGACATGTATAATAATACAAATATTATATAACATATAAACATACACACACAAATGATCAGGGTTGAAGTATGGATGAAGGTTGATCCTACATATTAATTTTGATGACTGTAACTTGTTTTCCACAGAAGGAAGTACTAAGCAGTTTTATTTGCTTCTGCTTCTTTTTAAATTAAGTGGACTGTGCAATATAATGAAAATTAGAAACTAACTTTTAATTATTACAATTGCATTCTGGTAGGAAAAAACCCAAAAGAAATTGAGATTGTAGAATTCATCTTTCCCATAGCTAATGAGGTTCAGCAAGTCAGAAGTATAATGTATAGGAAAATTTTTGACCTACCTGAAAGGACTATACAAATGCAACTTATGTTTTTCTTGCCTTAATGTTTTACTTAAAAGGTACAATTGTCAAAGACTTGTATATGTGGAGATGTGAACTTTTGTATTATTATTTTAATTCCATGAGTTTATGATGAAGGCCCCGCCTTCCCAACCTTTCCCCATGCTGAAGAGTGGCGACCTTTAGGCTAAACTCACCACCAGTCATCTCTCTAATGAGAGAACAGCCCTATCCCTATGGTCCTCTGAGACTATGGCGACTTTACCTTTAAATATACATTTGTTGCTCAGCCATCAATTTAAAAGAAAGAAACAAAATCAAAGTTAATATTTTGCAGTAATTCAAGAAACTGCAAGTTAACTGATGCAAACCTCAGCGGAAATCAGGAATATGTCATCATCCATGTGCCTCGCTCCACATGTGATAACTCCAAGTGCAACACCAGGGAAAATGTAGGCATTATTACCCTGGCCTGGGAAAAAGGTACGACCATCAGGCAGGGTTACAGGGTCAAATGGACTGCCACTGGCAAATATTCCACGGCCCTGCAGATAACCAAATTATTAATATACTAATTACTAATGAGAAAGAAATTCACAATATCCTTACTGAGCATTTTTGCCTGAATATATTGTACATGTAAAACATTACCAATTATTAATAAAATATTTGAATCAATGTAGATTGTTAAGCTTCAGCAATAGGCAATCTCTCTGAATAGAAAATTAGACATTCTTATATTCTGATTCAATTATTCATAATAATCTTAATATTTATTGATGGAGTCATTGAGTAACTGTAGGGAAAAGATTTTTGCTATTTACCTTATTTACACCTCTCATGATTTTATAAACCTCTACAAGTTCACCCTTCAACCTCCCATACTACAATGAAAAATAAAATTCCAGCCTCCCCACATAGCTCAAACCCTCCAGTTCCATCAATATCCTTGTAAATCTTTCTAAATTCTCTCCAGTTTAATACTACCCTTCCTATAGCAGGGCGACCAGAAGTGAACACAGTAGGTACAAGTGAACTGAGCAAGAACATTAGGGTTTGGATAATACGTGAAGAAGCTGGAGGTAAGTCCAACACATTCCTATCGCCCTGGCAGAATGCCAGTGAGGAGAAACCTGGTATCAAGATTGCCTGAATTGAGCAACTTCAGTGGTCAGTAAAAGGGTCACATTCTGCTCCAAGAGTGGTGGAGTAGCAGATAGTGAAGGGAACTGTCAGAAAATGTAGCAGAATATAGACAGATTGGAGAGTTGGGTGGACAAATGACAGATGGAGTTCAATCTAGGCAAACACAAGGTGATGCATTTTGGAAGATCCAATTCAAGAGTGAACTATGTGATAAATGAAAAAGCCCTGGGGAAAACTGATACACAGAGAGATCTAGGTGTTCAGGTCCATTGTACCCTGAAGGTGGCAACGCAGGTCGATAGAGTGATCAAGAAGGCATACGGCATGCTTTCATTCATCGTACGGGGTATTGAGTACAAGAGTTGGCAGGTCATGCTACAGTTGTATAGGACTTTGGTTCAACCACATTTGGAATACTGTGTACAGTTCTGGTAGCCACATTACCAAATGGAAGTGGATGCTTTGGACGCAGTGCCGAGGAGGTTCACCAGGATGTTGCCTCGAATGGAGAGTGCTAGTTATGAACAGAAGTTGAATCGATTAGGATTAGTTACATTAGACAGACGGAGGTTGAGGGCAGATCGGATTGAGGTCTACAAAATCATGAGAGGAATAGACAGGGTGGATAGCAAAAAGCTTTTTCCACAGAGTGGGGGACTCAATTACTAGGGGTCACGACTTCAAGGTGAGAGGGAAAAAGTTTAAGAGAGATTTGTGTGCAAAGTTCTTTTCATAGAGGGTGGTGGGTGCCTGGAACGCGTTGCCAGTGGAGGTGGTAGAGGTGGGCACGTTAGTGTCATTTAAGATGTAACTAGAAATATACATGAATGGGCAGGGAGCAGAGGGATACAGATGCTTGGAAAATAGGTGACAGGCTTAGGTAGAGGATCTGGATCGGCGCAGGCTTGGAGGGCCAAAGGGCCTGTTCTTGTGCTGTAATTTTGTTCTTCATAAACATCAGTACCATATTTCATGAAATTATTTAATTTGAGATTGTGCAAGAAATTAATTGTTAATTAGATTTATGAATAAGACAGCAACAACACCAATACTTGATAATCAGACTGTTTGGAGTAATTCTAACATCATAAATATCCAAATGACTAGGGCTATGTTTTAAGGATTCTCAAAGAACTTAGAGAACTGAAGTTCGCTTGAGTGGATATCCACAAATGTTTAAAGCCTTTGGCCCAGATTTTCCTATAACTGAAGAACAGATTTGACTGATTGTCAGTGATTTGTCAGGACAGAATTTACAGTATGGACTGTTTCTAATGTATCCAGAGGCAAGCAGGGAGAAATCCACTCAGTGCAGGACTAGCTATGCAGGCCAAGACATATCCCTTTGTTATAGCTCTCACTGCTGTACTTTAGGAATTATTTAAAGGTTGCAAGATAACATTCCAGTCCAGTGAAGGCATTATGTCAGAGGCTGGGCCAAGAGGTTTAATGTGTTTTGGAAAACTGAGGGGGTTATGTCTCTGAAGGGGTGTGAGTCAGTGATGAGTCACAGTTTTGTTCCAAAGGTGTCTAAAATTTACAGCAACCTTTCCTGGGTAGCCATTAAGTTTAAGTGAGTTGGAACACTCCAAATTCTCCAACTTTAAAGGTTTTTTTTTCAGAGGGTTCCAGACTTTGTGAAATTACCCATCAAAATTTTCAATTTCCAAGGCAATTTCATCAGAGTCAGCTATGCCAGAGTTTTGCATGGTCCCAATATGTAACTCCAGTCCACTTGGCAGAAATGATCCTGGCTATTGGAATTTCTGGGCCAAATACCCTACATTATTTCTATGAACTTGTCTTTGAATAAATTGAGGACTTGGCTAGACATAGCAAATATAACATAGATTTCTTACTTCTGTCAGACGATAACACTCCTCTGCTGTGCACTCTGATTTGCTGGTAGGATTACTCAAAGCAAAGATAATTGGATGTTTATTAAACGAAGCCATTTCCTTTAATATTTGCTCTGTAAATGCTCCCCCAATAGCTGCTACACCTGGAAAAATACAAAGCAAAAATAGTGTGGCTATTTAACTTAAGCAATTTTGACATTAAATCATTTGAAGATTCGAACACTTACATCTTTCGTGTCTCATATCAGTTCTGTATAATTATAACAACACCATCTGGCATTTTTCCAGGATCATAAACTAAAAAGAGGAGGGAGCAAAATGGCAGGAGGGAGCAAAATGACATCTTTCATCTAACAATTAGAATGAAAGGCTTTTAAACCTCTCTTCTGTTCACAAAAAGAAATTTGAAATAATCGTTTGAAGAAAAGTATAGTACTTTAATACAATGGCTGCAAACCTTGACTGTGCATCTAAAGATTAGCTTTTTCTCTTGAGGCTATTAAGGGACATTTTTTATGTATGACTAGAAAGTCACAAAACTTAAAAAGTCAACTTATGTGTAACTTCAGAATTGTTTTGTCTTCCTTCAGCAGAGGAACCATAAAAAGCAAAAAAAGAGCAAGAGTTAAAATAGAAAATGCCATTTCTTGTCAATTTCAAAAGGGTTTCAAATGGCTATACAACTAAGCCAGGTTGTTTGATGTGTAAACTGGCCAAGATAAAGAAACTTCTTTTTATAAACTAATCAAATTCTGCACGATCAAACCATTGGTAAGAATGAGGGACCTGGGCATGAGGCAAATTCACACTTGTCAAACAACTCAACTCACCAAAGGTTCCATTATGTCTTTTGACTAGCTTTAACAGTTATAGCGGGTCCATGGGTCCAAAACTAGCCTCAGTGGAGTTTGCACAGCCTCTCATTTAACTGGGACAAGTGACTGCAAGCATCACTTTACCCAAAAATACTAATGGCTCTCCATTCAGCCATGGAAGGCGATGGAGGTTCTGTTTGTAATAATGGCATTGTTAGCACTAAGTAAGACAGCTAACATACAGCTGTGAAAAGTAATCCCAACGTTGGAAGTCCTGATCATTTGCCTGTATCCATTGGGCACATTCTTTTTGTACAACACCAACAATTCAGTGGAGTTCACCGATACTACTGTCTTGTGGGAACATAGGAACAGGGAGAGGTCATTCAGTCCACTGAGCTTGTCCTGCTATTCAATATGATCATGGTTGATCGAACATTCAACACACTAAAGGACAGCATACACTTCAGGACAGTAAAGCAAATTATAGATTAACTATTCATAACTTGGGAGAACTGCCACTTGGGGGAAATGCCATTATTTCAAAATTTAACAATTTTGACGGCATAGGAACATAAAAATGCGGAGTTCTTGCCAATTCCTTCCCATGTTTAAGAGACCAACAAAATGGGATCACGGAATACTTGGTGTAAAAGAAAAGCTACTAAATCTTGAGAGAAACTTGTCTGATTTCAATCACACACAACAATTACATGCACTTCCACCTTTGTATTACTGTTTTACCTCATCTCTGCCTCTGCTATTTGCTGCTTATTCATACATTTATCATCTTGAGACCTGACTGCGCACTCTCACATTCTATTCTATGTAAAGTTGATATTATGTGCTGTCCATGTTTTTAGTTTCACCAAATCATAATTTACAGTGAAAGGCAGGAGGTTTAGAGGGGATTTGCGGATAACTGCTTTCACCCAGATCGTGGCAAGGGTCTGGAATGCAGTTGTTAGGATGGTGGTTGAGGCTGGTAATCTCACAATATTCAAAAAGTACTTGGATGCCCACTTGATGTGTCATAATATTCAAACATATGGACCTATTGTGGAAAGTGGGACTTGTGAAGGTTCCAGTATATTTTTGGCAGTACAGGCTTGACGGGCCAAAGATCCTTTTCCGTACTGTATGACTTTATGATTCTATGAAATCCCACTCACTATCATTCTTTTGCTCACTAGCTTGCATTGATTCTCAACCAAACAGTTTCCAAATTTTAAAATTTTCATCTTAGTTTCTGAATCCTCTCAACATCTCCATACACTCTAAACAGAAAAACAAAACCCAAGAACTGCAGATGGCTCGAAAACAGAAATTACTTGAAAAGCTCAGCAGGTCTGGAAGCATCCGTACAGAAAATTTTGAAGGAGGGTCACCATGCCTGTAACGTTAACTCTGCTTTCTCTCCACAGATGCTGCCACGCCTGCTGCATTTTTTTAGCAATTTCTGTCTTTGTCTCTGTGAACTCCTCTAGCTCCACAGCCATTCAAAATATTTGGGCTCAACCAATTCTAGTGTTTTGAGGATCATTGATTTTAACTGTCAAATTAACAGAGGCTGCACCTTCACTAGCTAGGTCTAAAAGTCTGGAATTCCCTCCTTGAGCTCTCAGTCTTCCTTTTAAGAGGCTCCTTAAAACCAACATCTAATATTTAGCTTTTGGCCATCTAGCCTAATACCCTTCTAAACCACTTGGTATCTAGTTCTATTACAGAACAATCTTTTAAACCACCTTGGGAATATTTTCGAGATAGCAAGAACTGCAGATGCTGAAGTCAGAGGTAACACAATGTGGAGTTGGAGGAACACAGCAGGCCAGGCAGCATTGGAGGAGCAGGAAAGTTGACATTTCGAGTCAGGACCCTCCTTCAGAAATCTTCAGGAATATTTTATCCTTTATAAGGAACCATATAAATACAAGTATTTTCTAATCTAGCTTCCCTTCCTTCAGCAGTCCTCAGACAACACATAATTTAAAAAAAATGTGCAAAATCTATTTTCTCCGTTTCTTCAGTACCAGCTTTCAAGATCACTACAGATACATGGGAATTTGAATCTGGTAACCTCAGTTAAAGACACATTTCAGCTTGTCTTTCATGCTCCTTTTCAAGAGCCATAAATAACAGACTGGCTAAGCAAGTCTAATGTTGCAGGAAGAGAGCAAATAACAGAAAATGCAGTAAGGTTAGAACATAGAACATAGAACAGTACAGCACAAAACAGGCCCTTCAGCCCACAATGTTGTGCCGACCATTGATCCTCATGTATGCACCCTCAAATTTCTGTGACCATACGCATATCCAGCAGTCTCTTAAATGATCCCAATGACCTTGCTTCCACAACTGCTGCTGGCAACGCATTCCATGCTTTCACAACTCTCTGTGTAAAGAACCCACCTCTGACATCCCCTCTATACTTTCCACCAACCAGCTTAAAACTATGACCCCTCGTACTAGCCATTTCTGCCCTGGGAAATAGTCTCTGGCTATCAACTCTATCTATGCCTCTCATTATCTTGTATACCTCAATTAGGTCCCCTCTCCTCCTCCTTTTCTCCAATGAAAAGAGACCGAGCTCAGTCAACCTCTCTTCATAAGGTAAGCCCTCCAGTCCAGGCAGCATCCTGGTAAACCTCCTTTGAACCCTCTCCAAAGCATCCACATCTTTCCTATAATAGGGCGACCAGAACTGGACGCAGTATTCCAAGTGCGGTCTAACCAAAGTTTTATAGAGCTGCAACAAGATCTCATGACTCTTAAACTCAATCCCCCTGTTAATGAAAGCCAAAACACCATATGCTTTCTTAACAACCCTGTCCACTTGGGTGGCCATTTTAAGGGATCTATGTATCTGCACACCAAGATCCCTCTGTTCCTCCACACTGCCAAGAATCCTTTCCTTAATCCTGTACTCAGCTTTCAAATTCGACCTTCCAAAATGCATCACCTCGCATTTATCCAGGTTGAACTCCATCTGCCACCTCTCAGCCCATCTCTGCATCCTGTCAATGTCCCGCTGCAGCCTACAACAGCCCTCTATACTGTCAACGACACCTCCGACCTTTGTGTCATCTGCAAACTTGCTGACCCATCCTTCAATCCCCTCATCCAAGTCATTAATAAAAATTACAAACAGTAGAGGCCCAAGGACAGAGCCCTGTGGAACCCCACTCGCCACTGACTTCCAGGCAGAATATTTTCCTTCTACTACCACTCGCTGTCTTCTGTTGGCCAGCCAATTCTGTATCCAAGCAGCTAAGTTCCCCTGTATCCCATTCCTCCTGACCTTCTGAATGAGCCTACCATGGGGAACCTTATCAAATGCCTTACTGAAGTCCATATACACCACATCCACAGCTCGACCCTCATCAACTTTTCTAGTCACATCCTCAAAAAACTCGATAAGGTTTGTGAGGCATGACCTACCCCTCACAAAGCTGTGTTGACTGTATTTGATCAAGCCATGCTCTTCCAGATGGTCATAAATCCTATCCCTCAGAATCCTTTCTAACACCTTGCAGAGGGCAGACGTGAGACTTACCGGTCAATAATTGCCGGGGATTTCCCTATTTCCTTTCTTGAAGAGAGGAATTACATTTGCCTCTCTCCAGTCCTCAGGTACGACTCCAGTGGAGAGCGAGGATGCAAAGATCTTCGCAAGTGGCGAAGCAATTGCATTTCTCGCTTCCCAAAGCAGCCGAGGACAAATCTGGTCCGGGCCTGGCGACTTGTCAATCTTAATGTTTGACAAAATTTTCAGCACATCAGCTTCCTCTATCTCTATCCATTCCAGCATGCACACCTGCTCTTCAAAGGTTTCATTCACTACAAAGTTTGTTTCTTTCGTAAAGACAGAAGCAAAAAACTCATTTAGGGCTTCCCCTACCTCCTCATATTCCACACACAAGTTCCCTATGCTATCCCTGATCGGCCCTAATCTTTCTTTGACCATTCTCTTATTTCTCACGTAAGTGTTGGTAAGGTTGTTGCCAATGTAAAATGTTTGAATAAAGGAAGTGCATCAACAATATGGAAACTTGATTTCCTCAAGCTACGATTATGAACACATTGTATTAGAGATAATAGGAACATGTTGGAGAACCCGAGATAACAAGGTGTGGAGCTGGATGAACACAGCAGGCCAAGCAGCATTTTAGGAGCAGGAAACCTGACGAATGGTCAGTCCTCAGTAAAGGGCTCACCTTTGTCCTCCTCCAACCACACATCAATGAATACCGGTTACATTTGGGCATTGAGCAGTATTTCTGCCGCCTTCGCCTCCACGCTTACCTCTTTAACCGTGAACTTAACCCTCCCTCTACTGACCCCTTCTCCCGTCTCCAACACAAGCCCTCCTCCTGGACACCACCCCAAGGCCTCCTACCCTCCCTTGACCTCTTCATCTCCAACTGCCATTGAGACATCAATCGCCTCAACCTCTCCACCCGTCTCACCCACTCCAAACTCTCGCCCGCAGAATGTGCAGCCTTCCGCTCCATCCCAACCTCACCATAAAACCCGGGGACGAGGGAGGCGCAGTTGTAGTATGGCACACTGATCTCTACATTACTGAGGTCAGACGCCAACTCTCTGACACCTCCTCCTATAATCGGCTGGATCATGACCCCACCCCAGCGCACCAAACCATTATCTCCCAAACTATCGACAAACTCATCACCTCAGGTGACCTCTCACCCACAACCTCCAACCTCATCGTTCCCCAACCCCGCACCATCCACTTCTATCTCGTTCCCAAAATTCACAAACCTGCCTGCCCTGGCTGACCCATTGTCTCTGCCTGCTCCTGACCCACCAAACTCATCTCCACCTCTCTGGACTCCATTTTCTCCCCGTTGGTCCAGGAACTCCTTACCTACGTCCGTGACACCACCCACGCCTTCCACCTCCTCCAGAACTTCCAATTCCCTGGTCGCCAACACCTCATTTTTACTATGGATGTGCAGTCTCTATACACCTGCATTCCACATGCAGATGGCCTAAAGGCTCTCCACTTCTTCCTGTCCTGCAGGCCTGACCAGTCCCCCTCCAATGACACCCTCATCCGCTTAGCCGAACTTATCTTCACCCTCAACAACTTCTTTCAATTCCTCCCACTTCCCACAGACAAAGGGAGTGGCCACGGGCACCCGCATGAGCCCAAGCTATGCCCACCTCTTTGTAGGTTATATGGAACAATCCCTCTTCCGTACCTACACTGGTCCTAAACTCCACCTCTTCCCCCGTTACATTGATGACTGTATTGGCGCCATCTCGTGCTCCCACGAGGAGCTCAAACAGTTCATCCACTTCACCAACACCTTCCACCCGAACCTTAAGTTCACCTGGACCATCTCCAACACATCCCTCACCTTCCTGGGCCTCTCTGTCTCCATCTCAGGCAACCACCTACAAACCGATATCCATTTCAAGCCCACCGATTCCCACAGCTACCTAGAATACACCTCCTCCCACCCACCTTCCTGCAAAAATATCATCCCCTATTCCCAACTCCTTTGCCTCTGCCGCATCTGCTCCCAGGATGAGGCATTCCACTCCTGTACATCTCAGATGTCCTCATTTTTCAAGGACCGCAACATTCACCCCCACAGTGGTCGAGAATGCCCTTGACCGTGTCTCCCGCAACTCATTCCTAACACCCTGTCCCCGCAATAACAACCAAAAAAGAATCCCCCTCATCCTCATATACCACCCCACCAACTCTGGATCCAATGCATCATCCTCCAACACTTCTGCCATCTGCAATTCGATCCCACCACCAAAGACATTTTTCCCTCACCATTCTTGTCTGCTTTCCAGACGGACCACTCTCTCTGTGACTCCCTTGTCCGCTCCACACTCCCCTCCAGCCCCACCACACACTTTTGTAGAGGAGGCCACAATGTAGAGGAGGCCACAATTTTTTCCCTGCAACAGCACGAAGTGCTACACCTGCCCCTACACCTATCCCCTCACCCCCATCCCAGGCCCCAAGAAGACTTTCCACATCAAGCAGAGGTTCACCTGCACATCTGCTAATGTGGTACACTGCATCTGCTGTACCCACTGTGGCCTCCTCTACATTGGTGAAAACAAGCGGAGGCTTGGGGACCGCGTTGCAGAACACCTATGCTCAGTTTGCAATGAACAACTGCACCTACCAGTCGTGAACCATTTCAACTCCCCCTCCCATTCCTCAGACAACATGTCCATCCTGGGCCTCCTGCAGTGCCACAATGATGCCACCTGAAGGTTGCAGCAACAGCAGCTCATAGTCCGCTTGGGGACCCTGCAGCCCAATGGTATCAATGTGGATTTCACAAGCTTCAAAATCTCCCCTCCCACTATTGCATCCCAAAACCAGCCCAGCTTGTCCCCGCCTCCTTAACCTAGTCTTCTTCTCACCTATCCACTCCTCCTACCTCAAGCTGCAAACCTATTTCCTACCTACTAACCTCATCTTGCCCCCTTGATCTGTCCATCCTCCCTGACCGGAGCTATCTCCTCCCTACCTCCCCACCTACACTCACCTCTACTGGCTCCATCCCCGCCTCTCTAACTTGTCTGTCTCCTCTCCACCTATTTTCTCCTCTGTCCATCTTCGATCCACCTCTCTCTCCCTATATATTTCAGAAGCCTCTTCCCCTCCCCCACTTCTGATGAAGGGTCTAAGCCTGAAAAGTCTGCCTTCCTGCTCCTAAGATGCTGCTTGGCCTGCTGTGTTTATCCAGCTCCACTTCCTATTATGAACACATGATGGGAGAATACAATTGACCAGGAAAGTGCAGAATCTGATAGAGTGGAAGGTGGAATAGGAAAAAACTAGATGATAGATACCAAGATTGGGTGGGCTTTTACTACCTAGCTATATTTCCTTAAAAATGAAAACAAAGATGACTGAAAAAAGAAACTTGTTTGACCAAAAAAGTATCAGTTGACACTTTTACTCAACAATAAGATTCAACACATAGAACATAGAACAGTACAGGCCCTTTGGCCCACGATGTTGTGCTGAACTTATACGCGAACTTCCACCCCTATCTTATATTTGATGAAGTCTAAGTCTCAATTACCCTGGGGCAGAGCCTTTGGGACTGCTAGGAGCACTTTATTATTAAATTGTCCATTTTTTGTGTGATATATCATAATTCATGTCCATTAATATTTATTCAGGATTATATCACGGTTCATGATGGCATATAGTACTAACTACAGACTTATGTGCACTAACCATCCTATTCAAACTAACTCAGAAGCGCATTAACATATCAGGTTCCAACCACTTAAACGTGTGGTTACATTCCACTTGAAAGTGCAGTCACATATAATGCACTATGTCCACAACTCCATTTAACAAGGCTGACATTCCACTCAAGCATGCAGTTATGTGTAAAGGCTAACAAAACTGCATAAAGACATTTTTACACTTCTGCACTAAAAGTAGCATTTTACACATTTAAATCTAGCCTCGAATAAATGCGATCTCCAGCCCTTTACTCTAAACCTCTCTCCAGCCAATAAAGAAGCATTCAGAGGTGACAACTGAGATTAGCCCTCTTCTTTAAAAGTAAAATGCTAGTCCCTTGCAGGCTTTCTTGTACTAGACTATGTATATTACGATTTGTGGGTGATAGGATTTACCTTGCTCCAACTTTTTATTCAATGCCGTGCATATATGCAACCTTTAACCTACTCATAAAACTATCAATGCTATGTCCATTACTGCACGACTTTGAATGAATGAGGATCTGAATGAAACTGACAGTGTTACTATAACAGAGGTCACTATGAAACTGAATGAATGAATGAGCTATAATAAACAGAACCCACAGATAAACACAGCTGTGAAGCTAAATGAATAGTAAACAGTAAAACTGAACAATAGTAAATAAAAGTCAGAGAAAGTCGCAATTGAAAGAAATCCAAACTTTTACTTAGAACACAGGTACATTTTTACCAGCATGCTAACTCTGGAAATAACAAGTCTAACATCTTTTGAATTATGCAAGGTCACTCTAGTCTCATTAGAATAGCCACTAATACTTCGCAAGTGTTTAAACAATCTCCGATTTCCTGCAAGATGGTTTTCGTACAATTGCCATTACTTAGCACTCAAGTGTTAGACGGTTGATGTATGCTCAAATTCTGTATAAAAGAGGCTACTTTTGAGCAATGATTTTGGGATTCTACTATTGCTTTACATTGTGCTGCTGTGAATATGCAATAAAGAGGCTATTTTTGCCACTCACTGATCCTAGTTGTCTGGTTCTTCTAACACAATCTCACAACTTGGCGTAGTCGGCAGGATGCTATGGACACTGTTGAAACTGGCGGTCACGGACATTATCATAAGGCTAGTAGCACCCTTCTTAGTCATGATCTCGTTCCTGAACACAGCCCAAACCTTTCATGAATGTGCTAACTTTTTGGATCCCATGTGCCTAGAGCTAGAAGTCTCAAAATCGACTGAAATAGCTCTAGGACAAGGAGTCCACAGTAAGACATTGTCTACGACACGAGATTTCAGGTAATCTTGTGTGACCCCAGTAATTTCCAAAGGTGGGCTTGCCCCTCCTGACATAATGGATGAGGGAATGCTGCGGCAGTTACTGAAGTACTCTGAAGTACAGTTTTTTGCTAGGGGAGACTCTAACTAGAATCAAACAGAAACATAACGTTCTAAAAGGACAGTGGTCCCTGGAGGACATGAAATGGGTCTGGGGAAAAATCACCTAGCAGAAGAATAAGGACAAGGTTAAATGGTCCCTTACATTGATGGCACAACTCTGCCAAAGAAATGAAATCATGACCCTGACAGCCCATTGTTGAGAAGTAAATAATCTTAAAGATCAAGTAAAAGCAATGCATGAACAGCCACAGAAGGAAAGATCCAAACGGGAGGAAGCTGAGCTTGAAAATCAGGAGCTTGTAAGGGAGAATAAAAAAACTGAAGGATGAACTGTCAGCTTTGTCAGTTTCCTTCCCTAGTTCCTAAGCCAATACAGAATCTGTACCCATCCACCTGCAACGTCCAGGATGTGGTAAAGTGAAATAAAGCTTTAGCTCTTGAGACCGAGGGATCCTCCAGCAGTGACACTGATGAAGACTATACATCCCCAACATCATTTTTACGAGCCCTTAAAACAAAAGTGTAAAAATTGAGAAAATGGTGAGGCAAAGCGTAGAGGACGGCAAGGAGGTGGATGTTCCAGTAGGGCAGACTGACAACCACATCATACATGTACCCTGAGAACATTGACAGGTGGTCTAAAGAAATGCTTCACCCAAAGAAAAGGCCAATGAAAACCTGGGAAAGCCTAAACCGGTTAAGGGGAATATACCTGCTCCATGGGATGGGTACAAATTCTGACTGTAATAGTTACCAAAAAAGAAAGATGCCGCCTCCATGAGGAAGTCAAAGGTGCCCTTGGGGAGTACAAGCAGGAGCTGCAAGCTGGCTAGACAGTAATAAAACAGTGGTCACAGGGATATAGAGAGCCGGAAACCCAAGGGTCTAGGCCCGAAATGTCAGCTTTCCTGCTCCTAAGATGCTGCTTGGCCTGCAGAGTTCATCCAGCTCCACACCTTGTTATCTCGGATTCTCCAGCATCCGCAGTTCCCATTATCTCTGTTACACGGATATAGTCCACCTAAGACTGATTGGACAAAGGTCACTGCCTGTTGTCAAAAGGCCACTGAGGAAGTTCCGAAATATGAGGAAAGGTTTAGGGCAACCTGGAAGGAATGCGCAGGGGTCCCGAATGAGAGGGATGACAGAGATTTTAAAAACTATGACAGCGGCCCACTGATATCTGCTTTTGTGGCCGGACTTAAACCAGAGTTCACTAAAATGCTGAAGCCTACTAAAGCAGATTGGGACTAGAGGGGGACCAAATACTATGGACTGGTTGACCGAGCCCACCAGCTCAACTGGGATTTGGGGGCCAGGGATGAGTCCTACAGACAGGACAAATGGGACAGACCCCCAGTAGCCCTGGACAATCCCAGGACAGATGCCCAAGCAAGTGTTATATCTGTGGGAAGGTAGGTAAAGAGGGAAAGGGTAGAGCTCCCCAAAAGGGCCCGAAAGAAAGAGAGACCCCTACGGCAGAAAATAATCAGTTTAAAAGGCTGTCCACTCAGTTGCAGCAGGAACTGCTAAACATAACAAAAAACCAAATGAGCCCGCCCCGTGCCCCTCCACGCTCCTACTGGCTTTATGCCAGCAGAGGGGTGATGGACTGTATGTGGCCATGAAGGCGGGTAACCTAGGCATTGAGGGTTTCTTGAAGAGACTACCCTAGTAATATGAAACCAAGCTCTCGCTAGACAGGAAAGTGAGGGCAGCTTACGAAGCTGGAGCTGATAAGATTGAAATGAAAAGAACCAAATGCATAAACATTGCACTTGGCCCCCACGAGTTGTAAACCTATGCATGTGTAGGACCCGCGGCACCGCCACTCCTCAGAATGGATATCCACACCCAATTAAATTCATCCTTCCACTTTGATGATGGATGAATGACATGGTCCATCAGAGGCCAACAAAGGGAAGACTTAAAAGACCACCTTATTTGGTCTAAAGACAAGGGTAATGCGGGTTACTGTAAATGGAACCCGTGGTCTTCACAGAGACACCCCTGCTTTGCACCAAACAGTATCCCATTAGCCTGATGTCAATTACAGGAAAGCTCCCAATAATTCAACGCCTAGTAGAAAGGGGCACAGGGCCAGCTCATTCAGTTTTTTGTCATGTTTAGTAGTTTCTGCTGGAGCTGAGTGGGCAGCCTTTTGAACTGATGACTTCCTGCCATAGGAGTCTCTCTTTTGTTGGGGCCCTTTTAGGGAGCTCTGCCCTTTCCCCCTTTGCTTTCCTTCCCACAGATATAATACTTGCCTGGACATCTGTCCTGGGTTTTTCCAGGGCTACTGGGGGTCTGTCCCACTTGTCTGGTGTGGCTCATGCTGAAGGCAAGTGGGGAATGGAGACTGACTGTAGACTATAGAAAGGCTAATCGGTGCATTTATCAAAAGGCGCCACTGGTAGCTGACTCCTCTATGATATTTAGTGCCTTAACACCAGACCACAAGTGGTTTTCAGTTATAGATATGTATACTGCTGAATGTTTTTAAGGCAAGGCTAGACAAATTTTTGAACAGTAACGGAATTAAAGGTTATGATGAGTGGGTGGGTAAGTGGAGCTAAGTCTCAAAAAGATCAGCCATGATCTTATTAAATGGCAGGGCAGGCTCGAGGGGCCAAATGGCCTACTCCTACTCCTAGTTCTTATGTTCTCATATGACTAATGGCTTCTGGTCAGTATCCTGGCACCTGAAGTACTCTTGTGGTTTGCCTTTGCTGCACGGCAACAACAGTACACATGGGCCTGACTTTCACAGGGGTTCCACAACAGCCCAACTGTGAACCATGTCTGTCAAATGCCAGCAACCGGGTCAGTTATCATCCAGATGTGGATGATATACGGGTAGCTTCCAAAACAGAAAGGCAACACAAGATAGATCTTAAAACTCTCCTAAGTCACCTGCAACGAAAAGGCCATAAAGCTAGTATTGACAAGGCTCAGTTTGCCCAGAAAGAGGTGCTTTATCTGGGGCAGAAAATCTCCCAGTGGAAAATGGAGATCACCTAGACTTGGACTGCAGTCATAGACGCGGTCAAACAGCCTACAACTACTCGTGAATTGAGGGCCTTCCTTTGTTTATGCAATTTTAACCAGTGCTGGGTTGACTCATACACCCAACTGGCCCAACCCCTGACAGACACCCTGAAGGGAAAACAGGACTCAAAAGAACATTGACAGGGGAGCAGGAAGAAGCCTTCCAGGACCTTCCAGCACTTTGTTCCACACCAGAATTGGGGATTCCTAATAAAGGAAAACCCTTCACATTGTGAGTGAGGAGGAGGAATACATGACAGAAGTATTGGCGCAGGGACTTGGGGATAGACTAAGACCTGTCGGATACTATTCATGGAAATTGGACAGTGTAACCCTCGGGTGGGCAAGTTTTTGAGAGCGGTATAAACTGCATGGTAATCTTACAGTAATTGGTTTCGACAAGTTTCCCTGATTTGGGCATCTGAAATCACTTTAAACAATCTCTTAAAAATAACAAATACTTACAGAAGGCGATATCCCAAAAGATAATCCTAACTGACGTTTTATATTGCAAAATAACTTGAACACTGTTGAAAATTTAAACATGTCAGCAACATTTTCAGCTTGTACTCATCAGACCTGCATAAGCCAAATTTCAAATGATTTCAACAATTTACGTTGCAGGAGGAAAGGGTGCAGGATCGATGTCAAATTGAATCTGATTGTCTAGACACTGACATGAAGGAAATGACAGGGAACCATATGCTTCTGAGTAAGTCAAAAACAAAACCCTCAACATATTCCTTTTATTTGTAAAGAACAGATCTCTGCATGTGAATATATGTCACTTCTAGCACTGTAAATAATAATCTTAAATTGGTTGGTTGTGTGGCAATTGCTCAGCAAGTGCTGCTTAAGAACAGAATCATGCAACTTCCACTTTTCTAGTGACATAGGAATGTCCAAGACTGGTTCATGTGCCCTTTATCAGATAGGGAGTGACTTGCATTTTTCACTAAGATAGTAACCACAACAATGTTGCTGCCCCATTGGTTACATTTATTTGACCAAATATCAAGTTTTTATAAATGTGTACTGTTTGGAGAAGGGTGGTAGAGAACAAGACTACAGGCTACAGTGATAATGGGAACTGCAGATGCTGGAGAATACATGATAACAAAGTGTGGAGCTGGATGAACACAGGAGGCCAAGCAGCATCTCAGGAGCACAAAAGCTGACGTTTCGGGCCTAGACCCTTCATCAGAGAGGGGGATGGGGAGAGGGAACTGGAATAAATAGGAAGAGGGGGGAGGCAGACCAAAGATGGAAAGAAAAGAAGATAGGTTGAGAGGAGAGTATAGGTGAGGAGGTAGGGAGGGAATAGGTCAGTCCAGGGAAGATGGACAGGTCAAGGAGGCGGGATGAGGGGGTAGGTAGGAAATGGAGGTGTGGCTTGAGGTGGGAGGAAGGGATGGGTGAGAGGAAGAACAGGTTAGGGAAGCGGAGACAGGTTGGGCTGGTTTTGGGATGCAGTGGGGGGAGGGGACGACGTGGGCTGGTTTTGGGATGCAGTGGGGGGAGGGGAGCTTTTGAAGCTTGTGAAGTCCACATTGATACCATTGGGCTGCAGGGTTCCCAAGCAGAATATGAGTTGCTGTTCTTGCAACCTTCGGGTGGCATCATTGTGGCACTGCAGGAGGCCCATGAAGGACATGTCGTCTGAGGAATAGGAGGGGGAGTTAAAATGGTTCGCAACTGGGAGGTGTAGTTGTTTGTTGCGAACCGAGCGGAGGTGTTCTGCAAAGCGGTCCCCAAGCCACCGCTTGGTTTCCCCAATGTAGAGGAGGCCACACCGGGTACAATGGATACAATATACCACATTGGCAGATGTGCAGGTGAACATCTGCTTGACATGGAAGGTCATCTTGGGGCCTGGGATGGGGGTGAGGGAGGAGGCATGGGGGCAAGTGTAGCACTTCCTGCGGTTGCAGGGGAAGGTGCCGGGTGTGGTGGGGTTGGAGGGGAGTGTGGAGCGGACAAGGGAGTCGTGGAGAGAGTGGTCTTTCTGGAAGGCAGACAAGGGTGGGGATGGAAAAATAGCTTGGGTGGTGGGGTCGGATTGTAGATGGCGGAAGTCTCGGAGGATGACACTTCGCCTCCAGAGGATCCCCCTCGTTCTCACCTACCACCTCCCCAGAGGATCCCCCTCGTTCTCTCATACCACGCCCCCAGAGGATCCCCCTCATTCTCACATACCAGCCCACCAACCTCTGGAAGGTTACGTGGAACAGTCCCTCTTCCGTACCTACACAGGCCCCAAACCCCACCTCTTCCTCCTTTACATTGATGACTGTATCAGCACCGCCTCTCGCTCCCCAGAGGAATTCGAACAGTTCATCCACTTCACCACCTTCCACCCCAACATCAAGTTCACCTGGGCCATCTCCAACACATCCCTCACCTTACTGGACCTCTCACTCTCCATCTCAGGTAACCAGCTAGAAACTGGTGTCCATTTCAAGCCCACTGACTCCCACAGCTACCTAGAATACACCTCCTCCCACCCACCCTCCTGCAAAAATTCCATCCCTTATTCCCAATTCCTCCGCCTCCGCCGCATCTGCTCCCAGGATGAGGCATTCCACTCCCGCACATCCCAGATGCCCACGTTCTTCAAGGGCTGCAAATTTCCCCCCGCAGTGGTCGAGAACGCCCTTGACCGCGTCTCTCGCATTTCCCGCAACACATCCCTCGCACAGCGCCCCCGCCACAACCGCCCCGAGAGGATCCCACTCGTTCTCACATACGACCCCATCAACCTCTGGATATAACGCATCATCCTCTGACACTTCCGCCATCTACAATCTGACCCCACACCCAAGCTATTTTTCCATCCCCACCCTTGTCTGCTTTCCGGAGAGACCACTCTCTCCGCGACTCTCTTGTCTGCTCCACACTCCCCTCCAACCCCACCACACCCGGCACCTTCCCCTGCAACCGCAGGAAGTGCTACACTTGCCCCCAAACCTCCCCCCTCACCCCCATCCCAGGCCCCAAGATGACCTTCCATGTCAAGCTGATGTTCACCTGCAAATCTGCCAATGTGATATATTGTATCCATCGTACCCGGTGTGGCTTCCTCTACATTGGGGAAACCAAGCGGAGGCTTGGGGACCACTTTGCAGAACACCTCCGCTCGGTTCGCAATAAACAACTGCACCTCCCAGTTGCGAACCATTTTAACTCCCCCTCCCATTCCTCAGACGACATGTCCATCATGGGCCTCCTGCAGTGCCACAATGATGCCACCCGAAGGTTGCAAGAACAGCAACTCATATTCTGCTTGGGAACTCTGCAGCCCAATGGTATCAATGTGGACTTCACAAGCTTCAAAAGCTCCCCTTCCACCACTGCATCCCAAAACCAGCCCACGTCGTCCCCTCCCCCCACTGTATCCCAAAACCAGCCCAGCCTGTCTCCGCTTCCCTAACCTGTTCTTCCTCTCACCCATCCCTTTCTCCCACCTCAAGCCACACCTCCATTTCCTACCTACCCCCTCATCCCGCCTCCTTGACCTGTCCGTCTTCCCTGGACTGACCTATCCCCTCCCTACCTCCCCACCTATTCTCTCCTCTCTACCTATCTTCTTTTCTCTCCATCTTCAGTCTGCCTCCCCCCTCTCCCTATTTATTCCAGTTCCCTCTCCCCATCTCCCTCTCTGATGAAGGGTCTAGGCCCGAAACGTCAGCTTTTGTGCTCCTGAGATGCTTCTTGGCCTGCTGTGTTCATCCAGCTCCACACTTTGTTACTACAGGGTACAGGACTGGTTTCGAGCCTAAAGTTCAACCTTGTGTTGTGGACTCTAATACTAAGGACTACATTGAACATTTTCAATTTGATTTCATTAACATCATTTCCCTAAACTGCAAGAAGTAGCAAACTTTCTTTTCTGGTGTTTTAAATCCAGATGCGCAGAAAAACAAATTCCATTTAAACTTCAGGATTTAGCAAGTTCTTTGCATTTTTTGAAAAAGTGGAACTTTTAATGCTCCAATTTAAGGCATATTAATACTTCTCCTTATCCATGGCAGCTCAATGTCACAATCTTACACTAAAGCTCAGCATGGACAAGGTAACATTCACTCTTTAACTTACCAATTAAAGCTGTTGGTTTAATTTTGTGAACAACTTCTTCCAGGCTACTTATTGGCTGATGATCCTGAGCAAACACCTGCTTTTCGTTGGTCAAGTGGGTTCTTCCCTGCACAAGGTGAGAATGAAGAATAAACAATAATATTGATTTTATATACACAGCACTTCCACTTCACATGTGGCAGAATCTGCCTCTTGTGGATTAGTCCTTTAGCCATTGGCAACAGAGAACCCTTTGAAACTACCTGAAACTGAATGGATTTGGTTTGCTGCATGTCCATCATCATCATCATGGAAGGGTGTTGACAATGAGGCATGCAGTGGATCAAATTTCAACCATTGTTTCTTTCACATGAATTAAAAATGGTTAGACTAAATTTACACCATCAAATCAAGAACAGCGTTACAAGGTTAGATCTGAATCAACAACACTTAGTTTGGCATATTTGCTTTAAGGTGGAGCATGTTGCTACTGTTTCTAACCAATAGTACTTGCATACCTTGAAAACTGTTCCAAAGCATTTCATAATGGTGTGAGGGGCAAAGAATGAGGAAATAATTCCTTGGAGGCTGTAGGGAGGAGGAGGGTGATGGGGAAGGGTTGCTGGGTGGGAAAGGAAAATAGTGAATTACAGATTTATTTCTTCAGCTAGTCATTTAAAGGTTGTTTCTTAAATGGACAGACAGATGGAAGAGGATTGAGAAGAAAATTCTGGAAATAGGACTTTCAACAATGTAAAGTCTTGTTGTCAATGACAGGGTAAAAGAAGTGGACGCACAAGGGGGTTAAACTCAAGACTAGTGGTTTGGATTGGCTTTTGGATGGGGTGGGAAAATGGAATTGGGTAGTAGGGTTGTTGATGGAAAATCACATACAGATTTATAAATAAGGAAGCGAATCATATGAGGCACTGAGACAAGTTGGAGCCAACGGAGGTCAGTGAAAATGGATGTGGTGGGCAAGCATAACTTGTGGATGAAGGAAAACCATGCAGGAGGCAACAACACCATTTTATATTTGCATAGCAATTTTAATGCAATGAAACAGTCCAAGGTGCTTAAGAAGAACATAATAAGTCAAAGCACAACACCAAGCCATATTAGGAGATATAAGTTCAGACAACTAAAAACCTAGTTTTAGGAGGTTTTAAGAAGTGTCTTGAAGGAAGCAATTGCAGTGAAGAGGCAAAGGCAGGATATTTCACAACATGGCAGTCAGGCAAGTGAAGGTACAGCCACAAATGGAAGCAATTGTAACTGGGAATGAAGAGGCCAGAATTAAAGGAATGCCAAATCTCACAAGGTTGTGGGCCTGGACATGATAGAAATAATGTCGAGGTAAGGCTACAAAGGGGATTAGAAATGAGAATGGGGGTTTTAAAGTAAAGACATTACTGAAAGACAACGTATGTCAGTTAGCAGAGGGGTGGGAAATAAGGGAATGGGATTTGCTGCCAGTTGAGATGTGGGCTGCTGAATTATGAATAGCCTCAAATGTGGGTGCATTTAAATGGTCAAGTCTGGAAGAAACAGTTATCAAGAAGCAATGAGCTGAGGTAAGGATGTAAGAATCCATGGCATTGAATTATTAAAACATTTCTTTTCGTGGTATGGATGTTGCTGGCAAGGTCAGCATTTATTGTCCATTGCAAATTGCTCTTGAGAAGTTGATGGATGAACAATCTTCTTGAACTGCTGCAGTCCATATGAGGTACATGTGCACTCCGAGTGCTGGCAGCAATTTAAGACAAGACCTAAGAGGAGAAATCGGTCATTTGATCTACCAAGTGTGCTCCACTATTCAATGGGATCATGGCTGACCTGCTCCATTTTACTGTCTTTTCCCCATAATTCGTAATCCCCTCACTTCACCTCAGCTTTGAATATACTTAATGGTCAGGCCCCTACAGCTCTGAGGTGAAGTTCTACAGCATCACCACCCTCAGAGAAGAAATTATTTCTAATCTGTCATAAATGGACAACCCTTTATTCCAGATTAGGCTCACTAGTCCTAGACTCTTTCACAAAGGAACCTCTTCACACCTACCTTGTCCAGTCCCCTTAGTTTCAATAAGGTTGACTTTCCTTCTAAATGCCCATGAGTCAGGCCCAATCTACTCAATCGCTCCTCACGAAACAATACCTCCGTACCTGGGATCAACTTTGTGAACCTTCCCTGGACTGCCTCAAATGTCAGAGTATCTTCCCTCAGGTATATTTTAGGTGTGGTGTAACTAGCATCTTGTATAGTTTTAGCTGTACTTCCCAACTTTTTAACTCCATTCCCTGAAGTAAAGGCAAATATTCCATTTGCCTTCCCAATCTCCTACTCTATTTACAACGCTCATTTTTTTTGTGATTTATGTACAGACCCCCAGTCCCACTGTGTTTCAGCTTTCTGCAATTCTTCTTCATTTAAATGATACGCAACTCCTCTACTCTTCCTGCAAAAGTGCAAAACCTCACATTTTTCCATGTTGTCTTCCATCTGCCTTGTTTTCTCTTGTCATTAATGTATTTTGCAAATAACTGTGGCCCTAGCACTGATCCTTGTAGCACTCTCCCAGTTACAGTTTTCCATCCTGAAAATGCTCCCCTTTGTCCCAAATCTCTGTGTTCTATTAGTTAAGTCAATTCTCTAGCCATATGAATATATTACCCCAACATCATGGACACATCTTATTAAACAGCCTACTATGTAATATCTCTGAACCACCTTTTGGAAATCCAAATATATTACATTCACTGATTCCTCTTTATCTATTCTACTTGTTATCTCCTCAAAGGATTCTGATAAATTTCTTAAGTGCGATCTCCTTTTTATGAAAGCATGTTGACTCTGTTTGAATACAATGTTTATTTATAAATGTTTCCACCTTGCTTACTTATATGGCTGGTGATCTTTGTAAAACTGGGTATATTGAGTTGGGAACTCAGCTCAGGGTCAAACTGAACAACTAGGCTGCAAATGCGAACAATATGGTTTAGACTGAAGGAACACTTTGTTTCCAACAATGAAGTGAAAGAGTCATTCCACATCCTAGACTGGACTAGCACTTTAACAACATAAATGCAGTTGGAAGTTCAAGGGGGTGGTGTGGTGGAGCAGGGTGCCATCAAGATACATGTTTATGGTATGCCTACAGATGTGTTTCCCAAGGAAAAGAATATGGATAAAGAGAATAGAGAGTAAGGGATAAATATGATATGAGCTGGGAGAAAGAAGCTGTACTGAGGGTAGTTAGGCTATGTCTAAGTTGGTAAAAATAAAACTAAGCAAGGACGGTATCACTGAGTGGGACAATGGAGAAGCATTTGAGGATGGAGATTAGAGAGGAAAAACATAAATAGAGAGCAATGCAACATAAAATTTATTTCTTTAGTTACAGTTTGATTTATTTTAATGCACTACAAATTGAATTTAGAATGGAAATAAACTGCTTTGAAGAAAAGCCAAAGATTGATGGTGACAGGATCTCTGGCTTTTCTGTATTCATCCTTTCTGAAAGCAGAAAGAGTAAAGAGTGGATGATGACAGGGTAATGGGATTAAGGTAGTGATAGATCAGAAGGAATTATAGGGGAGGGCATCAAAATTGGGAAGGTGTAGTGGTTTTGTGGATGTAATGGAAATAAATGGGACAGCATTAGTGAGGCGGTGGGGTGGAAAAACAACTTGCTGAATGTTCCAGTGTTTTGAAACACCCAACCTAAACAGTCTGTAGTAATTGGTGGTTCTTTTCCTTGCCACCCCACATTATTCCAGCCACCACCTGGGAACATACCAAACAGTAATTCCCACCTGAAAAGAAAATGAAGAGAGAAGAATTAAGAGAGAAGTAGTTGAGAAGAGAAAGAGAGGAGACAGGAACAGAAGACGAGTATTAGACAGGTGAGGTAATATCCTCCAATAAATAGTTTGGCAATGCCTCAGGCAACCGTTGAGTTTCTGAAAACACTCTTAGATATTTTACATTCACTGAAAAATTATTTAAATGTACCTCACCCAAAACTCAATAAGCTGAGTGATGTTTAAGGACTACATGTGGGGCACTCATTGATTGTTCAAACCACCGAAGTTCTGGAACAGATGCAATTTTGATTTGATAAATATGCTGGCATTCTTACTGTGTGATTTTGTTCATCGTTAAATGCAAAAAATTCTTAACTTCATAGAAATAGACTGTAAGGTTTCAATGACATCAAAATTTCTACCTTAGTTATAAGGCCCTTGGAGTCCACCATCCAAATCTTTTTTACAGCTTCTTCTTTCGGTATTCCAGCTTTCTCCATAGCTATGATGAGGAGATGTGCAATTCCCATGGCAGCCTGTGATACATTAATAAAGTCATAGCTATACAGATCACAGTTTCCAAATGAATGCAACTATTTTAAAACTTCAAAAACAACACACTCGAAGGACAACTCAGATGTGGGACCACTTCACAAAAATATATCGGTAACTAGAGCTAACAACTTTTGCAAATATTACATTGCTGCACACAATCATATGAGGTACAGTTAATACACAGGCAACAGGCCTTAAAGCATCAGTAAAGGGGCTTGCAAGAAGTTAAAATAAATTTGAATATCAAAATCAACCACAATTATTATTAAAAAATTTGCAAACCAAGCAATGTCTAACTACAGGGGCAAGTCCCATTTATGCTCATGTAAAAAAATTCTAAGCGGATACAACACTGCAACAAAATTCATTACATCTATTTTTACAATACGGAGTGCACAGTAGGTGCACTATCCATCAGGTCAACTGATGTGATTGCAAGTCCAAGTTAGAGCGCCAAGAGAAATTTTCAAAAATATTTGCATGTTAAAAATACTTCAGAAGTTAAAACCAAATATTGCTCTCCTTGACAAATTCTGAAAGAGGAATGTAGGGGGTTTCAGTGAAAAAATACAGAGAAGCAATGTTACCTCCCCAGCTCCTTGGAAGACAAACTTTTGATTATGAAGTCTGTCCTTGGTGATTCGCAATGCAGCAAGTATACCAGCTACAGCCACAGATGCTGTTCCTGTAAACAAAAAGGAATGCAATTTGAGACAAACTCTTTAAAACATATCAGTAAAAGTAAACAACAGATCCTACACAGCTTGCATTAAATAAACAAAATATTCTTTGAAAAATAATTCAGTTTTGATCAATTCGCGTTATAGGAAGGTCTCTGAGCCATCATTGATGACTCTAGAAAAATGGTTAGGACTACAAATGTCCGGAGAGACCTCAACAACTACACCAAGGTTCTTATCTTATTTGCCAGTCATACCCAGATGGGAACTGTACTTACCTGTCTTCTATCTTGAACTGGCATGTTTTGATAAAATTCCTGTTTGCTTTTTTATAAAGGTTTCTTGTTTTAATTTGGATGACAAATTCATGAAAAAAGCATACTGAAGAACTTGCACCCATACTGCACATTCATTGAGACCGATTGTAAACTGCAATTAAAATCTTTCACAAAGAATCAATGATAAGTTGTAAGGTGTATATTTGGGTTCCCTTGTACAGCTTCTTATTTTTATTCCATCAATATCAAATGAAATTCTACTTTTATATACTATGGCATCTTCTACAGGCTTAATAAATGTAAAAGAAAAATTCAGCTTCCTTGATACAAATATGCAGATGTTCCAGGATGGTTGACAAAGCGCCAAACAGTTTCAAAACTAATATTTCAAAAACATATTCCTATCTTGTTTGGTTTAGGATGTTTGAAGGTAATTTCATTTTCCAACAAAGCAATAATATTGATAATAATGAGAATAAGATAATGTTCTGCAACATTTCACTGGACCTCATGAAGAAACTACAATTCGCTCAAAAACAGATGTTGCTGGAAAAGCTCAACAGGTCTGGCAACTTCTGTGAACAAAAAATCAGAGTTAACATTTCAGTCACCTTGAGGGTCAGTGGGCCCCAAAACATTTACTCTGATTTTTCCTTCACGGATGCTGCCTGACCTGCTGAGCTTTTCCAGCAACTTCTGTTTTCATTCCTGATTTACAGCATGTACAGTTCTTTATGTTTTTACAATTCACTCAGAGCCAAGCTAAAGACAGTATCTTAATTTGGGAATCAAGTACTCCGAAGCATTACCCAGCACAATGCAATAATTTTAGTAATGTAACAACTCCCAGTTGCGACAAAAATCCCTAAATGCAATAATAATTGTTTGATTTTAAAAAACACACCCAACGACAGCGATGAATATACTAATTCAGGAGATTCCACAGTGTTAAAAAGACTAAAAGTTCTGTGCACCTATGTAATTCATGATGGCTCCCTGTGGAACAATCTCATCAAACCCATTCTCCTCCTGCAGATACATAATCCTCTAAGATTATTTATTTCATGTTTATTTATTTCATTATTTATTTTCTGGAAGCTTCTGCTGCTCTGCTGCAATCTAATATTGTGGTAAATAGTTAGCTATAATAAATGCCCATTGGATTCTTCTACACCACAATAATCATATTCAGCTTCTTAGGTTACAGGAGGTAACATAAGCATTACTGCACTGGAGAAAAAAAACTCACATCATGGTTAGTACTGCCACGTGGCTATACATAAAATAATCCAATGTTTTACAGGAAGATACTTGGAAACCTAGTCAGAGATCAAGCAGACAACCAAGATGTCAGAGTGTAGAGCTAGATGAACACAGCAGGCCAGACTGACCCGAAACGTCAGCTTTCCTGCTCCTCTGATGCTGCTTGGCCTGTTGTGTTCATCCGGCTCTACACCTTGTTATCTCAGATTCTCTAGCATCTGCAGTTCCTACTATCTCCAAGATGTCAGAGTATTTGAACGAATAGCAATATCAGTTCCTGGGAGTACATATAGCCATATGGATCTGTAGATAGGGCAGTGACTGTCAAGAAGACAGAGCTAATTTAATTTTCATTAGAATACAAGTTCTTTCAAGTTGAGGAAGTTCTAAAATTACTTTAATGAACAATGATAAGGCTATAGTTCCAAATACATTTAAAACTAAATTTCACAGACTTGAACTGAAGCACAGTGACTACTCTTTCTCTCTTTTTAAAGAAAAATAGGCTGTTGATTGGATTTTTAAAAATGGCCCTGAAAGCACAACATCAAAGCTCCCGGTGAAGAAAGTGCAGCTTAAAAATACTAAAAACACAATTTTCTACATTATAAAGCCTTACTCAAATATGGATATTAGTCAGTTCCTCCCTTTCAAAATTGTCAAATAAGTCATGCACGGTTGTATCTCCTTCCCAAAATCCATAAACCCAGCTGCCCTGGTGACCCATTGTCTATGCCTGCTCCTGCCCCAACGAACTTATCTCCACTTATCTTGACTCCATTTTCTCCCCCAGGTCCAGGAACTCCCCCCCACTTCATCTGTGACACCACCTCCTCCCAAACTTCCAATTCCCTGGTCCTCAACACTTCAGCTTCACCATGGTCGTCCAGTCCCTACATACTTGCATTCCCCATGCAGATGGCCTAAATGCCCTCCACTTCTTCCTCTCCGACAGGCTCAATCAGTCCCCTTCCAGTGACACACTTATCCGCTTAGCTGAACTCATCCTTACCCTTAACAAACTCTTCCTCAACTCTTCCCACGTCCTACAAAGGAGTGGCCATGGGTACCTGCATGGACCCAAGCTATGCCTGCTTTTTTGTAGGATATGACGAACAGTCCCTCTTCTACAGCTACTCTGGCCCCATCTCCCACCTCTTCCTCCATTATATCGATGACTGTATTGGCGCCGCCTTGAGCTCCCACGAGGAGCTCAAACAACTCATCCACTTTACTAACACCTTCCACCCCCAACCTTAAGTTCACCTGGACTATCTCCAGTAGCCCTCTCTTCTTCCTGGACCTCTCTGTTTCCATCTCTGCTACCACCTGGAAACTGATATCTATTTCAAGCCCACCGACTCCCACAGCTACCTAGAATACACCTCCTCTCATCCACCTTCTTGTAAAAAGGCCATCCCCATTCCCAATTCCTTCGCCTCCACCCCGAGATGAGGCATTCCATTCCCAGACATCCCAGATGTCCTCGTTTTTCAAGGACTGCAATTTCCCCTCCACAGTGGTCGAAAACACCCTGGACCACATCTCGCGCATTTCCTGCAACTCATCCCTCATACCCCCTCCCTGCAATAACAACAAAGACAGAATCCCCCTCATCCTCATGTACCACCCTAACAACCTCTGGATCCAACGCATCAACCTGCACCGCTTTGGCCACCTGTAATCTGACTCCACTACCAAGGACATTTTTTCCTTCCCATCCTTATCTCCCTTCCAGAGGAAACGCTCTCTTTGTGACTCCCTTGCCCGGTCCACATGCTGCACTAGCCCCACCATGCCTGGCACTTTTCCCTGCAACCGCAGGAAGTGCTACACCTGCCTCTACATCTCACCCCTCAACCCCTTCACACGCCCCAGGAAAACCTGCATATCTGCTAAGGTGGTTTATTGTATCCGCTGTTCATGATGTTGCCTCCTTTACATCAGGGAAACCAAGTGGAGGCTTGGAGATCGCTTTGTGGAACACCTACGCTCGATTCATGAGAAACGACTGCACCTCCCAGTCGCAAACCACTTCAACTCCCCCTCCCAATCCTTGGACGACATGTCTATCCTTGGCCTCCTCCAGTGCCACAACGATGCCACCTGAAAGCTGGAAGAACAGCACCTCATATTTTGCTTGGGAACCCTGTAACCTAATGGTCTCAACGTGGACTTCACAAACTTCAAAATCTCCCCACCTTCCGACCTCATCCAAAGATCAGCCCAGCTCATTCCCGCCTCCTTGACTTGTCCATCTTTTCTCCCACCTATCCGCTCCTCCCACCTCACTGACCAAAACCCACGTCCACTTCCTACCTACTAGCCTCATCCCCGCCTCCTTGACCTGTCCGTCTTCTCTCCCCCTATCTGCTCCTCTATCCACCTCCCATCATCACCTGCCCCTCTCTCCCTATTTATTTCAGAATCCCCTTCCCCTCCCCCATTTCCAAAGAAGGGTCGCGACCTGAAATGCCAGCTTTCCTGTTCCTCTGATGCTGCCTGGCCTGCTGTGTTCATCCAGCTCTAAACCTTGTTATCTAATGCTCCTTTTTAACTCCAAAGTTCACATTTCAAATTGGGTGTATAGTGGAAATGGGGAGGCAAGTGATCTGCCTACTTTAACCTTTGACTACCTGCACACTCACTGCTCACTGGTTTGTGGGGGATTAATATTTGCAGCTTAAGATCACTTTACTCTGGAAGAGAACAGTTACATTTCCGTCCAAAATTAAAATCCATGTCCAGAGTATTACAAATTATGTTACAATTTTTGCACGCTGGCCTTATTTTCTTCAGAACAATCACATTCTCTGCAAATTGTATATACAAGTTATATTTCCACAGCATACTATCAGTCAACCTTTCTAATATTATTTTCTCTCAAAACAGTGTTTGCAGTTTTAGCTGAGGTGGGAGGGAGCTTTTCATTGGCAACAGATAACCCTATGCGACATATTTATATCCGAACTGTAACTTCTATAAAAGCATTAAGGGCATTTCGGGTTAGTGGATAAAGGTAACTCAGCCATCTGACAGAGAGAAAAGGTGACTTTTGCAGTTAGAACAGCATTTAACATCGCTTTCACTAATTCCATTATATAATTAAAAGTTGTTAGAAACATTTCCTTTAAAGGGCCAGAGGGAAGCACTTGCATTGTTGCTAGAAATGCACCTACTCTTCCTCATTACATTGCTCAATGCTCTTCTGCTGTCAAATTTCCCAAGACCAGGCAATCTAAAAAATGAAATTAAATCTGAGGAACCTAATCTTATTAAAACAAAGAAATGAAGGATCTTCCTCCTGGGAATGGGTTGGTCATTTCCCAAGACCCTGACTTCCACCTGCATTAAAACGCAATAGGGTCTAATCAAGTCCAATTAAAATTTAGACAACATTTTATTTTTGCTTTCCACCTCACCCAAGCCTGGTTTATGTTTCAATCTAAATTTTCCAGCAGAAAAGTAGGTTTTATGGCAAACCTGAATTCTCTCAATATTGCAGCAAAGTCATGGACTTCTGTATCGAGATGAGGTCTACTATCGGCCAAATTACACATTATGTAAAAATATATATATAGAAAGTGGAGGAGTTTTGTAGTGTATTTTCTAGCAGTTCTAAACTAAAGGAAGTTGAAGTGGGAGAAAGCAGCATCTCCTCCTGGCATGGCACCCATTTTAAAGCCGTTCTCAGTTTCAATCCTATCATGGTCTTCCATCTCCACATCCTCCTTCAGCCCTCAGTGCTTGAACACAGTTTGTGCTTGACTGTGGCCTATTTTACATTCTACCAGTTCACCAATAAAATGTTCTCTCGAAATCCCCTGCCTTATAACCCCTCCCTTCACCTTCAAAAGCTCAGTATCTAGTTCTTTAATCATTCCTCAGTGACAATGCCTGATCTTGCTGTGACACCGCAATTTTCATTTATTTAGTTTTCAAATTTAGTCATGAGATGTGGGTGTCCATGACACAAACAGTATGTATTGCCTGTCCCTAAATGTGCTTGAGAAGGTGGTGATCTGCCTTCTTAAATCACTGTAGTCCTAGTGTTGTAGGTAGAAGCACAATGCACCGGGAAAGGAATTCCATGATTTTGACACAGTGACACTAAAGGAATAATGATATATTTTCTAGTCAAAATGGCGAGTGGCTGGGAGGGGAACATGCAGGTTGTGGTGTCCCATGTATTTACTACCCTTGTCCTCTGGTTGGAAGTAGTCATGGGTTTGGAAGATACTGTCTGAAGATCTTTGGTGAATTCAGTGCATCTTGTAGATGGTACATACGGCTACTTCTAAGCTTCAGTGAGAGAGGGGGTGGATATCTGCAAATGTAGCGCCAATGAAGCAGTTCTAGTGAACTGAAATAACAATTCGTCGATTCTGAGTTCTAACACTACTTTCCTATTAAATATTTTTCAAGTTTAATATGTAAATTGTAACTAAAATTACAAAGAGGATATAGAATAAATGTAAATTAAACTAATACTTATTACTCTGCATTGTTCCAAATAGTTTCCAAATACAGCAGCAGCTCTAGTGAGAGCACCTCATGATAATCCCTAGACAGATGTTCACAGACACCAGGTCATGATCAGAGAAGTATCAATCTCCAAAGATGTCAGTGGGGAACCAAAAATATCTCTTCTGATCACAAGAAACAATAATAAATAAATCACTGTCCAATTGCTTTCCAAAACCTCTTTCATAAAAGAAGTTGTATTGGTCTGCAATTCAGTAAAGGTATTTATTACGTCATCATGGTTTGATGTAATCTCTTTCACTTACATTTCCTTACCATCAATATATTGGCAGTCAAAAAATATGTCCCAGATTTCTTGTCCTTACAATCTCTCACCTGAATATGATCATCTTGCTCACATGCCCTTCTGTCACTAACCAAACTTAGCTAAATAAAGAATCCATGGTTTTAATTACACCTTCCACTTCTGACCCACCCTAAGAAAATATTGGTCACTATGCTTACATCAATCTGCAGGCCAGCCCCAATGACTCTTCAATCCCCTAAAGCCCATCCACTGCTGCCACATTCAGAACTTCGTCCCAAGTTCTTTCATCCAGGACTCTCCTAAGTTCTGCGATAGCCATTACGGGCAGGCAGCTTGACAGTACCAGCAGCATCACAAGCACCCTGACAGCTCCTGCTGGGACTGTATCAGCCAAAAAAAGCAATCTCCACGCGTGGTGGGGTCTCACCCACCACAGGGTGAATGTCAGCAAGGTCTTTAGTTTGTCTCTCAAGGTTCTCAATTGACCACTTCTCACCTTCTCAGTCACTGGTAAATTGCTACTGTGCTGGTAAGCAACAGGCATTTCCAACCCCATTTTACCACCCAGTTTTTTTAGATCTCATCACCAGCTCTTTCAGCACTGTATAATCATAGCCTATGACTCCACCTTCAAGGCCAAACCCACCCAGTAGGTTCCACTAACCCAAAAAGCTTTCTTCCACAGATCCTGTTGTTTCTATAACCTAACAATGTTTTAAAAACTTTAAAAAAATTAACTATATAA
The DNA here is from genome assembly GCF_030684315.1 of Stegostoma tigrinum. NCBI lineage: Eukaryota > Metazoa > Chordata > Chondrichthyes > Orectolobiformes > Stegostomatidae > Stegostoma > Stegostoma tigrinum. Next base: position 53,307,509 of record NC_081359.1, on the reverse strand, counting down.
ACTAACACTAACTATGGCACAGATGTGTATAATTCTGGCTGTAAAAATAAATACATTTACCTACTCAAAAAACACAATCTGACTAATTACTCAATATCATTATCTAAAGGTGCTTTTCTTCAGTTCAGGGTCACACTAACATCCAAAGAAGGACTGAGACTCCAGAAGCTTGTGTTTTCAACTAAATCTGTTGGACCATAACCTGGTGCCGTGTGATTTCAGACTAAGTGGAGGCATTCCACAAAACCATGATCCAATCTATGTTTAGTCTTCCTAGAGTTAAGCAACAAATATTTTACACTGCGGTGAAAGAAATTAAGTTCCTGCACCGGACAATTTCTAAACCTTTCTGAATTAATCTAGGGATCACAGAAGGTTGGAACTTTGTTCAGCAAATATAATTGATGCAGGATCAATTATTAATTTTAAATCAGACAGATACATTCAGTTAGCCAAAAGCATGAAGGAATTTGAGTTTAAGATACATATGAAGGCTCATTTGAAATTAGATTGCATATTATCCATGCTTTTTCACAACGGCAGAACAACCTTGAAGGGCCTACTCTTGTTCTTTCATTCCTTTGACAAGTACATTACCATTTCAGCTATAATGAGAGCAATTTCTAAAAGAACAATGGAGGTGAATGGCAGATATGTGTTACGTCATCTGACGGTGTCTTGAAAACAGAGATAATTTACATCCGAGATGGCCAAAGAAACTGTACCACTAGCTGTAGCATCAGGTCAAGATCAACAGGAGGTCATGTTAGTCCCAACATTTTACAACACATCTACTTAAAATACCTACTTAAACAACGTACACAGTAAATATGTATGGACAGTGTATACATATACAGTGTCATAGGACAGCATTTATTTATAGATACAGAACAAAAGTGAAATAGAAAAGCTGCTTAATTTATCATATGTCAAATACAAAAGAAAGACACACTTCTTGGTTGAGCTTGCAAATTTCCAAGCATGTGGTAATCTGTCATAGTTTCTCTTTAGTTTGTAATTATGCACCAAATGATCTCTGTACTTAATTAGGAAATTTTGCCTTGGAGCAATTGTCTCATTGCAACACATATGAAATACATCTATGCTCCTGGCCACCTGAAATATCAGCTTGTATAAAACTACTGCCATGCTCATTTGTATTTTGAAAATATTGATATCATAGGCTTATATTTATAGCTTTTTACTTTAAAGTAATTAATGTTATGTGCAGCATTTTGAGACATTTCTGAGAGGTGATAAACTTGAATGCAAATGTGACATTGTCTTTTGGTTCATTTATTCACACTTTCAGCAGAATTTATATTTAGACTCATTTGGTATATCTGGTCTTATCTTTGATAAAAGCATTCTATGATCTTCTACTTAAAGTTGGGTCGGTAAACTTGGTGGAAGGCCTTTACTAATAATGTCCTATGACCGACTGCTGGGATAAAAAATTGCACACACTTAACCAGACAATATTTATAATTCTTCATGCCACAAACTCTAGTGTTGATTCTTCTGGGAGGCACTAACAGTATCTCTTCACTGCTGAAAGAGGTGGGCAAATTTAGTCTTATTATTATTCTTCCATCACTCATTATGCTGGTCACCAAGCAAGGATGTGAGGCTCTGCTCATATTCCTTATGATCATATATTGGAAGGTGGATGACAAGCAAAAGTGTAAAAGAAAGATACTGAAAATGTTAGAGATCTGAAATAAAAACAGACAGTTTGTCTTCAAGATTTGACCAGACATTTTAAGATAATTCCATTACCATCTTTGAAAATCTCGAATAATTGGGCCTGAGTAGTGACATCCTCTGCCCGAAAAATAAAAAATGAAATTGTCATTCGCTGATAAAAAGAGATACCAAATAACTGTATGAGAACTACAAAGGCTACTACAGAATTATTACAGTGTAGGAGAATCCCATTCAGCCCACTGTGTCTGCACCAGCTCTCCAAATGAGTATCACGATCTTGTGTCATTCCTCTGTCCTATTCCTGTAAAACTGCACATTGTTTCTATTCAATCACCCGATGCCCTCTTGAATATCTCAACTGAACCTGCTTCCAACATACTTCCAGTCAATGCATGGCATACTCTAATCACACTGTGTAAAATTGTTTATTTCTCTCATATCACATTTGCGTTTTTTGTAAATTACCTGAAATCCGTGACCACTTGTTCTTGATTATTTTGTAAGTAGAAATGTTTTCTTCCTATTCCGTCATGTACTATGAGCAGTTTTGCTCCCCTTATCTAAGTAATGATGTACTAGCACTGCAGGCAATCCAGAGATGTTTCACTAGGTGTGATTCCAGGTATGGAGGAATTTTCTTCTGAGGAGAGGTTGTGTAGGTTGGACTCACACTCATTAGAGTTTAGAAGAATGAGAGGAAATCTTATTTAATCTTAGGGGGTTGACAGGGGTAGATGCAGACAGGTTGTTACCCCTATGAAAAAGTCTGGGACCAAAGGGCATAATCTCAGAATAAGGAGTTGCCCATTTCAAACAGAAATGAAGAGGAAATTTTCTTTCCTCACAGTAGGCAGCAAATCTGAGGCATTCTTTACCCCAAAATTCTGTCAACTCTGGGTCATTAAGCATATTGAAAATCTGCCTGTCTCAGCCTTGAATCAGTAGGGGAATCAAGAGTTAGGGGAATAAGGCTGGAAACTGGAGTTGAGGATCATCAGTTCAGGCACTATCTCATTGAATAGTGAGCAGACATGAAGTGCCAAAAGGCTCCTTCGCTTCTATGTTGTACGGCATATTCAGATTAGTACATCATTTAACAAACCCGTGATGTCTATCACCTGGAAGGTTAAGGAGCACCACCAACTGTCGACTTACAGATGACATACAAATTATATTTCTGTTAAAACAGCCCAGAATATTCCCTGTGATAATGGGAACTGCAGATGCTGGAGAATCCAAGATAATAAAATGTGAGGCTGGATGAACACAGCAGGCCCAGCAGCATCTCAGGAGCACAAAAGCTGATGTTTCGGGCCTAGACCCTTCATCAGAGAGGGGGATGGGGTGAGGGTTCTGGAATAAATAGGGAGAGAGGGGGAGGCAGACCGAAGATGGAGAGAAAAGAAGATAGGTGGGGAGGTAGGGAGGGGATAGGTCAGTCCAGGGAAGACGGACAGGTCAAGGAGGTGGGATGAGGTTAGTAGGTAGGAGATGGAGGTGCGGCTTGGGGTGGGAGGAAGGGATGGGTGAGAGGAAGAACAGGTTAGGGAGGCAGAGACGGTTGCAGGGGAAGGTACCGGGTGTGGTGGGGTTGGAGGGCACCTTTCCCTGCAACCGCAGGAAATGCTACACTTGCCCCCACACCTCCTCCCTCACCCCTATCCCAGGCCCCAAGATGACTTTCCACATTAAGCAGAGGTTCACCTGCACATCTGCCAATGTGGTATACTGCATCCACTGTACCCGGTGCGGCTTCCTGTACATTGGGGAACCAAGCGGAGGCTTGGGGACCGCTTCAGAACACCTCCGCTCGGTTCGCAATAAACAACTGCACCTCCCAGTCGCAAACCATTTCCACTCCCCCTCCCATTCTTTAGATGACATGTCCATCATGGGCCTCCTGCAGTGCCACAATGATGCCACCCGAAGGTTGCAGCAACAGCAACTCATATTCCGCTTGGGAACCCTGCAGCCCAATGGTATCAATGTGGACTTCACCAGCTTCAAAATCTCCCCTTCCCCCACCGCATCCCAAAATCAGCCCAGTTCGTCCCCTCCCCCCACTGATTACTGGGGCAGGAAACTTGAACCCTGTTTAAATAAGAAATTGAGTGGGAACTCAGTTTCAAAGCCCAAATGCCCTACAGAAACTTATTTTATCATTTAAGATTTATTGACTTTGTAGGATGTATCTAATTACACATGATAAGAGTTCTAATAGGTCACTTAGTTATCAAAGATGCATGTTTACAGTGTTGTAGAATGCAAATGATCACAAAATAGAGGCTCACTCTGGTTAGAACCCAATGTTTCAGTCATGATCTTCCAAAACTCTCTTGATTCAGCATTTGACCCCTTGAATTGGTAGAGTGCCAATGACTTTCTAATATTTAAGGGGCAAGAAAAATAAAAAAGAACATTCTTCGTCATTAGACATTATCAGTCTAACATTAGTTATCAGTAACTTACTGGAATCTGTGATTATGAACAGTGATTGAGCACTTGGATAAATAAACTGAAACAAGAAACCAAAACCACTGTGCTTCTATAATAGGTAAGTCATTCATAACACCCTTAGCTGAACCTTTAAAGGGACAACTAACCTGGAAGAATAGGTTGTTTCTAGTGTTCTAGGGCCAACCATCGTCAGATGCTTTATAAATGACCTTCCTCTAACATAACGTAAGAAGTGGGATGTTCACTGATAATGAGGCAAGGCTTATTAGTATCTTTGCAACTCCTCAGATACTGAAGCAGTGCACATGCAGTAAATCAAAGATGATACTTAGCCTTGGGTTGATAAATGACAGGTACCATTCACACCGTACAAAGTGTTGGGTCATGACCATTACCAAGAAGAAAGATTCCAACCATCTCCACTCAATATCAACATTCTGGGGGTTGACACTGACCATAACCTTAACCGATCAATCATATAAATACTTTTGTTACAACAACAGGGTAGAGGCTGGACTTCTGCAGCAAGTAGGTCACCTCTCAGCTCCCCAGAACCTATCAACTGTCAAAACGACATAAATCAGAACTGTGATAGATTAATCCAGGCAAGTGGAGAGTACTCTAACTCAAACAACAGAGGTTTGACACTATGCAGCCAAAGCAGTCTGCTTGACTGACATCTCATCTAGCACATTCACCTTACACTCACTACCTATGCATTGCAGTTGAGGCACCATACACAAGACAGATGGCAACCACTCAGTAAGGGTCTGTTAATAACACTTTTCAAGCATGTGGCCTCCAACACTTAGAAGGACAAGGGAAATAGATGCTGTGGGAGCATCATAATCTGCAAGTTCAACTCAAAACAACAGATCATCCAAACTTGAAACTCTATCACTGTTCCTTCTCTGTTGCTGGTTTAAAAACCTGGAACTCCCTCCCTTTCATCACTATGGGTACACATACATCTGTTTGAATGCAGCAGTTCAAGAACACAGCTCACAATCTTTCATTACTCATTCACAGGATGAAGGTGTCACTGGCTAGGCAACATTTATTGCTCATGCCTAACTGCCCAGGCAGTTAAGAGTCAATCACACTGCTGAGGGGCTGGAATCACATGTAGGCCAGACCATATAAGGATGATAGTTTCTTTCCGTAAAGGACATTAGTGAACCAGATGAGTTTTTCCCAACAATTGACAATGGTCATCATTAGATTCTTAATTCTAGATATTTAATGAATACAAGTTCCACCATCTGCTGTGGTGGGATTGCAACCCCAGAACATTACCTGGGTCTCTGGATTAACAGTCCAGTGATAATACCACTAGGCCATTGCGTCCCCTTACAATTATCTTCACAAGGATAATAAGTATGAATAACAAATATATGCCTTGCCAGTGACATATATCTCATGAAAGAATGAAAAAAAAACTTATATGAATTTCCAGAAGACATTCAACTAGCTACAATGTAAGGAACAAAACTGACAGCATTTAGAACTTGAAATAATTTATTGGCTTGGATAGGCAATTCATTCAAAGATAGGAGACAGACAGGAAGAATAATGGACATGGAGGGAAATTTGCAGGGTGCACCTAGTGCTGACCCCCAGTATCTTTAAAGGGTCAGTAGATTTTCACTAAGTTACATAAATAAACGTTATTTTAATTAATTCATGCAATGTGGGCATCATTGGCTAGCCTACATTTACTGACTGGTCTCAGCAGCTGTTGAGAAGGTGGTGTTGAGCTGTCTTCTTGAACCACTGCACTCCAGTTAGCGTGGGTAGACCCACAATGCCATTGTGATGGAGTTCCAGGAGTTTGACACAGTGACACTGAAGGAACCATGATATAAGTAAGGATGAAGAGTAGTTTGTGTTGGAACTTGCAAGTGGTGGTGTTCTCATTTATCAAACCATCAGACCATAAGACATATAAGCAAAGTAGGCCACAAGTCTGGTCACCATTCAGTGAGATTATGGTTGATCTGATCAGATCTCAACTCCACTTTCCCTATCTATTTCCATACCCATTGATTATCTTGCTGATTTAAAAATATATCTGAGACCTGAATGTACTTATTGACCCAGACTCAACAGTCCTCACCAGTAAAGAATTCTATCGATTCCCTACCCTCAGAGAAGTAATTCCTTCTCATCTCTGTCTTAAGTGTAACACCATTTACTCTGGAATTATCCTCTCTAGTCTTACAGTATCCACAAGGGGAAACAACCGTTCCACATCTACTCTGTCAAGCCATCTTAGAATCGTGTATGTTTCAATAAGGTTGCCACTCATTCTTCTAGGCTTCACCTTGCCTAGCCTACTCAACTTCCCTGCATAAGACAGTCCTTTCATACCTCGGGTCAGCCAAGTAAGCCTCCTCTGTATTGCATCTGATGCTACAGACAAAAAAAACTGCAGACGTTGGAATCCAAGAGAGACAAATAGGAGGCTGGAAGAATACAGCAATCCAGGCAGCATCTGCAGGAAAGGAGCAGTCAAAGTGTCGGGTATTACCTTCTTCAGTACTGTCGGAAGAAGGGTTATTTCCTTAACAAGACTTCCCTATTTTTACACTACATTCCCTTTGAAATAAAAGCCAATATTAGCTTTTTGTGATTTATACATAAGGACTCCCAGAGGTTTAATTATCAACCATCTCTTGCATTCATACAGGGTCTTTTGGAGAAAAAGATCAAGATGTTTTACCAAGGGGAAGAAAATAATGGATTTAGTCACATAAGCGGTGTGGTTGAGAACTTTTTACTTACCAGTATAAAACTGTTTGTTCATGCTCCATAAAACAGCAAAAGTTATGACATATTTGGTGTAGATTCACAATTTATATTACATCTGTTTCATGCTTAGACTTAGCTGAATTAAGGTGCAATACGTTGACAGATGGCCATGTTTGTTAAAACAGTTTTCATTTTGATTTCTTAAGGGCAGTCAAAAAATGTTTGGGAAATGACTAGAAGTCCTGGAACTCAATCCCATAAAAATATTAAACCGATAGCAGTGGATAATTAAAGGAGACACCTGATTACAGAAAAGCATCTGCAACCAACACATGTGCTAAGAAACAGTTCAATGACAGTTTTTGATTCAAATCAAATACCCTACTCATTACAATTCCAGCTGTTTAAACATGTTGCTAGACTGTTATATTTTCTACAGTTTATTTTAGGTTCAATCGAACCTGAAGCATTTCAGTGTGGAATATTCTTAACTGCTGCACAATAATACTAAATCACATGAATAAACTGTTTTCCTCGTTTTTAAATCAACAACATATTTACCTTCACTCATTTTAGGTCTCATTATTCAAGACATACAAAATTTCATGTCAAGTTCAGAACAGTGTACTGAAACAAGTTGAATTCAGAAAGTCCTCATTTAAAACTGTGACCGTGTTTCTGAAAATCATGACTTTAGTTGAATGACTTTAAGTGAAGCTTATTGCTTGTAGGAATGTTTGGTAAAGCCAGAATTAGGTCCCTGTGGATAGACTTACTTCAAGAAAACAATGTGCAGTTCTGTGTATTTCAAGCGGAAATATCTTGTAATACTGAAGAGAAAATCAGTAAATAGAAAGAAATACCATATGCAGTGAAATACATTACACTATTTTATAAAATAATTACTCATCCTGCTCACAACTAAAGCAGTCCATGCCGAAATTCTGCAAGGTGTGGACAATATATCTACCACTTGGGGCATATAGATGCCAGGCAATGACCGCCTCCATCAAGAGAATCTACCCAACTTCCCTTCACATTCAGTTGTGTAGCCATTGAAACCTGTTCCCCCCAGCAGCAACATCCAGGGTGTTGCCATTGGCCAGGTCACAGTCCAGGAATTCTGCAGTGAGTAACTCACTTCCTAAATCCCCAAAGCCTGGCTACCATCTACATGGCACAAGTCAGGACCGTGATGGAATACTCCCCACTTGCCTGGATGGGTGCAGCTCCAACAACACTCAAGAAGCTTGATACCATCCAGGACAAGGATGCCACCTGATTGGCATCACATCCAAAAACATCCACTCTATCCACCACTGATGCACTGTAGCAGCAGTGTGTACCATTTACAAGATGCATTGCAGAAACGTACCAAGGCATATTCTTTCTTATACAGCATTGTTCAAACTCACAACCACTTCTGTCTAGAAGAACAAGGGCAGTGGACACATGGGAACACCACCAACTGCAATTTCCCCTCCATACCACCTTTGGAAATTTGATTTGGAAATATATCACCGTTCCTTCAAAGTTCCTGTGTAAAATTCCTGGAACTACCTCCCTACTAATGCCTAAGGGCATTAGTAGGGAGGTAGTTCCAGGAATAATGCCTAAGGGCATTATTAGTGTTTCTCAACCAAATGGGCTACAGTGATTCAAGAACGTATCTAACCATTACCTTGTCAAGGGCAACTACAGAGGAGCAATAAAGGCTGGCCCAGCCAAAAATGGTCACACAATTGGGGAGTATTCCATCACGAAACAAACCTCACAATACTGCACTTCTAAACTGACCAAGCTTCATTTCATCACCGATGTTGGTCAGTGCAGGTACCAGCAGGCCAGATTACCTGTACTGACCAATGTCTGCCACAAAATTAAGTCAGAATCTCAGTGCAGAATAGGAGGATAAACAGAGCAGGGGAAGAATAGATTTAGAACTAAGGAACAGTAGGCAATGGTAGGAGCGTGAGCCAAGCTGAAAACCAGGGTGGGAGCCCATGCCAACGGGGAAGAGAAGCTGAATTTTTCCAATGATCCCAATGGCACTGGGACTTTAAAACTGAGAATGGATGGTGAGAATCTGGGGGGAAGGGAGTACTTAGGAAGCACTGAGGAAGAGGTGATGTGTGCACTGGTGACCACAGAACAGAAACTTTGTAGTGAGAAATGTTAAAAGCAAGATTCACAACATTAAATAAATGCATCAACACATCTTTAGTATTAAGACTATAGTAAAAAAATTAGTGAATTTACATTAAGGGGAACTTAACACGCATTTCTTGTTACTTTCACTAACAACTTTCACTGAAAAAGTGTAGCCATCGCTCTTTCTTTTGTTAGAAAACTAATCCATTAATTGGTATATGGACATTTCTAGAGATTCAGTTTTATTCTGCTATTGTTTAAATTTCAAAAAATACAATACGGCATGTCATATCAGATATCTAATTACATTTCCATTTCCTTCTCCACGAGATAACTCTTTATAATCATCTGTGTCACTGAGCGAGCACGAGGTTTAAAGCAATACATTTTTCTTTAAAAAAAATCCATACAGTTTTCTCTCCTGAATGAAGTATATAGATGAGAATGTTTAATAACCACCTACAACAACTGTGCACACTCTCTCCATGTACACACTATGCATATACTGGAGGTATATTGCACTTAAACTGTTCCTCTTGTTTATCTTCCCCTTTAAGGACAGCAAACTTTGGAAACAGTGCATTTTGGCTTTTGTTCTAAAGGGATTGCAGTGGAAGATTAAGTTCAATTATAACAGATGGAAGTTTGGAAAGACAACAGCGTCGTCAGCATAATGTACATGGCTAATACTGGTCAGATATCAAATGTTAAATAAGAATCATAATTTATCCGTTCCAAAGAGTGACTTATTTAACTACCAATTTCTAAACATGATAAATTTTGAATCTTGTACCAAGTATTTTCTTTACCTACCTTGGATGTCATCATTAAAAGTGAGATATTTGTTGCGGTATTTGTTAAGAAGGCGAAAAGCATTGGAGTTTGCAAAATCTTCAAATTGAATAAGACAGTTCATTCCGTACCTAAAACCCAATGATATAAATGAATAGGAAGTTAAACGTACAACACTAATTTTAAATAGAAAAACTGTTAAGACTACATCCTTTGCTGGAATCAGACATTAAGGATGAAAAGACACGAAGTTTTATTATCGTTGCTGATTTGTACATAGTTATGAAGGCTTCATATTTAATATTCTGGATTTGAACAGTTACGGTTATTTGGACTTTTTAAAAATTCAATTAAAGAAGATTATACTTTTTTTAAACAATGCATTTCTTAATAGCCAATGTTTTGTGATAGCTGTTTGCTTATTGGAGACCTTCTGGTCAGGTTTATCACCATCAGATTGTAGTGTCTGCTTGGATGTTCTTTGTCATAGTAGGTAACCAGCCTGTTTAGATCTCTGGTTTCTGTAAAGGTCCTCATTGTGGCTGCAGAATTCTACCTGGAGGTCTGGTTCATTTGCTCTGCCATGAAAAACCTCAGAGAGAGCTTGTTGATATTTCCTGAACAACTGTGTCCACAAAGGTCCCCAGTGATAACTGCACATGCTCAGCGATATCCGCCTTTGTGTGCCAGAATATCACTTTCACAGCCATCTGAACATCTCAAACCTTATCCTTTTCAAAAATGAAGACAATCAGTCAAGAGATTTTTATCACCCCCAAAAGTGAATTTCTGCAAAGAAAATCTGTTATTTTGTTATGTGTTGGGTTATTTAAAGGGATAAACATTTTCATATTACAATTGTACATTAACCAGGTCTTGAATCTTCATTGAATAAGATTTGTTTTGTAATAAATTGATAATTTTGATGGTTCTTTTCATTCTCATGTGTTTAGAGAATATGGTTAGCCAAGAAGTTATTGGCTTGCTCGCCGAACTGGCTGGTTATCGTACAGACGTTTCGTCACCATACTTGGTAATGTAATCACTGCAGCCTCTGATGAAGCAATGTTGTTCTACTCCGCTTGGTATTTCTATGATCCGATCTGTTGTGTTAGGTTGTGTCATTTCCGGTTCTATTTTGCATGGAATTTTGAATGGGGTCTAATTCCACATGTTTTTGATTGTATTACGGGTTGATAACCTGCGATAGGAATTCCCGTGTGTGTCTGTAGTTGGCTTGAGCTAAGACGGTCACATTGTCCCAGTTAAATTGATGGCCTTCCTTGTCCGAGTGCACTGAGGTGAGGGAAAGATCATCGTGTTGTTTAGTGGTGACAAGAGTCTCGTTGTCAGTTATGATATGTTCTTGATATACGGTAGTTGACCAGGTGTTTTAGTCATTGTTGTAGATCCTTGACCAGTTTGTGTGCAGGTGTGCCTGGTAGGGAGGAATCACAACTCAGTGCAACCAGAATTATGCAGGAAGGAGGAGGAGCACCTATTCAAAGTCTTTGCTAACGACAGATATCTCAACAACTTCATCCTCAGGTACCTACTAGACAGTCAACGCCAAGAGGATAGAGTATGCTCCAAAATACTGGCCACACCGCCATATATCAAGAACATATCAGAACTGACAACGAGACTCCTGTCACCACTAGGAATCATGGTAGCACACAAACCCACAGCCATGCTACGACAAATACTCACAAGGACCAAAGACCCCATACCCGTGACATGCAGGACCAACGGAGCTTACAAAATACCTTGCAAAGACTGCAACAAAAATTACATTGGCCAGACTGGAAGGAAACTAGCCATCAGGATACATGAACACCAGCTAGCAGCAAAATGACATGACGACCTTTCTCTCATCTCAGTGCACTCGGACAATGAAGGCCATCAATTTAAATGGGACAACGTGACCATCTTAGCTCAAGCCAACCACAGACACACACAGGAATTCCTAGAGGCCTGGTTTTCAACCGATAATGCAATTAAAAACATGTGGAATTAGACCCCACATACAAACCCAAGCAGAACAGAACCGGAAATGACACAACTTAACTTAACAGATGGGATCATACAAATAGCAAGCAGAGTAGAACAACATTACCTCATCGGAGGTTGCACTGATTATGTTGCCTAGCACGGTGATGAAATTTCTGTACGATAACCAGCCAGCTCGGCGAACAAACCAACAACCTCATCCACAACTCGAGCTATAAATCTTCGCAAGAATGGTAAACCATATCAGAGACTGGGTAAAATATTTAATACATGGAGTAATGAAAGATGGTGCACTTTTCTCAGCTTTGGTAGTTACTAAGTTCTTTCTGGAGCTACGAGATTTTTCCCATAATTATGTACAATAAGCTACCAAGCTTAGAACTATTTGCTTTGTTGGAAAAGTTGACATCAGAATTAAAAGCTGTGGTTAGGAGAGGAGACATGGCTGGAATAATTGCAAATCACCTGAAATTGGAAGATACACAAGGTAATCTAATTTGTCATTTGACTGAAATAGCAGGAACTCAATTTCAAACAAAGCAGCATGAACAAGAAAATAAAAAGAAAAAGCTTTAACTTGAACAGGAAGGAAAATTATATAAAAAATAATCTTGAAAGAGAAGCACTTCAGAGTTCAAAGGAAAGGAAAGAACATGTTAGGAAGAGAAATGAAAAAAAAAATAGAATATTAAGGAGCTGGAATTAGAAGGGTAATGGGAAGGAGAAAACCGAACAGAGGCAGGAGAGAGGAAATACTGGCTTAAAAAGATGCCTCCAATTCCAGGAAACATTCTGATGAGGAAATATACAATTCCAAATCAAATCCAAGTGGGAAGGTGTTTAAATTGGTGTAAGCCTTCTCAACATTTAATGCAAAGAACATAGAAGCATTTAAAAATTTTTGAAAAGACAGGTAAGCTGATGAGGTGGCCAACAGAAAATTAGATACTGCTCACACAAAGCAGGCTGACAGGCAGAGCTCATGAGGTTTATCTCTTGCTTTTTGAGTAAGCTTTGATAGTTGATAAGGTAGAAAAAAGGAGGCTAGTCTCTGTTTGTACATGGTTGGTCTGAGACTTAGAAATAGACATTTCAGAATATCTGGAAGCTACCTGAGCAATTTATATAGAATTTGAGAGGGTAAAGAAAAATAACTTTGATGACTGGATGAAGAGATATAAGGTGGAAATTACATTGGAGACCCCTAGAGAAATAATTCTCATGGAAACATGGTGAAAAAAACCACTCTTTAATTAGAAAGAACACACATACAGAATCCAAAAGTTGCAACAGGAAGACAGACGGCTGATATGAGCTGGTCCAAAAATCCAAAATTACCATCATACCCATAAGCCTGAGAAGGATAGGTGTGAGAATCAAAGGAATACTAATTGTCAGGATGAGAAGGGACAGCAGAGAATGCCCCAGCATCTCTTTCTTAGACCAGAAAAGAAGGTGCTGACAGCAGAAGTGATGTACAAGAACCTTGGTGTTTCCATTGTCACAAGGTAGGGACCCTCAAGCGGACTGCTGCAAAGTGAAAGGTACATGCATTGAACTTAGTGGGGCAAACATGGTCAGTAAAAAGGAGCCTTGATGAAATGGACAACATACCAAGTTGCAGATCTGAGTACACAGCTATGAGACCAAGTGCAAACATTGCTGAGATTGCAGGAGAAGTAACATTTGTCCATACAGGTCACTTGGCCCATTGGGCCTTCTATATTATTGAAAAAGATCATGGCTGCTCTGATTAAAACTTCAAATCCACATTACTATAAACCCCTGATAACCTTTCATTCCCCAGTTTACCACAATTCTATCCAACTGCCTTGAAAATAATTCAAGACTCTGCTTCCACCACTTTTTCAGAACGAGTTCCAAACAAACTCAATCTTCTGAGAGAAAACATTTGGCCTCATCTCTGCTTAAAATAAGTGACCTCTGATATTTTAAACAGTGATCCTAAGTTCTAGTTCTAGGTTCTACCATAAGTGGAAACATCTTCTCCCCAGAACATTTTCAAGATGCCTTGGGATGTTATACATTTTAGCCACACCATCTCTTACGTTTCTAAATTCCAGCAGTACAAGGGTAACCTATCTAATCTTTCACCATAAGATTCTCATTTCACCAGTGGGGGAAGAAATTGAAGGAGTTTCCCCATTCCCAAGCAATTCTCATCTCCAGCCTTCTTCCTGCTACCCCCCCATTCCTTGGGTTCTTCTCCAGGGTGCTGATGCCAACCCATCCCCTACCGGGTCCAGATATCCCCCATATCTTCATCCCAGTTCCCAATCTCTCCCTTCTCACCATTGCCCCCATCATACCAGACAATACCAAATGTACTGACAACGGAATCAATGAAGTCCTGCATTTCTTGTTAAAGAAAAGTGGAAATTTAACCTCATACAGTAGTCAACGCAATCATTATTTATTAAATTTATTTGAAAATGCAGTGAATAAGTCTGAATGATCAGTATCCCTTTGTATAGACCTAACAACTAAATGACTGGCCACAGGTGCACAAGCACTTTTCTGCTGAAGATTCCTCCTCTTGCAGATTTCTAGCAGATGGCTTCTAGAAATGTTGGAAGAGAACACAAAAGAAAGTCACATGGAAGTCCTTTGAACTGTAGAAAGTACATAGGTCAGGAAGAAAAGTAATTCTTTCCCTTTCCAGGAAATGAATCATACACTTGCAGTAAGAAAAAACCATTATAATCAATCCATCCTGTTATGCTTCATTCAGAGTTCCTTTAGTTTCTCAAGGGGATTACAAATTGTATTTGACAGTTCTGATGACTGTATTTGTCTTATTTGTACCCAGTTTGGTTTTTTATGTGTAGAACAATAATTTTCAGCTTCTTTCCATTTTATTTCATATTATGCTTAGTATCTTTCACCCATGATATATGCTACATCTTTAGTAACTTTTAGCCTCCAAAAATAGACACCTCACCACTTTACTGGGCAGTGGCCTGTCACTACCACAAATTCTCATTGCCTTTTCCCAATCCTTGTACAGACCTTTGCTTTACTTACCGACGAAACTAACACAAGGAAAATGCCCAAGACTGAAACAGTCATAGAAATAATTTCATGGATCTAGATTCATTTATAGAGCATGGCACAAGCCTCTACCGAAATATCAAGTATTTGAAAACACTCTCTGGAATTAGTGCATGTTGACAAAAACATAAATGCCAAAAACATTTTGTTTTTAAAAATGCAGTTAAAGGTGCAAGTTACGTTAGTGGCCACATAGCTATTGTTCATTGGTACAGGCTAAGTATTGAAGATCTCAGCCTCACAAATGAATTCAAACATGCCTCAAACGATGAATAAAAATGTCTTAAATAAACAGAAAATATAGACTAAGTGCATTATCCACAATCTACAGCGAGTAATTCTTTGCAGGTTCTTACAAACTATGAAGGTTTCCACAGAAGGGCAAGTCAGCGGGGATGAACAGTCTCCATCATAAGTTCTTGTCTTTATTTACCATTTTAATGTTGTACAACAAGACTTACATGGGCATAACCAAGTAAAATTTAACAGCAAGTCACATAAAGACATTATGCTTGATAAAAATAGTAAAGTTTATGGAGAGGTTTAAAAGAGGAGTGATCAAGGAGAGCAGAGAGATTTAGGGAGGTGCTTCTAGAAATTTGGCAATAAACAATCTTAATATATGGTTGTCACTGGTGGAATAAAGTAAAAGAGGCTTTCACAAGAGGCTAAAATTAGACGGGTGCAGAGATTTGAATGAATGTGGGTCTACAAACAATCACATATATAGGGAATGGTGAAAGATTTGAAGATGAGGATGAGAATTTTAAAACTAATATGTGGTCAGTTAGCATGTACACATATACAAGTGAATACGATTTTCTTTTTTTGTTAATCATCATGTTAAAAAAAAAGAGCTTTGCTTGAGTTCACACTTAAGGGGTGTAAGGTTAGAAGTCCTGCAGGGTGCATTGGAATAATTGGCTTTAGAGATGATAAAGGCAAGGGCGAGGATTACAGCAGATAAACTGAGGCAGGGTGACAACAGGTGACATTACAGAAATGAAAACAGTCTATCTTAATGGCAGAGAGAATATGGGGCCAGAAGCTCAGCTCATGGCCACAGGACACAATATTATTGACAGTCTGGTTCAGCCCCAAATAGCAGCC
This sequence comes from Stegostoma tigrinum, assembly GCF_030684315.1. NCBI lineage: Eukaryota > Metazoa > Chordata > Chondrichthyes > Orectolobiformes > Stegostomatidae > Stegostoma > Stegostoma tigrinum. The sequence goes on along the minus strand of NC_081359.1, from coordinate 53,291,459 downwards.
AGTACAAGGGAGAAAGTTGATAGCATGGGAACAGAGTTTGTGGTTGGACTGGAAACAATGGATTCACTCCTCCCTATATTTAATTGATGGAAATGTCTGCATGTTGAATACTGGCTAACAGTTAAGCAGGGTAATAAAGCAAAGGCATGGTAACAGGAGAAACGACCACATTGAGGTATACATGAAAACACAGGCAGATCCTGCTAGTTAGTTCATGGTTGAGATTGCAGAAGGGCACCATGTAGTTGAGGGATTTGGAGGAAGTACTTTTACAGTCTATAGAGATAACAAAGCAGAGGTTTTAAGAGAAGCCATTACGATGAAAGCAAAGGACTGCAAATTGGTGAAGATCTGAAATAAAAACGAAAGTGCTGGAGAAATCCAGCACATCAGGCAGCATCTGTGGAGACAGACAGAGTCAATGTTTTGAGTCCAGTCTAACTCTTCTTTGGAACTACAGATGATTCTCTGGCTACCACAGCGTAGATGGGAACTGAAGCACAGCGAGGGCAATCTCAACCAGTCATATAACAAAGGGGATGAGCACAGATGTGGTCAACCACATCAAAGGCTATACAGAAGTTTTGTTTTGATGGGGAAGGACAAGAACACATGATGCAATTTGAGACTTTGACTAAGGTCTCTTCAATGTTGTGACCATGTCAGCGCAGCTGATTAGCAAAATACATTTTAAATGTAAAGACATACGAAATTAAGTCGGTTAACCTATAACATAGATAACATAGAACATAACAGCACTGTACAGGCCCTTTGGCCCTCGATGTTACGCCAGCCTGTGAAACCAATCTGAAGCCCATCTAACCTATGTTCAAATTAGTCTCTTTTTCTTTTGTGAGAAGCCACTCCAGCAACATTTTGCTCATTCCATAATGCAAAGTCCAATCCAACAAACTTCATCCTGTTAATGCTGTTCAGTGTTTCCTTTACACCTTTAAAATGACCTAGTCTTTTTGTCACTGTCATGAAAAGTCTCAAATATTGAATAATGAGAAACCCATTTGATTTTCTGATATTACACAGTACATCTAAATGTGATCTGACATGATTCTCCAAATGTCTGACACATTCATACGGAATAGAAAATGGATTCAATTGGAGTTTGCTGTCATTATTGGAATAACAGTTAATTTGTGCAGGGAGAGAGAGAGAATGGGTATAACATCCAACCTGTCTGTGACTGCTTGCATGAACTCATCAACCAATTCATCATACGCCTGCCCGCGAACCCTTTTATGTTTCAATCCAATGTAAAGTGGGTCACTGAGGAGAGTCTGGAAAAGATTAGCAACATTTAAATCTCTGCTTACTGAATTTTGCTATGTTCCAAATATTGTTTTGTAATTAATTCATAGTTGTATTTTTATACTTAAAAGAAATCAAATTCAAGTACATAAAATGACCCATTTTCCAATATTTAGGTTTTTTGCAGAAACGGTAACAAATTGACATCTGTTTACTGGATAATACATAAATCAACAATTGAATAAATTAGACAATGGACATTTCAATTTGTGTCTCTGCAACATCCTTGAAAAGTAAAAAGATAATTTAATAACAGTAATTAAAGTATAACAGTATTAAAAGGCCGACCATAACCATGCTTAATAAAATGAATGTAACATTCAACATGGCACACAATCATATGTTGGGGTTCTGTAAGTCTTACTGGTTAAAGAGCCTTTCATTTTTGTAGCGCGAGATATAACAACTAGTAGGTGAGGCAGATTGAATTGCACGAGTTTTCAGATATGTCTCATATTACTTCAGGGGCTGGGAGAACTTGCAACATAAAATATTTCCAGCAGGCAGTGTATGAAAAAGCCTATAATTTACTGCGCAGTATATAAAATACATGATTACAGTGTTCAAAACTGCTTTCTAAATAACTCCTGCTGATTGCAAATAGTTGATCATATGGTTAACAGAGATCAACTACATTTCACAACAGAAGGAAAATAGAATCAAACTTCAATAACTAACAATTTACAAGTTGTAACTAGCAACTAAATATGTCACAAAGTCATACAGCATGGAAACCGACCCTTCCATCCAACTAGTCTATGCCGACCGAGTTTCCTAAACTAAATGTGGTAATGGTTGTGGGAGTCAGATACTTTGGAGACTTTTAAGCAACTCTTGGATAAGCACATGGAGAATAGCAAAATGTAGGCTATGCAGGGTAGTTTGATCTTAGTAGGATAATAGGTCGTGGGACAAAGGGCCTGTACTGTGTTCTAGATTTTTATCTAACATTTATTTTTGTCTGCCTGCAAACAAAGAGCATGCAGTATGGATGTTCCTTTCATCAAAGGGACCTGTCTTCCTGTTGTTTCAGAGACAGTAGGAACTGCAGATGCTGCAGAATCTGAGATACAAAGTGTAGAGCTGGATGAACACAGCAGGCCAAGCAGCGTCAGAGGTGCAGGAAGGCTGACGTTTCGGGCCTCAACCTAGGGTCTAGGCCTGAAACATAGCCTTCCTGATCCTCTGATACTGCTTGGCCTGCTGTATTCATCCAGCTCTACACCTTGTTACCTCTGTCTTCCTGTTGTGACTAAATTGTGAATAAGTAATTGGTTTGTATAGTCCTGAACTCTTCTCAATTAGCAATAATGGAGCAGTTTGCCTTAGTGAAAGAAGATTCAGAACAGGTGCACACTGTCCTGCACTATTAGGTACTTCCTGGTGGTAAAGGAATTTGTAAAGTATGAAACTGTAAACTTGCAAAGAGATTTAATATAACTTGGAAAGAATGTGAAAAAGAGACAAAGTTGTCAACCACAACAATGATCTCTATGTCAACCAACTTGTGATCAGCAGATTAGGGAGTTAAAGATTAAAAACTGGGAAACCCTTCCCCATCATGTCATGTATGCTCTACTGTCATTTTTATGTTGGCTAGTTGTGAACAATGGATGCATCCAATTTTGGATACATAATGCACAACTGTCATTGTGACGTGACGAGTCTAATTAAAATTTAGCAGCTGTTGGTAAGGTTTTCCATGGTTTAGATACATGACAGTGAAAGGGAGAACTCAGCCACCATTTCCAGCTGGTTGCATTTTTTGATAAAGCTCATTGTAGGTGCACACAACAGGACTGTTAGCCCTCTTTCTGTTCCACCAACCTTTTTTCACTAACCCTTGTGCCACACTCCTCCCTTGAACTCTAAACTCCCAACTCGGGTCCCCACAACGGATCTGACAATCAGGGTGGCTGTCAGGTGGGGCGGGGGTGGGGCGGAAGAAGGAAATGTTTATCAGTTTGTATCCAAGTCTGCGCAAAGTTTCAGGCTAGCTATCATGTTCCTTTGTGTGCTCCCTGCCCTGCTATAAATTAACACCACGGTTTTCTCTTTAAAGGCTCCTTAAACTAAACACTCTTCATTATACTGTAACTTTGTTTTTTGTCAGGGCTTTTGGTCAGGATTCTTGCAAAAACTAAGAAATTGTCAGCGCTGGCAGCGATCAGTCTACAAGACTGTCAGCAACATTTCGTGTCTGCACAACAAGTACATATTATTCCATTGGACTGAGGGATTGGATACAAATCCAGTTTGAAGGGGGCAAGATTCCCATAGGTTCTACACACCAAGAAGCAATTCTCTCAACAAATGTAAGCAGCTGTGCTTCAACAATCCTGGTCTTGGGCAGTAAATCATTGATGAGATCTAATCTCTTGGTGCAAGACTTCCTTCCTTCTAGACAAGTGATTACCCATTGCTAGTTGTCATCATGCTGATGATCACTGAACAAATGCCTACCTCCACCCCAGTGCCCATCAGATGCTCTCATACAAGAAGAGAAAGTAGCTGTGAGAATGAGAAATGTGTTTTGTGGGGAGGTGACCATTAGGCATGGATATGAGATGAAGCACCAGGATGAGGCTGTGTGTGGGCTGGCCAGATGGGTACACGGATGAACTCAAAGTAATTATGAAATTAACATTGTCTTGTGAAGGGAAATCATGTTTAATCAATCTACTGTAGTTCTTTGAGGATTTGCTGTGGATTAAGGGGAACTGTACTTAGATTTCCAAAAGTCATTTGAAAATGTGCAGAAAATGAAAAGTCATGGTAGAGGGAAAGTGTATTGGCATCAACAGGTGATAACAGGAAGAAGAGTAGGATTAAGTGGGTCTTTTTCAGGTTGGTAGGGTTTAACAATTTGTGTGCCACAGGGATTGCAGCTGGGACCTTAAATGTTTACATTTATAAAAAAATGACTGATGAAAGAACTGAAGGCATGGTTGTTAAATTTGCTGATGACATTAAGACAGGTAGGAAAGTAAGTTCTAAAGAGGACTCAAGCAAATTACAGAAAAATTAAATAGGCTAAGTGAGTGGGTAGATATCCGCAAAATGATATCATGTGGAAAAATGCAAACTAGTCCATTCTGGCAGAAAGAATAAAAATGAAACATATTATCTAAATGGTGAGAGCTTGCAGAGCTCTGAGATGCACAGGGATCTGAATGCATGAATCGCAAAAGGCAATATGCACATACTGAAGATAATTAGGAAATCTAATAGAATGTTGCCATCCATTACAAGAGAACATGAATACTAAGGGAGGGAATTTATGCTTCATTTACGAGGCATTAGTGAGACCAGATCTGGAGTACTGTGTACAGTTCTGGTCACTTTATTGAAGGATGAATGTGAATTCATTGGAAGCAGTTCAGAAGGTTACCAGGGTAATAATTGGAATGGATGGATTGTCTCAGGAGGAAGGTTGGACAGGCAAAGCATGTGTTCATTGGAATTCAGAAAAGTAAAAGGGGACTTGATTCAAACATGTGAGATTGTGCTGAGTCTTGACAGGTTAGATGTGGAGATGATGTATCCTCATATGAGACAATCCAGAACTAGAGCTTCACTGTTTAAAAATCAAGGGTCACCCATTTAAAATAGGGATTAGGCAAAGAACATTTATAGAGTCAGTGCTGTACAGCATGGAAACAGGTCCTTCGGTCCAACTCATCCATGCCAACCAGATATTCTAAATTGATCTAGTCCCATATGGCAGCATTTGGCCCATATTTCTCTCAATCCTTCCTACTCACATACCCACCCAAATGCCTTTTAAATGTTGTAATTGTACCAACCTCCACCACTTCCTCTGGCAGTTCATTCTGTACATGTGTCACCCTCTGCATGAAAAAAAGTTCCCCTTAGGTCCCTTTTAAATCTTTCTCCTCTCACCCTAAACCTGCAGCCTCTTTGTTTGGACTTGCCTACCCTGGGAAAAAGACCACGGCTGTTCATCTTATCAATGCCCCTCATGATTTTATAAACCCCTATATTGTCATCCTTCAGCCTCTGATGCTCCAGGAAAAGTTACCCCAGCCTATTCAGCCTCTCCCTATAACACAAATCTTCCAGCTCCAGAAACATCCTTGTAAATTTTTTCTGCACCCTTTTAAGTTTATCTCAGAATGTTGTGCATTGTTAGACCCCTCTTCCTGATAATGTGGTAGTAGCAGAGTCTTAGAAAAGTTTTAAACAGAGGAGGTAAAAGGTTATGAAAGGTAAGATGGGAATGTGGATGTGAGGTTATAAATGGAGGATCAGATTTGAGGGGCTAAATGATCTACTCCCACCCCTTGTCTTAATCCTTAACCATAACTGCCGTCCAGCCCCAGGATCAGCAGCCACACTGTCAACAGAAATTTGTCTCCATCCGTACAAACCACCACACCCACTACTACCTTTCCCTTCCCATCCCACTCCTGGACTGAGCGCACTTTCTCTCTTTCTCTCTTCCCTCCAGTGTAAATCAATGTGGTTTTTACCAGTCACTCAGAAATTCCAAGAACTGCAGATACTGGAGTCAGAGTTGATACAGTGTGGAGCTGGAGGGACACAGTAGGTCAGGCAGCATCTGAAGAGCAGGAGAGTCCCCTTCATCAGGGATGATGGTTCCTCCAGCTGTGGAGCTGGAGGAACACAGCAGGTCAGGCAGCATCTGAAGAGCAGGCGAATCGACGTTTTGGGCCTAGACCCTTCATCAGGGATGATGGTTCCTCCAGCTCCACAGTGTATCTGAAGTTTTCCAGAGATTTGTAGATCAGATTGTGGATGAGCTGCAAAACATGCTCACTGAGCCGGTGGGTTTGGTTGCAAGCATTTCACCACCCTGCTAGGTAACATCGTCAGTGCGTCTATGGTGAAGCGTTGGTGTTCTGTCGCACTTGCTATTTATATGCCTCGGGTTTGCTGGAGTGATTGGTATTATTTCCGGTTTCGTTTCCCAGAGGTATGTACACCAGGTCTATTTCAACATGCTTGTTGATGGAGGTCCAGTTGGAATACCAGGCCTTCAGGAATTCCCTGGCGTGTCTCTGTTCGGCTTGTGCAACTATCAATGTGTTGTCCTAGTTGAAATCGTGTCCCTTATTTTCTGTGTATCGTGAGACAAGTGAGAATTGGTCAAGTCTCTTGGTGGATAGTTGGTGTTCATGTATCTGCATAGTCAATTTTCTTCTGGTTTGGCCTATGTAGTGTTTCTCACAGTTCTTGCATGGTATTTTGTATAGTACCCCAGTTTTTCCAGTTTTGGGTATGGGATCTTTTACATTCGTCAGTAGCAGTCGTTAGGTGGTTGTCGGTTTGAGGGCTACTCTGATATTTAGGGGTCTGAGCAGTCTTGTGGTCATCTCCGAAATATTCTTGATGTATGGTAGGGTGATAAGTGATTCTGGTTGCGTTGCGGCCTGTCTCAGAGGATTGTGCCTTTCCGGTATCCATTTTTTTGGGAGACTTTGCATAGTTCTGGGTTGCTGCAATGAACTGTGGCTTGTTTGAATAGTGTCCTGTCCATTTCTTTGGAAGACTCCGTATAAGTGTTCCTGTTCTGCTTTGCATCATTCCAAGTTGCTGCAATGTGTTGTGGCTCATTTAAGTAGGACACTATAGGACCCAGCATCCATGAGGTGCTGTGGATAATCAATGGTAGCAGAATTGTACTCCAGCATAACATGTAACCTCATGGCCCAGCATATATCCCACTTAACCATTACCATCATGCCAGCAGCAGATCCAGGTATACCTGAAGATGAGGTGTCAACCTGGTGAAGCCACCAAAGTTGAGTACTTGCATGCCAAACAGCAAAAGCAGCATGTGAGAGAAACAGTTAAGTGATCGCACAACCAATGGATCAGATCTAAGTTCTGCAGTCCTGCCAAATCCAGTCGTGAATGGTGGTGGACAATTAGCCAATTCACTGGAGAAGAAGGCTCCACAAATATCTCCATCTTCAATGATGGAAGAGCCCAGCACATCAATGCAAAAAATAAGACTGAAACATTCGTAGCAATTTTCAGCAACAGATGATTCAACTTTGCCTCCTCCAAGGGTCCCTAGCATTACAGATACCAGTCTTCAGCCAATTCGATTCACTCCCTGTGATATCAAAAAACGGTTGGACATCCTGGATATTGACAACATTCCGGCAATTGTACTGAAGACATGTGCTCCAGAACTGGCCACTCCCCTAGCCAAGCTGTTCCAGTACACTTACAACCCTGGTATCTACCCGACGATGTGAAAAATTGCCCAGCTTTGTCCTGTACACAAAAAGTAGGAAAAATCCATCCGGGCCAATTCATGCCCTATCAGTCTACTTTCAATCATCAGTAAAGTGATGGAAGGTGTCATCAATACTGCTATCAAACAGCACCTGCTCAGCAATAACCTCCTCAGTAACATCCAGTTTGGGTTCCACCAGGGCCACTCAGCTCCTGACCTCATTACAGCCTTGGTTCAAATATGGACAAAAGAGCTTAATTCCAGAGGTGAGGTGACAGTAACAGCCCTTGACATCAAGGCTACATTCAATTCAGTGAGGCATCAAGGAATCCTAGCAAAACTGGAATCAATGGGTATTGGGGGCAAACTCTCCAGTGGATGGAGTCATACCTGATACGTAGGAAGGTGGTTGTGGTTGTTGAAGGTCAATCATCTCATCTCCAGGACATCTCTGCAAGAGTTCTTGAGGGTACTGTCCTCGGCCAAACCGCCTTCAGCTGCTTCCTCCATCATAAGGTCAGAACTGAGGATGTTTGTCGATGATTGCACAACGTTAAGCACCATTCGTGACTCCTCAGATACTGAAGCAGTCCATGTTCAAATGCAACAAGATCTGAACAATATCCAGGCTTGGGCTGGCAAGTGGCACGTGACATTCATGCCACACAAATGCCAGGCTATGACCATCACCAATAAGAGGCAATCTAATGATCACCCCATGACATTCATAGTGTTACCATCACTGGATCCCCCATCATCAACATCCTGGGGTTATCAATGACCAGAAACTCAACTGGACTCACAACGTAGACACAGTGGCTATAAGGGCAGATCGGAAGCTAGGAATATTGTGGCAAGTAACTCACCTCCTGACGCCTCATAGCCTGTCTATCATCTGCAAGGCTCAAGTCAGGAGTGTGATGGAATATTCCCCACTTTCCTGGATGAATGCAGCCCCAACATCACTCAAGAAGCTGAAACCATCCAGGACAAAGCAGCCTGCTTGACTGGCACTATATCCACAAGCATCCACTCCCTCCACCACTGATGCTTGCATCCCACAAATGAATTTAAAAAACTCAATCTGTTCATTGAGGACTGTCAACGTTACATTAGCTGCTTCAATTTCTCTGCCCCCTTCACCAACCTATCCTCCCACGAACTGACCACATTCCATACTCTCAGATCAACCCTGATTTCATAATTAAGCCTGTTGCTAAGAATGGTGCTGTTGTCTGGCGGACTGACCTCTACATTTAAGAGGATGAGCACCAGCTATCAGATACCTCCTCCTGGAACATGACCCCATCAAGCCATTGTGCCCACTACGGTCACCAATGTCAGCTTGTCTGGTAATGTCCCCACCATTGTCCCCAGGTTGGTAGTCTCCCAACCCCACAGAGATTGCTTCTACCTCCTTCCCAAAATTCACAACCAGGACTGCCTGGGCGGACTCATTCTTTCACCTGTTCAACCCGTACAGATCCATACCTGCATTCAGCACTTTCTCTAGCAGTTCATTCCATATGGAAACAACGGTTTAAACAAAAGTTGCCCCACATGTCCTTTTCAAATCTTTCTACTCTCACTTTAAAATTATGCCCCCGGGTTTTGATATCCCCTACCTTAGGGAAAAGACACCTGCTACTCATCTTATCGATGCCCCTCATGATTTTATAACCTCTATAAGGTCACCTCCACTGCCTATGGTCTAGTGGAAAAGATTGCAGCCTTTCCAGTCTATTTTTATCTCTCAAACTCTCCATTCCCTGCAACATCTTCTCCAGTTTAATAATACATTTTGGGCAAAAGAAGTGCACACAGTACTCCAGATGAGGCCTCACCAATGCCCCATACGACCTCAGCATAACGTCCCAACTCCTATACTCAAAGGTCTGAGCAATAAAGGCACACGTGCTAAATGCTTTCTTAACTACCCTGTCTACCTGTAATGTAAATTTCAAAGAATAATGCACCTGAACCCCTAGGTTTCAAAAGTCTAAGTTTCAGTGTCCTTGCAGCCAGCAGAAATACTTATTTTTGAAAGAGATAGTAGGAACTGCAGATGCTGATGGATCTGAGATAACAAGGTGTAGAGCTGGATGAGCACAGTAGGCCAAGCAGCCTCACAGGACCAGGAAAGCTAGGCACGAAACGCCAGCATTCCTGCTCCTATGATGCTGCTTTGCCTGCTGTGTTCATCCAGCTCTACACCTTGTTATCACTTATTTTTGAAAGCCTTATTAAGGTATGCAAACAAATGCAATTCATGGTAACTGCTGATGGTGATTAACTGGCAGGGAGTGCATCCAATTTGTTTCTGGGACGTGCTGCCGGCACAATGTTTTAAATGATAGAGTAAAAGATCACAAGCTCAATATGTGCTGAGTTTAAATTAATTTAAATTATTTTAAATTCAAAAGCGCTTACAATCTTTGGTATTAGTTACGTTGGTTTCGGCCAAATGGTAGTGAAAAACAGTGCAATTGAGTGGATCTCCACACCTTAATGCTCAACACTATTTTTAATTAATTTTTAGTGCAACTAGTAATTATTGTAGATTCTCAACAGACAAAGGACGAAACTTAATGCCCTTTCAACTGCACATTCAGATGAGGGCTCTGGGGAGAGGTGGTCATTTAAGGTGGTAAGAGGGTATGGATTTGGGGCCTTGCCACCGTTCTGTCTCCACACAATTATGTTTGCGGCAGGAAGGATTATGAATAACCATTCCTTTGATGAAAGGAGTCAATGTACCATCACCAAGTTTGCAGATGACATTAAAAATAGATGGGAAGGCAAAGTGGTGGAAATGACACAAAAAGAATTTGCAGATACAGTCAGCTTAAGTGAGTGGACAAATACTTGGCAGACGGGATATAATGTGAGAAAATGAGAGGTTATGTACTTTTGCAGATAAAAGAGCTGAATATTATTTAAATAGAGAGACTATAGAAGGTTTTGGCATAGAGGGATTTAGGAGTCTTTGTACATAAAAGACATGCAATGGTATAGTACTAATGCCACTAGACTAGTAATCTAGACATGGGCACAAATCCTAGATAACAAAGTGTGCAGCTGGATGAGCACAGCAGGCCAAGCAGCATCTTAGGAGCACAAAAACTGACGTTTTGGGCCTAGACCCATCCGACCCTGGTAGATGGTGAAATGTGAATTCAGTTTCATTACAGAGGGAATTTTGACCCAACGACACTGAAGGAATGGCAATATATTTCCAAGTTAGGATGGTGAGTGATTGGAGAGGAACACGTTGATGGTAGTCTCCAATCACGCCTGCACATCAACTTCCGACGTATTTGATCCCACTAAAGCCATTACTTTCTCTCAGCCGGTCATTTTCCTGGTATAGCCTTCATCTCTAGCCCCATTAGTTGAAGGGATGCAGACTTGAAGGTTAATGACAGATAGCAGATTTCGTCTTTCAGCAATGCAAAGGCAATTCCCAGCTCCTATTTTCCACTACAAGCTGCCTTCTTAAATTCCCTATTGTCTTCTCTTCCTTCACAATAAATAAGTACAAGGTGCTCCTAGCATTCTTTATTGCTAAAATTGAGACCACCCATTCTACGTTTCTGTCCTTCCTCCCCAGTCTGCAAAACTCCCCTCTGCCACTGACCTGAAAATACATCATTTACTAGTTTCAGTCTCATCTTCTCTGAAGCTCATCTTCTCATGAGGCTGACCTCCTGCTCCTTCCCTCCATCCTCTCCCCATCAAACTGCTCACTATCCAATTTCCCTTCGTGGCCCCCAGATTATCTGATATTGTTAATGGTTCCATCTCTTAAATTATTATTCCCCTCCCCTACAAATCTGCCATCTGACATCCTTGCTCATTCACTGCAACACATCTAACCATCTTCAATTTTCCTTTCCTCTCCAACATTCTTAAACATCCTGTCACCTCCTAAATCTGTGCCTATCTTTTCCCGAAATTCTACCTTTGTTCCCTACAACCAGGTGTTTGCCCCTAGCACAGCACAGTTACCTGCAACAGGTTATTCTTTCTGCACAATTACCTCTGTAGTCCCTGAAAAATTGATCCTTTCACCTGCTTCCCCCAATGTCTCACCTGCATCTCGCTCTTCGTAACAACATTATGAAAGACAGTAGTTTCTGTATGCATGCTGAAATAAATTAATTGAATCATTTCATCTTCCACAGGAAAAATCATGGGAATCTATTTATAACAAATTATTACTGTTTACATCATGTAGAATTCCTTATTTGATGTTCATGCAGCTGAGTTCCCCAAGGGAGATGTTATTAATGTTGACTCAACCTTGACTCCATTTTTAAAAAAGATAACTCTCCAGTACTCATCGTTAGTTGTTTCTCCAAATTGATCATAAAGGACAAATAAAATTTCCATGATTGTTGCGTTACCAAATTATTTCCATTTAATTTATATGCCTTTCTAAGTAGTGCAGTATTCAGCTAAATTACAGCATTCTGATGTGATCTACTGTTCTTAAACTTGCATACAAATGTCCCCTCTTTGGGAAAATTAGTCATATATCAAAAACTATTGAAAACCACTTCTGTAGTGGTTGGAGGTAGTTTGAGTTAGCTAAATTAGCATATTAACTCATTAGTTTTATATTATTTGTAGTGAAGTGTTGTGAACTATGGAGTACTGTACTTGAGAGATTTGAGAACGTATGTACCTATCTATGTATATATCAACTTAGTATTCTAAAAGGTAACTCTTCCACAATTTTGAAAATAATTCAGGTCTGTGCGCTTTTCGTATTTGTTGTCACATTTAAGCTGCAAACAACTGAGCCCCCTGTAATTAGTCATTATGTAAACTATTTGGATGAGGAGGCATAGTTAGTAAGTTTGCAGATGACACCAAAATTGGCGGTATAGTAGACAGTGAAGAAAGTTACCTAATAATACATAAAAGGATCTTGACCAACTGGGCTAGTGGAGCAAGGAATAGGAGATGGAGTTTAATTTAGATAAATGTGAGGTGCTGCATTTTGCTAAGACATGCCAGGGCAGGGCTTAGTAGGGCCATGGACAGTGTTGTCAAACAGGGAGACCTAGCGGTGCTGGTACATAGTTCCTTGAAAGTGGTGTCACAAGGATGCATGGTGATGGAGAAGGTCTTTGGCACGCTTAACTACATTGGTCAGAGCACTGATACAGGAGTTGGGACATCATGTTACGGCTATACAAGTCATTGGTAAGGCTATATTTGGAGTATTGCGTATAATTCTGGTCACAATGTCATAGGAAGGATGTTATTAAACTAGAAAGGGTGAGAAAAGAAGATTCACAAGGATGATAGGGAGACTGGAGAGTTTGAGTTATAAGGAGCAGCTGGCTACGTTGGGGTTTTTCTCCTTGGAGCTGAGGGATGAGCTTAGAGAGGTTCATAAATCATGTGGGCATAGATAAGGTGAATAGCTAAAGTCTTTTTTTTAGAAACCAGCACAAGGGAATCCACAGCTACCCAAAGGGGCCTGAGGGGAAACCTTTTCACACAAGGTGGTGTATATATGGAACAAGCTGGCAGAGGAAGTGGTAGAGGCGAGTACAATGACAACATTTATAGGACATTTGGACGGGCACATGGACAGGAAAGGTTTAGGGAGATATGGGCCAAACATAGGCAAACGGGGCTAGTTCAGTTTAGGAAACCTGATTCATGTGGGCAAGTTACTCCAAAGGGTCTGTTTCCATGCTGTATAACTCTATGACTCTAAAACCCAATGTGATGTCATACCAACTCTTGACCTCTTCTCTGCCTCATATATATTACGTCTCTCTCTGACATGCAGTTCTAAAGGAGTAGAGGTTTCCATTATTAACTCTACCCTTCCCTCACGTCACCATATTAAGCTAAACAAGGCCTTGTGGAATCTTAGCACCTTATTTGATTGTGAGATGAGCTTATAACCGCTTATCTGCTTGATGATTAATACCTCCAACTTCCCCAAAAGTAACATCATCCAACTCTGACTTCAGCTGATCCGCTGCAGAAACTCCCATCCACACTGGATAATTCCAGTACACTGCTTACTGGCCTCCGTCTACCACCCACATACACTTAAACATATCTAATGATCTGCTGCCAGTTTTGGAACACACACCAAATTCTTTCACCTATCGTTCTTGCGTTCATCAACATGAATTGCCTTCTGATCCGTTCATTTGATTGTCATCTTTAAATCGTTACCTGGCTGTGCCCTCAGCTTGAGATCTCAACATTCCTCAATTTCAAACTTCTGACACATCATATATTTTGTTCCAACCAATGGCAACTTGGACCTAAGCTTTGTAATTTCCTTTCAAAGCTTCATGGCATCAGTGTCCTCCTTTAAAGTGTTTTTTACAACCAAAATGTTTGAACATACTATAGTCTCCTGCGGCTTGATGCTGAATATTTTTGACAATGCCCCTGTGAAGCACCTTCGAATGTTCTGCTATATAAGCTATATAAATGCACATTGTTATGATGAACAAACAGGACACTAAGGAAAAGCCAATTTTTTCAACTTCACTTATGTTCATAACCTCAGAACTTTACTTTTACTTGAGCAATATTTGGAATCTCACATTCTCCATCACAATGCTGATCTGCTACAATCAGGTTTTAAATGACAGCACTTGCTCTATGGTTTTCAATTCTGAAAAGATCAGATATTTCAAATATTATTTTCTAAAAGTGGTCTTGAGCTAATAAAGCATGTACCAAAATTTTATTCTTTTAAGTTATTATGAGAATTTTTCTTAAATGCTGTACCTCATTGTCTGTACCAACATCGAGAAGCACAGGGAGGCAATGCTGTGGATTCACTCCACCGCAGGCTGTGTAGAGAGCTAGTTTTCCCACTGGAATTCCCATTCCGTAGCTTCCAAGGTCTCCAAGTCCAAGGATACGTTCACCATCAGTAACAACAATGGCCTTAAAATTATAAGGAAACAAAAATCAGTATAAGTTAAAAGTTGTAACTTAATTTTCAACCCAGGTATAAATAGTGGTTTAAAAAACAACCGATTATCTGCATTAAAACATCTGAATCAAATGAATATCTCGTTTAGTTCAATATATTAACTTGCTAAGAGAAATATTTTCTCATTATCATAGCAACAATATTTATTATGTAACAATCGGGGAACTTCACAACAGATTTGAGTCTGATGCGAAGGCACTATTTACTTGTTAAGGGAGGATCATGAAATATTTGGCAAAAGAAATATTTAAGAATATGTTCTTTAAATGATCTTTCTATATTGGCTATGGTAACTTTTGTAGAATAAAAAATAGTCATAAAAATAATTGAGAAACTTGCATTAATAGAATGATTCATTATATCTCTCTAAAACACAATCAGTATCTACTGTTGTCAAACATGTTAGCCGAGGAGTGGTAAATGGAAATAACGAGGAGCAGAGCTGGATGAACACAGCAGGCCAAGCAGCATCAGATGAGCACGAAGGCTGACGCTGAGGGCCTAGATCCTTCTTCAGATGGAGTTTAGTTTATATAAATGTGAGGTGCTGCATTTTGGAAAGGCCAATTGTGGTAGGAATTATACACTTAATGGTAAGGTCCTGGGGAATGTTGCTGAACAAAGAGGCCTTAAAGTACAGGTTCATAGTTTCTTGAAAGTGGAAGCGCTGGTAGATAGGATAGTGAAGGCGATGTTTGGTATGCTTGCCTTTTGTTGGTTAGTACATTGAGTATTGGAGTTGGGAGGTCATGTTGCGGCTGTACGGGACATATTTGGACTACCGTGTACAATTCTGGTCTCCTTGCTATAGGAAGGGTGTTGTGAAACTTGAAAGGGTTCAGACAAGATTTATGAGGATATTGCTAAGGTTGGAGGGTTTGAGCTATAGGAAGAGGCTGAATAAACTGGGGTTATTTTCCCTGGAGTGTCAGAGGCTGAGGAGTGACCTTACAGAGGTTTATAAAATCGTGAGGGACATTAAGAGAGGAAACAGACAAAGTCTTTTCCCTGGGTGGGGAGTCCAAAACTAGAGGGCATAGGTTCAAGATGAGAGGGGCAGGATTTAAAAGGGACCTAAGAGGCAGCTTTTTGGCACAGATGGTGGTACTGACTGGCACAATTACAACATTTAAAAGGCATCTGGATGGGTATATGAATAGGAAGGGTTTACAGGGATGTGGGGCAAATGCTGGCAAGTTGGACTAGATTTATTTAGGATATCTGGTCAGCATGGGAGAGTTGGACCAAAGAGTCTGTTTCCATACTGTACATCTCTATGACTCTTTATGCGTAGACAGAGCAGTCATTTGGTACCAACATCTCACTCCTCAAAAATGCAACTTTTGACTTCCTGTCCAAACTACCACCCAATCCCCAACCCAAATTCAGTGAATATGTTGCCACCTGTCAGATCTGTTCCCATCTTTCCTGGGCCTTCTTGTTGAATCTGTCCTATCAGATTTGTGCCAAACAACTGCTATTGAAGTTACACATGTGACTGTGACAAAGATAAACTTCCCATTATTGTGTTTAATGAACTGCCTGGAAACTTTGACTTGGTTGACCAAGACCATCCATTAGGCTAATGCAAAGAACACGGCAT
Source organism: Stegostoma tigrinum (assembly GCF_030684315.1). Classification (NCBI taxonomy): domain Eukaryota; kingdom Metazoa; phylum Chordata; class Chondrichthyes; order Orectolobiformes; family Stegostomatidae; genus Stegostoma; species Stegostoma tigrinum. The sequence continues at coordinate 53,275,319 of NC_081359.1, read as the reverse complement.
CCTATGTAACTTGTTAGCCAAAAATGTGCACAGAATGCACCAAACACAAGAAAAACAACCTAATGTCATGGTTATTTGCAAAAGTTATCAATCTCTTCAATAGGCATCGCAATCTTTCCATTATTTCCAGTTTTGATTAAGGGTTCTAATGCGAATGAAATTGCTTTTCTTTTACACTGTCTACCTTATCTGGCCTATGCAATAATCAAAGGAAAGTACTTCCTTTCACCAATAGTACAAGGATCACAGTTTTACAGGACATTGGTGAGGCCACTTCTGGAATATTGTGTACATTTCTAGTTGCTCTGCTATACAAAGGATATTATTAAATTAGAAATGGTGCAGAAAAAGGTTTACAAGGATGTTCCCTGGACTGGCGGGTTTGGATTATAAGGAGAGGCTGGATAGGCTGAGACTTTCTTCCCTGGAGTGTTCAAGGTTGAGGAGTGACCTTGCAGAGCTTTATAAATTCATGAGGGGCACGGATAAAGCTAATAGCAAAGGTCTTTTCCATTGGGTAGGGGAGTTAAAAACCTGAAGTTATGAGGTTAAGGTGAAAAGGGAAAGATTTAAAAGGGTCTTGATGGGCAACCTTTTCATACAGAAAGTGGTTCATAGATGGAATGAGGAGCCAGAGGAAGTGGTAGGTGCAAGCACAGTTACATGTAAAAGACATTGCACTGGTGCATGAATAGGAAAGGTTTAGAGGGATATGAACCAAATGCAGGCAAGTGGGATGAGTTTAGTTTGGGAAACCTGGAGCACAGTGGTTAGCACTGCTGCCTCACAGCACTAGAGACCCAGGTTCCATTCCAGCCTTGGGTGACTGTCTGTGTGGAGTTTGTATGTTCTCCTCACATCTGTGTGGGTTTGTGCCAGGTGTTCCGGTTTCCTTCCACAGTCCAAAAATGTGCAGGTTAGGTGGATTGGCCATGTTAAGTTGCCCATAGTGTCCAGGGATGTGTAGGTTAGGTGGTTTAACAGTGGGAAATGTAGGGTTACAGGGCAGGGCGGAGAGTCAGTGTGGGCTTGTTGGGTTGAATGGCCTACTTCCACACTGTATGATGCTATGAATTGGACCAAGGGGTCTGTTTTGATGCTGTGAGAAAGATTTTATTTTATGTTGTCAGTAGTACTGGCCTGAAGACAGCAGCCTATGAGGGTGGCTGAAGTGGAGTGTATCAATGGCTTCAAAAGACAATTTTCCCTAAGAACATATTACATAGTGTTATTTGCACACAGCCCTGTTTTCAATAATGATTTGCAGATATCTGATATACTGTGCACCATATCATACAAGAGTGATTGACAATGTTGAGCTAAGATCTGCCACTTCATCCTGAATTAGATTGACACTTTCTACAGAATAGAGGTGCAACTCTCCCTACATATAGCATTCATGATTTGGTTCTATTAAATATGTCTGCCATTATTCTGTTTATTTCAAGGTGTTATCTAAATCAGCGTTTCTTAGCCTGAGATTCAAGCATCCCTCTTCACTTTGCACTTTTTGTATCCTTCAGCATCCTGCATTGTGCTTTTGAATCCAAATGATTATGTAAGTGGAAACCCCCTTTTTTTAAAACAAGTTCCTGCTCCTTTCTACCTCTGCAATTAGTTTCCCATAATTTGCTGTGTTAATATTGAATTTTCACCACTTCAATATTAAACAGGATTTGTCCACATGAAACAATGGGAAGGATTTCCCAAGGACTGGCAATCTCATGCAGCTCAAGTTGGTGGGAAGGTAGGTATTAGGTTGGATCCACTGGGAGTCAAAGTGTGAGAAATAAGTATCGGGTCAGTTTAATAGTTACTCAGGAGTTAGACTATGTAAAGGGAAACAATTGCCTTGTGGTATCGCTGTTAGACTATTAATTCAGAGACTCAGGTATTGTTTTCGGGTCCCAAGTTCATATCCTACCATGGCAGATAGTGGATCTTGAAGTCAATAAAGAGAGACTGGGATTAAAAGTTTAATGATGATCGTGAAACTGTTGTTAATTGTTCGAAAAACCCATCTGGTTTACAAATCTTTTAGAGAAGAAAATTGTCAGCATTACCTGGCTAACCTACACGTGACTCCAGAGCCAAAGCAATGTGGTTAACTCAACTGCATTCTGGGCAATTGAGTATGCGCAATAAATGCTGGTCTAGCTAATAATGCCCTTGTCCCGTGAATAAATAATTTTAAAAAATTAACAATGCTATTTCTTGCTTTCAGCCCCGAGTGTGCTGACAGCACGAGCCGGGGGCAGCCGGGAAGGTAGGCTTTTCTTTATAAAAACTTACCGCGTGAAGCAGCAGCCTTCTTGCTTTCAGCGGTGGGAGTGGTGACAGCGCGAGCCAGGAAGTGAACTACTATATTTGGGCATCGGCTAAACCTGAAACACGACACGTGTAGTGTCTCCCACCGATCCTCCTCTAACCTAAAAAAAAGACTGTGTGGCTGGTCGGTAAGGTAAGGCTTTTAATCTTTATTCTTCTGGAAATCTACAGTAGAGGGAATAGAAGTTAGGGCAGTTGCATGCTCCTCTTGTAGGATGTGGGAGGTAAGGGTCACTACTGGTGTCCCTTCTGACTTTACCTGCGAGAAGTGCATCCAACTCCAGCTCCTCATAGACCATGTTAGGAAACTGGGGCTAGATAAACTCAGGTTCATTTGGGAGGCTGAGGGGGTGATAGACAGGAGTTATAAGGAGGTGGTCACACCCAAGGTACAGGACAAAGGTAGCTGGGTGACCGTCAGGAGGGGGAAAGGGAATAGGCAGACAGTGCAGGGATTCCCTGTGGCCACTCCCCTCAATAATAAGTATCCTGCTTTGGATACTATTGGGGGAGACATGATACCAGGGGAAGGCCATAGTGGCCAGGTCTCTGGCACTGAGCCTGGCCCTGTGGCTCAGAAGGGAAGGGGGGAGTATAGGAGAGCGATAGCGACAGAAGATTCACTGGTTAGGGGATCAGACAGGAGATTCTGTGGTAGCAAGCAAGGCTCCTGGAATGGTACGTTACCTCCCAGGTGCCAGGGTCGAGTCTTCAAGATTCCTAAGGGGGAAAGGAGAGCTGCCAAAAGTCATGGTACACTTCAATACCAATGACATAGCTAGGAAGCAGGATGAGGACCTTAAAAGTGATTATACGGAGTTAGGATGGAAGCTAAAAGCCAGGATGAGTACAGTAGTAATCTCAGGATTACTACCGGTGCCACGGGCTAGTAAGGCTAGAAACAGAGAGAGAGCACAGCTGAACACGTGGCTACAGAGCTGGTGTAGGAGGGAGGGCTTCAGGTTTGTGGATCATTGGGATACCTGCTGGGGAAGGTGGGACCTGAACAGGAAGGATGGGTTGCAACTGAACTGGAGGGGCACCAATATCCTGGATGGGAGGTTTGCTAGAACTCTTTGGGAGGGTTTAAACTAGTTTGGCAGGGGAACGGGAACCGGAGCTACAGATTAGAGGACGGGACAACCAATGTACAGACAGATAGAGCAAGCGGAGAGTCGATGAGGAAGGATAATAGGGCAAAGTGGCAGTCAGTGAGATGGGCTCAGGTGTGTCCACTTCAACACAAGAAGTGTCAGGAATAAGGGTAACGAACTTCGAGCACGGATCAGTACTTGGAACTACGATGCTGTGGCCATTATGGAAACTTGGATAACACAGGGGTAAGAACGGTTGTTGGATGTTCCGGGGTGTAGATGTTTCAAGAGAAACAGGGAGGGAGGTAAAAGAGGTGGGGGAGTGGCATTGCTAACCAGGGATGGTATAACAGCTGTAGAAAGGGAGGTCGTCAAGGAGAGTTTGTCTACTGAGTCAGTATGGATGGAAGTCAGAAACAGGAAAGGAGCAATCACTTTATTGGGAGTTTTCTACGGACCCCCGAAAAGCAACAGAGACACAGACGAACAGATTGTGAGACAGACTTTGGGAAGGTGCAGAAGTAATAGGGTTGTTGTCAAGGGGCATTTCAACTTCCCGAATATAAGGGCGGCATGGTGGCTCAGTGGTTAGCACTGCGGACCCACAGCATAAGGGCCCTGGGTTCAATTCCCGCCTCGGCCGACTGTCTGTGTGGAGTTTGCACATTCTCCTTGTGTCTGCGTGAGTTTCCTCCGGGTGCTCTGGTTTCCTCCCACAGTCCAAAGATATGCAGGTTAGATGGTCTGGCCATGCTGAATTGCCCGTAGTGTTCAGGGGTGTGTGGGTTATAGGGGGATGGGTTTGGGTAGGGTGCTTCAAGGGCTGGTGTGGACTTGTTGGGCCGAAGGGCCTGTTTCCACACGGTAGGGAATCTAATTTAATCTAATCTAGGCTATCTAGGAACGTTCTGAATGCAAATAGTTTGGATGGAGCAGGTTTTGTCAGGTGTGTCCAGGAAGGATTTCTGACTCAATATGTCGATAGGCTGACTGAAGAGGAGGCCATATTGGATTTGGTGCTTGGCAACTAACCAGATTTCTCAGTGGGAGAGCATTTTGGTATAATGATCACAACTCCCTGACTTTTACTATAGTCACGGAGAGGGTTAGGAGCCGATGGTATGGGAATGTGTTTAATTTGGGGAGGGGGAACGTGGAGTTTGTCCACTGAGCCAAGGAAAGGATAGTAAAGTGAAGGAACCTTGGTGGACAAGGCTTGTTGAAAATCTAGTCAAGAGGAAGATGGAAGGTTGAGGAAGCAAGGATCAGACAGGGCGCTAGAGGTCTACAATGTAGCAAGGAAGGAACTGAAGAATGGATTGAGGAGTGCTAGAAGGGGGTATGAGAAAACCTTGGCGGGTAGGATCAAGGAAAACCCCAAGGCTTTCTATACTCATGTAAGGAACAAGACAATGGCCACAGTAAGGGTATGACCAATCAGGGACAGTGGAAGGAACTTGTGTGCGGAGTCAGAGGAGGTCCTAAATGAATATTTTGCTTCAGTATTCACCAGTGAGAGGGACTTTGACGTCTGTGAGGACAGCACAAAACAGGCAGATATGCCTGAACAGGTTGTTGTTAGGAAGGAGGATGTACCAGAAATCTTGAAAAAACGTGAGGATAGATAATTCCCCTGGGCCAGGCAGGATATACGCAAGGTTGAAGCAAGAGAAGTGATTGCTGTCTCTTTGACAATGATCTTTGTGTCCTCACTGTCCATGGAGTAGTGCCAGAAGATTAGAGAGTGGCAAGTGTCATTCACTTGATCAAGAAAGGGAATAAGGGTAGTCCTGGAAATTACAGACCAAGCAGTCTTACTTCTGTGGTGGGCAAAGTATTGGAAAGGATTCTGAGAGATAGTATTTATGATTGTTTGAAATAGTCAGCATGGCTTTGGGAGGAGCATGCCTCATTAGGCTTATTGAATTATTTGAGGATGTGACAAAACATATCGATGAAGGTAGAGCAGTGGATGTGATGGAGATGGATTTTAGCAAGGCATTCGATGAGGTTCCATATGGTAGGCTCATTCAGAAAGTAAGGAAGCATGGGATTCAGGGAAATTGGGCTGTCTGGATACTAAACTGGCTGTCCAATAGAAGACAGAGGGTGGTAGTAGATAGAAAGTATTCAGCCTGGAGCTCGGTGACCAGTGGGGTGCTGTAGGGAACTGTTCTGGGACCTACGCTCTTTGTGATCTTTATAAATGACTTGGATATGGAAGTGGAAGGGTGGGTTAGTAAGTTTGCCGATGACACAAAGGTTGGTGGATTTTTTGACAGCATGTAGGGCTGCTGTAGGTTGCAATGGGATATTAACAGGATGAAAAGCTGGGCAAAGAAGTGGCAGATGGAATTCAAACCAGAAAAGTGTGAAGTGATTCATTTTGGAAGGTCGAATTTGTATGCAGAATACAGGATTAATGGCAGGATTTTCAGCAGTGAGGAGGAACAGAGGGATCTTGGGATCTACGTCCATAGATCCCTCAAAGTTGCGACCCAAGTTGAAAGGGTTGTAAAGAAGGCATATGGTGTGCTGGCTTTCATTGGCAGGGGAATTGAATTTAAGAACTGTGAGGCTATGCTGCAGCTCTATAAAACTCTGGTTAGACCACACTTGGGATATTGTGTTCAGTTCTGGTCACCTCATTACAGGAAAGATGTGGATGCTTTAGAGAGGGTGCAGAGGAGATTTACCAGGATGCTGCCTTGACTGGAGGGCAGGTCTTATGAGAAAAGGCTGAGGGAGCAAAGAAGGATGAGAGGTGACTTGATAGAGATTTACAAGATGATGAGAGGCATAGATAGAGTGGATAGTCAGAGACTTTTTCCCAGGACAGAAACGACTATTACAAGGGGGCATAATTTTAAGGTAATTGGAGGAAGGTTCATCACACAGGGAGTGGTGGGCGTGTAGAATGCGCTGTTGGCAGTGGTAGTGGAGTCAGATGCTTTAGAGACTTTTGAACAACTCTTGGATAGCACATGGAAGACAGTTAAATGTAGGGTATTGAGGGTAGATTGATCTTAGTAGGGTAATAGGTCGGCACAACATCATGGGTCAAAGGGCCTGTACTGTGCCGTACTGTTCTAGGTTGTATGTTCGTGAGTTACTGTTATATTTAATTTCATCGGAATACTCTGAATTCTCTGATTTAATTGAAGACTTTAAGAGGGTTCCAGGGAAATAAGGAATTATCCACAGGATTGTCAACTGCCTGGTCAATTTCCTTGGAGACTGCTATATGGGCCTAATGACTGGTCCTCAAAAATGCTGAGCCAATTCCAATGTATTCAAGAAACCAAGATGCACCACTTTGTGTATAATTGGACTTCCTAAAGAAGCCAATGAGCAAAAGTGGTATTATAGCCTCTTGAATCCATTTTCACCTTTGTTAAGACCATAAGACAAATGAGCAGAAATTAGGTCATTCGACACATTGAATGACAGAGCAGATTCAGTCATGGCTGATACGTTCCTCAACCCCATTCTACTGCTTTCTCCCGTAACTCTTGATCCCCTTGATAATCAAGAAACTATGTATCTCAGTCTTAAATGTACTCAATGATCTGGCCTCCACAGCTTTCTCTGGCAGTGAATTCCATTGATTCACCACTCTCTGGCTAAAGAAGTTTCCCCTTGTCTCCGTTCTAAAAGGTCATCCCTTTCCTCTAAGGCTGTGCCCTCGGGTCCTAGAATCTCCTACCAATGGAAGCATCTTCTGAACATTCATTTTGTCCAGGCCATTTGGTATCCTGAAAGTTTCAATTAGATACCCCTTTTCCTTCTAATCTCCAATGAGTATAGTCCCAGAGTCCTCAAATGTGCCTCATATGTTAAACTTTCCATTCCTAGGACCATTCTCGTGAACCTCCTCTGAGCCTGCTCCAGGGCCAGTACATCCTTCCTGAGATATAGGGCCCAAAACTTCACACAATACTCCAAATGTGGCCTGACCAGAGCTTTATAAATCCCCAGTAGTACATCCCTGCTTTTATATTCAAGTCCTCTCAAAATAACACTGCATTTGCCTTCCTGACTACTGACTCAACCTGCAAGTTTACCTTGAGAGAATCCTAAACTAGAACTCCCAAGTCGCTTTGCACCTCAGACTTCTGAATTTTCTCCCCATTTATAAAACAGTCCATGCTTTTATTCTTCTTGTCAAAGTGCATGACCTCATACTTTCCCCATTCCATTTACCACTTCTTTGCCCATTCTCCTAGCCTGTCCAAATTCTTCTGAAGCCTCGCCACCTCCTCAATACCACCTGTCCCTCCACCTATCTTTGTATCATCTGCAAACTTAGCCAGAATGCCCACAGTTCCTTCATCAAGATCATTAATGTACAAAGTGAAAAGATGAGGTACCAGCACTGACCCTTGCAGAACACCACTTGTCACTGGCTGCCATCCTGAGAAAGACCCCTTTATACCCACTCTCTGCTTTCTGCCAGACAGCCAATCTTCTATCCACGCCAATACCTTGCCTCTAACACTGTGGGCCCTTATCCTATTCAGCAGCCTCCTGTGTGGCAGCTTATCAAAAACCTTCTTGAAGTCCAGATAGATAACATCCATTGGCTTTCCTTGGTCTACCCTGCTCATTACTCCAACAAAGAATTCTAGCAGATTTGTCAGGCATGACCTCCTGTTGATAAACCCATGCTGACTTTGCCCCATTTTATTCTCTATTTCCAAATATTCAGAAATCTCATCCCTTCCAACGGACTCCAAAATCTTACCCACGACCAAGGTCAGGTTAATTGGCCTGTAATTTTCCATCTTTTGCCTTACTCCCTTTTTAAACAGGGGTGTCACATCAGCAATTTTCAAGTCCTCTGGGGCCTTCCCTGACTCTAGTGATTGCTGAAAGATCACCACTAACGCTTCCACTATTTCTTCAGCTACCTTTAGATTTCTATTTCTAAAGCTACCTTTAGAACTCTGGGGTGTAGTACGTCTGGTCCAGGTGATTTGTCCACTTTCAGGCCAATCAGTTTTACTCGCATGTTTTCCTTGATGATGGCCACCATAATCAGCTCTGCCCCCTGGCTTTCTTGAATTTTAGGAATTTTACTCACGTTTTCCACCGCGAAGACTGATGTGTAGTAATTATTCAGTTCCTCAGCCATTTCCATCTGCCCCACTACTATCTCTCCACCATCATTTTCCAGTGGTCCAGTGTCCACTTTTGCCTTTATCTACCTAAGGAAACTCTTACAGTCTTCATTTATATTACTGGCTAGCTTACATGTAATCTTCTCCGTCCTTATTTCTTTTTTTGTTGCCCTCTGTTGGTCTTTGTAAGCTTCCCAGTCCTCTGGTTTCTCACTGTCCTTCACCACATTATAGGCTTTCTCTTTTGCTTTTATGCTATCCCTGACTTCCTTAGTCAGCCAAGGTTGCCTCATCCTCCCTGTACCATACTTCTTTTTCCTAGGGATGAATTTTGCTGCTTCTCCTGAATTATTCCCAGAAACTCCTGCCATTTCTGTTCCACAGACTTTCCTGCTAGGCTCCTCTTCCAGTCAATTCTGCTCAGCTCCTCCCTCATACCTCTATAGTCACCTTTATTCAGCTGTAATACCATTACCTCTGATTCTGTCTTCTTTCTCTCAAATTCCTGGTAAATTCAATCATATTACAATCACTGCCTCCTAAGCGTTCCTTTACTGTAAGCTCCCTTATTACATCTGCCTCATTGCACAACACTAAATCCAGTATTGCCTGTCCCCTTGTGGGGTCCACCACGAGCTGCTCCAAAAAGCCATCTTGTAGACAATCTACAAACTTTTTTCCTTGCAATCCACCATCAACATAATTTTCCCAGTCCACCTGCATATTGAAAACCCCATAATCACTGTGACTTTGTCTTTCTTATAACCTTTTCTATCTCCTGGTATATCTTGTGCCCCAGCTCGACTACTGTTTGGAGGTCTGTACACAATCCCAACTTTGGCTTTTTCATCTTTGCGGTTCCTCAATTCTACCCACACAGATTCTACACCATCTGACCCTACTTCATTTCTTCCTATTGATTTAATTTCATTTCTCACTAATAAGGCAACCCCACCCCCTCGGCCCACCTGCCTATCTCTTCAATAAGATGTATATCCTTGGACATTCAGTTCCCAATCCTGATCCCCTTGCAGCCATGTCTCCGTGATGCCTACCACGTCATACCTGTTTCGATCTGCACCATGAGCTCAATTTTACCTTATTCTTATACTGTGTGAATTTATATATAACACCTTCAGTCCTGTATTAACTCTCTTTAACATGTTCTTTAACCTATTAAAGAAGGTTACATTCCAAAGATAACCCTGAAAATTATTTCTCTTTCATCAGTTTACTGGACATTAATACAATGTTGTAGTAGCTGTGGGTCCTTCTGTTACAATGTTATAACATAACCTGTTTTCAATCATTCAAGATTTCCTCGTGCTCATCAACTGCTTTATGCTGATGTCAGTCTTTAAAAATCCCATCTTTCCTCTTAACATTTTGAGGCATGAACTAATGTATACCCTGATCTATTTTGAGCCATTTTACCTTAAAAATGGCAACACATTTGCTTCAAAGTTATTCATTTTAATTAGGCTGTTGTTATTTAGGAAAATATGTTGCTCCTGCCTTCTCCAGTAAATAGAGTGGAAGAAGCAATCAATCAGAACAATAATCATTGTTTATTGTGTTCATCTACAGTTTTTGCACATTAATACCATTTTAGCTTTCTCCCAAACTAATATGAAAAATTATGAATGTTGAGTTTTGTGTTGGCAAAGATGTTTGCCCAGATTCTCTCTTCACCCTTTCAGTTCAAGTTTGCATTCTTCCTTTCATCCTTCTACATCTAAGATTAGAGAATAAACTGGTTTCCTCTAGTTGGATTTTTGATTGAGATGTAAACGAGTTCAGAGTGCCAGGCAGTTTCCTACGGAGTTGGTTGTCCTCTTTTAGTCTGCTGTCAGCTTGTCATTCTTCAGCAATTGTGCACTTTGATGCTACAGTATTGGACTGATGAGGCTTTCCGGGAGGCCCAACATGAAATTAACTTAAAACTTAGCTGTTACTACATATAACATTTAACTCAAATTGCTGCTTAAACCAGGCTTCTGAAATTTAGTTTGGATATGCAATTTTTATTTAACTGCTGAAATACAGTTATGTTATTAGCAATTAGCAATGAGCAATTTTTTCAGTAGGAAGAACTGCAGTTATTTCCAGCTGTAATACTTTTAATCTTTCAATCATGATTGAGTACAACCAACACGGTGGTATGTTGAATTTAATCAGGCTTTAAGGTTGGACAGTTATACAGTTAAAATGTGTCATGACACATGAGAACTTGTTCAGATCAGATAAGATGGTTGGTACAAACAACATTTTCTTCCTCTCAGTGCTTCATATCTTCATAACTTTTCAAACTATACATGAGTTTTGAGTTACCCTCCACTAAACGCACTGAAACCTCCCAAAGTTTCATACTTCATACCTTTTCTCAGGGTCGGATCCCCTTGATCATTAGTAAGGTATTTTGCCCAATGACTATGTACTCAATACTGAAATACACCACATCAAGTTCTTTGTCTAAATATTGGTGTAAAAACCCACTTTTACTGTTAATCATGTCATGCCGTGGAGAGGACAAATAAACAAGTCAAGGCTGAAAATAGACCTTTGATTTTATGACTGTTACTTCTCTACTAATCTGTCTTTTCTGATCTCGTACTGTACTAAATTATAGTTTGAATGAAACCTGAATGTAACCTGTATTGAATTGCAGACCATTGTTCTGGCAACCATTAATTTCTGAAATTTGTTTTCTATATTTTCTGGTCAACAGTAACTTCTGATTGGCAATTATTGCCAGAACCTTCAGCAATTCTCCCTACACTGATTCAATTCATTTTAAACTGGGGTCACTTCTTTGTTTTTTTGTTAACATGTTTCTTCCATATTTTTTACTGTATTTTTAGTTGTTTAATGTGCCAATATAGAAATTTACCATGTAAAGTCGTTATAGGAAAAAATGTTTTAATGTATTTTCTGATAAAGTTCTACAGAATCTAAGTGCAGCTTTTAACCATTTTAATGGGAAAGTGAATTTACTTCAAGTCATTGCACTGAAGTTGCAATTTTCATTAAAGCAACTACAAATTTAAAATGAGAATTTACTGTATTAATTTGTCTTGAATTGTTTTTATATTCAGTCACTGGACATGAGTGTTGCTAGCTAGTAAGCATTAATTGCCTGCCCCTTGTTGCCCTCGAAAAGGTGGTGCTGCTGTCGTCCATCTGCTGTAGATTAATTCATTGTCCTTAAGCAGGGAAATCCATTTGCAAACCTAAGGAAGAAAATTAGGGCCAGTGCCTCAACTTCCACTCTCCTTTCCCTCAAAATCTTTGACTGTATTGTATCCCGTACTGGAGTCTTTTCAAATTTAAGTACAGTAAACCGCTCCATTATCTCCACCTTACCAATATTAATCCTTCAAGTATCTGAATTAACCTCATAATTTACCAGGTCCTGCGCAGCAGTTTCTTCCTTGGTAAAGACAGATGCAAAGTACTCATTTATGACTGAACTTATACTTCACCATTGTTCATAAATGTTCTTTTTGATCTCCAATCAATCTCAATCATTGCATTTTAAATTATCTAACAAGCCTGTAATATAATCTATTCGATTCTCACCTGGATCTATCACGGGCACCCTGTTTATCCTTCATCTCTTCAACTACTAATTAGAAACAAAGCAACATAGAAAATAGGAGCAGTTGGTCATTTGGTCCTTTGAGCCTGCTCCCATCATTCATTATGATCATGGCTGATCATCCAACTTGATAACATGTTCTTGCTTTTCCTGCATATCCTCTGATCTCTCTAGCCCAAGTATTGTATCTAAATTCTTCTTGAAATCATACGTTTTGGCCTTGACTGCTTTCTGTGGTAGTGAATTCCACAGGCTCACCACACCCTGGGTGAAGAGATTTCTCCTCATTTCTGTCCTAAATGGTTTAACCTAAATCCTTAGACTGTGGCCCCGGTCTGGTCGATCCCTGCCTTCGGGATTGTCCTTCCTGCATCTACCCTGTCTAGTCCTGTTAGAATTTTACAGATTTCTGTGAGATTCCTCTCTCAATCTTCAGAACACCAGCAAACATAATCTTAACGAATTCAACATCCCCTCATAAGTCAGTCCGGTAAACCTTCACTGTGTTCCCTCTACAGCAAGAATATCCTCTCTCAACAAAACTGTATTCAATATTCCAGGTGTGGTCTCACCATGAAACTATATAATTGCAGCAAGGCATCTGTTCCTGTACTCGAATTGAAGGCTTGCTTTGAAAGCCAACATACTATTTGCCTTCCTACCATCTGTTCCACCTGCAAGCTTATTTTCAGTGGCTGGTGTACGAGGACATCTAGACTATGTGGTATATTCTCTTCACTCAATTCATAGCCATTAATAGTCTTTCCTGTTCTTGCTATCAAAGTGGATAACCTCACATTTATCCACATTATACTGCATCTGCTACGCATTTGCCCAAGTACTCAGCTTGTCTTAATCACACTTATGTATCTCTGCATCCTCTTCACGGCTCACACTCCCAGCCAACTTTGTGTCATTTGCAAATTTGAAGATATTAGACTTAGTTCCCCCATCCAAACCATCCATATCTATTTCCAACAGTTATTTCTGGAAGCTTGCTATAATTGAATTTAAAGATAACTTATTGATCAACTACAGTGTTGCCTGGTAATCTTTCCTTCCAATTTATCTGGACAAAACCCATTCCCACTCCTTTGAGCAAACATTATCCATGATTGAATTGAAACCAAACAAGTTGTTAGGAAAGCATACAGGTAAAATTCATTGTAATGTATTAGTGAACATAGTTGTTAGGACTGTCTAAAAATGTAATTATTAGTATATTAGTCTCAACGTTACTTAGCGAGCTCTGTGGTTTAACATTACACAAGGAATAATTTATCTTCTTTTTGATACATCATTTTGTTCTCAGCATCCATCAATCCCTACTACACAACATGAATACAGATATCTACAAACTTTGAAATAAGCTTTACCTTTATATCTTCTACTGGCCAAGATTTCAACATTGTAGCAATGTGGCCTTTGTCATGAATGGTGATGAACAATCCTCTAGATGGGGAGGAAAAAATAATAAAAAGAATTTCTTAGTTGAAGAGATATAAATAGCCCAGCACTTTCTAAACCTTTTTGGACTATGACCCCATGCTGAGGCTTGGAAATTGTTATGGCACTCAATGAGGGTGGGGAGAAGAAGGAAGGAGACAGGGGCAGGAGGTTGGCCATTGCTGCCTCAGTGATCATTATCCCAAAGTTTCAGCTTGTAACACCTACTTTCACAAGCCCTGCTAACAGTCAAAGATTGTCTGTGTTGAAATATAGTAGAATTCTCAATTTATTTTATTTGTTTTCCATTGGAACTGTTGTGGTGGGAGGTCCAAATTGGGGTGAGCACCTTTCATAATGGAGACTATTTCTGCTCTTAGTTTCCCCCTCCTTCCCCTTTTATTCACCCAACTAACTGACTGAAAAAATGGCGAACTCCCAAAGTCATGCTTTGAATGACTTCTGACCTTGTTCACCCAACAGCTTTTCAATGATAGTTCAACTTAATATCAGTAAGCATGCCATATAATAGATATAAAATGACTGAGGTGCTTCACAGAAGCATTGTAAAAGAATGTGAAACTGACCCTGATAAGTAGATACTAGGTTGGAGAACAAAAGCGAGCAGATTAAAGGAGGAAAATGTCACGTGGACATCTGTGGCAAGGTCAGCTTTGTTACTCATCCCTCGCTAGACCACTTCAGAGGTCCAGAGTTACAAGTAGGTCGGAACAGATAGGGATGACAGAGTTTCCTCCCTGAAAGACATTTGTGAAGATGATGGGTTTTTTCCTGACAATCTATGGTAGTTTATACAGAGACTAGCTTTATATTCAAATTCCACTAACTGTATCAGGACGGCATTAGCAAGGGCCTCTGGATTACTGGGACAGTCAGCACGAGTGGATGTGTGGCATAGGAACATAGAAAATACGAGCAGGAGTAGACCATTCAGCCTTCCCAGCTTTCTCTGCCATTCATTATGATCATGACTGATCTTTCAGCTTAATACTCTGTTCCCATTCTTCTCCTATATCCTTCGATCTCTTTAGCCCCAAGTGCTGTATCCAATTACTTCTTTAAATCATCTTGACTGCTTTATGTGGTAGCCAATTCCATGGGCTCACCATTCTCTGCATGAAGAAATTCCTCCTCACTCAGTCCTAAATGCTTTATTGTTATCCTTAGATGGTGAACCTTGCTTCTGGATTCCCCGGTTATCAGAACACTCTTTGCGCATCTACCCTGTCCAGACCTGTTAGAATGTTATGACTTTCTCTGAGATCCCTCCTTGTTCTTCAGAACTCCAGCAAATAAATTCTAAATGATGCAACCTCTCCTCATACGTCAGTCTTGCCATCCCTGGAATCAATCTGGTAAACATTTGCTGCGTTCTCTCAGTAGCAGGAGCATCCTTTCTCAGGTAAGAAGACCAAAACTGCACTCAATATTCCAGGTGCAGTCTCACCAAAGCCTAAGTAATTACAACAAGACCCAATTTTTTAAATTTGAATTCTTTTGCTATGAAGGCCTATATATAGTTTGTCTTCTTTACTGTGTGCTGCACCTGCACGTTTACCTTCAATGACTGATGTACAAGGACACCCAGATCTTGTTGAACATTGAAAATATCAAATGCTGGAGATCACAGCAGGTCAGGCAGCTGCCACGGAGAGAGTGCAAGCTAATATTTCCAGTCTAGATGGCTCTTCAGCAGAGCTAATGTGAATTGTGCAGGGGACAGCATTTATGTTTATAGTTGGGGAGTGGGGTTGTAGTGTAGAGTGCTGGTTGAGAAAAGATGTAGATAGTAGATTAGGTGATCGGAATGGGAGAATGGTAGAATGGTAGAATAATGGTGTATCTAACTGCCAGACTTGAAAGGACAGACTGTCCCACTGGGCTGGGGGAGGGGAGAAAGGACATGGTGACAGAGGATGTAACAAGCAGCAAGAAAGGGAAGATTGGGAGTTGGTTCACATTTTGAAGCCATTAAACTCAATATGCAGTCCAGGAGGTTACAAAGTGCCTAGTCTGAAGTTGAAATGTCGTTCCTCCAGTTTGCGCTCTGATTTCAGGAGCACTGCAGCACGCCAAAGACAGGCATGTGGGCATACGAGCAGGGTGCTGTTAAAATGACTGACTTCAGGAAGTTCAGGGTCATGCTTACTGCACAGACCACAGCTGTTCCGCAAAGCAGTCACCCAGTCTGCATTTGGTTTTGGTTTCTCCAATGTAGATTAGGCCAAACGGTGGGGAACGGTTGCGGCGGCGGCGGGGGGGGGGCGGGGAGGTGGTGGTGATGGTGCAGCGAATACAATACACAAGACTGGAGGAGGTACAGATAAAATGCTGCTTCATGGGAAAGACTGCTTAGGCCCTTCGCAGGGTGGAGGTGAGATTAGGTGTTGCAACTTCTACAATTGCATGGGGGAAGGTGCCACAGGAGGGGAGTGTGGAGATTGAATGGACAAGGGTATCCCTGAGGGAATGATCCCTGCAAAATGCAGAGAGAGATGATGGGGGGGGGGGTGAGGGGAAGAAGTATTTGGTGTGGCATTCTGCTGGAGTTGTCTGAATTTTTGGAGAATGATCCTTGAATGTGGAGGGTGGTGGGATAAAAAGTGAGGACAAGGGGGACCCAATCACACTGTTGTGAGGGATAAGAAGGAGAAAGGGCAGAAGCACATGTGTTGGATGCAGTTGAGGGTCCTGTCAACCACAGTGGGCAGGAAACCACAGTTACGAAAGAAGGAAGCCATGTCAGCAGCACTGTTTTGGGAGGCTGCATCATCTGGTACTGAGACTGGCTCTAATGCAACGAAGGGTACATCAGGTTCTAAATGATCAATTGTGATAGGGAACTCTCTATTCAGAGGCACAGACAGATGATTCTGCAGCTGGCAGTGAGATATCAGAAAGATATGTTGCCTCCCTGCAGCCAGGCTCAAAGATATCTTAGAGTGCGTGCAGAATATTCTCAAGGGGAGAAGAAGCAACAGGAGATCGTTGTACGCATCGGGATAATGACACAGGAAGAGAAAAGGACGGGATTCTGAGGGGACAATATTGGAAGCTAGATAAGTGTGGAGACTAGCTAGAGCTGCTAGGGAGGATTTAAATTAGTAAAGGGTGCTGGGAGGAGGTGGGAGATAGTGAGGAAAGAGATCAGTCTTAGACTGGTACAGTTGGGAAAAGGGGCAGTCAAACAGTCAGGACAGGTAGGAACAAGGCAGAAAACAAGGTAGGACTGATAAATTAAACTGCATTTGTTTCAATTCAAGAGGCCCAACAAGTAAGGCAGATGAATTCAGGGCACGGTTGGGAACACGGGACTGGGATAGCATTGCCATCACAGAGATGTGGCTCAGGGATTGACAGGTCTGGCAGCTTAATGTTCCAGGATTAGGAATGCTATAGGAAGGGTTGAAAGTCAGCGGGGTGGCGGGGGGGGGGGGGGGGGGGGGGGGGGGGGGGGGGCGGGGGGGTGCAAGACAGGAGGGGGAGTGGAGTGTTTGACAGAGATAACATTACAGCTGCATTCAGGGAGGATATTCCTGGGAATAACGTCCAGGGAACTTACTTCGGAGGAACACAGAAATTAGAAATGGATGATCACCTTACTGGGATTGTACCATAGACCACCACCCCACCACCACCACCACTCCCCCCACCCCAGTAGTCAGCAGGAAATTGAGAAACAAATTTGTAAGGAGATCTCAGTTATCTGAAAGAATAACAGGATGGGTATGATAGGAGATTTTAATTTTTCAAACACGCACTGGGGTGGCCATAGTGTTAATGGCTTAAATGGAGAGGAATTTGTTGAGTGTGTACTAGAAAACTACCTGATTCAATACGTTGATGTAGCTACTAGAGAAGATGCAAAACTTGATCTACACTTGGGAAATGAGGCAGGATAGGTGACTGAATTGGAGGAGCACTTTGGGGCTTGTAATCATAATTCTATTTGTTTCAAAATAGTGATGGAAGATGATAGACCAAATCTATCAAGTTCTAAATTGGAGGAAGGTGAATTTTGATAATATTAGGCAAGAACTTTCAAAAGTTGACTGGCAGTGGATGTTTGCAGGTAAAGGGACAACTGGAATATGGGAAGCCTTCAAAAATGAAATAATGAGAATCTGGAGACAGTATATTCCTCTAAGGGTGAAACGCAAGGCTGGTATGCCTAGGGAATGCTGGATGACTACATAAATTGAGGTTTTGGTCAAGAAAAGAAGGAAGCATATGTCTGCTACCGACAGCAGAAATCCAGTGATTCCCTAGAACAATATAAAGACATTAGCAGTATACTTGGATGAGAAATCAGGAGGGCAAAGAGGGGACATCAGGTAGGTTTGGCCAAATGGGTTAAGTAGAATCCAAAGCGATTCTCCAAATACATTAAGAGGAAAAGGGTAACTAGGGACAGAATAGGGCCACTTGCAGATCAGCAAGGCCACCTCTGTGAGGAACCGCAGGAGATGGTTGGGGGGGGGGGGGGGGAAGATACTAAATAATATAATATTTTGCATTAGTTGTGTTTACCGTGAGAAGGACATGGATGGTAGAGAATATGGGGAAATAAATAGCGACTTCTTGAAAAATGTCCATATTACACAGGAAGTGGCGCAGGACACCTTAAAACACAAAGGGAGGAAGAGGATTGAAGGAGTCAGAGCGGTGAACCTGACGTATACGGACTTCAGTAAGGTGTTCGACAAGGTTCCTGTTGTAGACTAGTTAGCAAGGTTAGAGCTCACTGAATAGTGGGAGAACCAGCTATTTGCATACAGAACTGGCTCGAACGTAGAGGACAGAGGGTGGTGGTTGTGGGCTGCTTTTCATACTGGTGGCCTTTGATCAGCACTGTGCCACAAGGATCGGTGCTGGATTCATTGCTTTTCGTCATTTATATAAATGATTTGGATATGAACATAGGAGATAT
Source organism: Stegostoma tigrinum (assembly GCF_030684315.1). Classification (NCBI taxonomy): domain Eukaryota; kingdom Metazoa; phylum Chordata; class Chondrichthyes; order Orectolobiformes; family Stegostomatidae; genus Stegostoma; species Stegostoma tigrinum. Next base: position 53,256,782 of record NC_081359.1, on the reverse strand, counting down.
GGTTAGTAAGTTTGCAGATGACACCAAATTAGTGGTGTAATGGATAACTTTCCGTGCACAATGGGATCTTGATCAGATGGGCCAATGGGCAAAGGAGTGTCAGATGGAGTTTACATAGAACAGTATAGCACAGTACAGGCCCTTCAGCCCACAATGTTGTGCCAACCTATTATCCTATGAAGATCAATCTACCCTCAATACCCTACATTTTACTATCCTCCATGTGCCGATCCACCTCGAAAGTATCTGACTCCACTATCACTGCCAGCAATGCATTCAATACGCCCTCACCACTTTCTGTGATGAACCTATCTCTGACATCTCCCCTGTATCTTGGACCAATCACCTTAAAATTATGCCCCCTTGTAATAGTCATTTCCGCCCTGGGTTAAAAAGTCTCTGACTATCCACTCTATCTATGCCTCTCATCATCTTGTAAACCTATATCAAATCACCTCTTATCTTACTTTGCTCCAAGGAAAAATGCCCTAGCTCCTCAACCTTTCCTCATAAGACCTGCACTCCAGTTAAGGCAGCATCCTGGGAAATCCGTCTGCATCCTCTCTAAAGCTTCCATATCTTTCCTGTAAATGAGGTGACCAGAACTGAACACAATATCCCAAGTGTGGACTAAGTTTTATAGAGCTGCAGCATAAACTCACGGCTCTAAAACTCAATTCCCCTGCCAATGAAAGCCAACACACCATATGCCGAATTTATAATCCAATCAACATGGGTCACAACTTTGAGGGATCTATGGATGTGGATCCCAAGATCCCTCTGTTCCTCCACACTGCTGAGAATCCTGCCATTAACCCTGTATTCTGCATTCAAATTCAACCTTCCAAAATGAATCACTTCACAGGGTTGAATTCCATCTGCCACTTCTTTGCCCAGCCCTGCATCCTGTCAATGTCCCGTTGCAAACTATGACAGTCCTCTACGCTGTGAGCAAATCCACCAACCTTTGTGTCATTGGCAAAAACTTACTAACTCACTCTTCCACTTCCTCATCCAAGTCATTTATAAAGATCACAAAGAGCAGAGATCCCAGAACAGATCCCTGCGGCACACCACTGGTCACCAAGCTCCAGGCTGAATACTTTCCATCTACTACCACCCTCTGTCTTCTGCTGGACAGCCAGTTCAGTATCCCGACAACCCGGTTTCCTCAAATCCCATGCTTCTTTACTTTCTGAATGAGCCTACCATGTGGAACCTTATCAAATGCCTTGGTAAAATCCATCTCCACCACATCTACTGCTCTACCTTCATCGATACGGTTTGTCACATCCTCAAATAATTCAATAAGGCTTATGAGGCATGCTCCTCACAAAGCCATGCTGACTATTTCCAATTAAACTGTGCTTTTCCAAATAATCATAAATACTATCTCTCAGAATCCTCTCCAATATTTTGCCCACCACAGAAGAAAGACTGCCTGGTCTATAATTTCCAGGACTATCCTTATTCCCTTTCTCGAACAAGGGAATGACATCTGCCACCCTCCAATCTTCTGGCACTACCTCAGTGGACAGTGAGGACACAAAGATCATTGCCAAAGGGACAGCAATCTCCTCCCTTGCTTCTTGTAGTGACCTTGGATATATCCTTTGGCCCAAGTGAATTATCTATCCTCATGTTTTTCAAGATTTCTAGCACAACCTCCTTCTTAACAACAACCTGTTTGAGCATATCTGCTTGTTCATGCTGTCCTCACAAACGTCAAGGTCTCACTGGTGAATGCTGAAGCAATGTATTCATTCAGGACCTCCCCTACCTCCTCTGACTCCGTACACAAGTTCTCTCCACTATCCGTGATTGGCCCTACCCTTACTCTGGCCATCGTCTTGTTCCTCACATAAGTACAGAAAGCCTTGGGGTTTTCCTTGATCCTACCTGCCAAGGTTTTCTCATACCCCCCTCTTGCTCTCCTCAGCCCATTCTTCAGTTCCTTCCTGGCTACATTGTAGACCTCTAGAGCCCTGTCTGATCCTCGCTTCCTCAACCTTCCATCTTCCTCTTGACTAGGTGTTGAACAAGTCTTGTCATCCAAGGTTCCTGCACCTCACCATCCTTTCCTTGGCGCAGTGGGACAGACCTGTCCACTACCTGCAGCAAGTGCTCCCTAAACAACCTCTGCTTTTCTATCGTGCATTTCCCTGAGAACATCTCATTCCACTTGGTGCTCCGTAGTTCTTGCCAAATACCAATGTAATTCCCCCTCCCCCAATTAAATACTTTCCCATACTGTCTGGTCCTATCCCTCTCCATGACTACAGTAAAAGTCTGGGAGTTATGATCAGAATCACCGAATTGCTCTCCCACCAAGAGATCTGACACCTGACCTCGTTCATTGCCAAGCACCAAACCCAATATGGCCTCCTCTCTAGTCGGCCTATCGACATATTGAGTCAGAAATCCTTCCTGGACATATCTGACAAAATCTACTCCATCCAAACTATTTGCACTTCAGACGTTCCAGTCTATATTAGGGAAGTTGAAGTCGCAGTTGAAGTTTAATTTAATAAATGAGGTGCTGCATTCTGGAAAGGCAAATTAGGGCAAGACTTAAACACTTAATGGTAAGGTCCTGGGCAATGTTACTGAACAAAGCAACTTGGAGCCCAAGTTCATAGTTGCTTGAAAGTGGGGTCACAGGTAGATAGAATAGTGAAGGAGGTGTTTGATATGTTTCCTTTATTGGTCAGTACATTGACTATAGGAGTTGAGAAGTCATGTTGCAGCTGTGCAGGACATCGGTTCAGCCACTATTGGAATACTACATGCAATTCTGGTCTCCCTGCTGTAGGATTGATGTTGTGAAACTTGAAAAGGTTCAGAAAAGATTCACAAGCATGTTTGAATTACAGGGACACGCTGAATTCACTGGGACTACTTCCCTTGCGGAATTAGAGGTTGAGGGGTGATGTGAGATTGCTCGCTGAGCTGGAAGGTTAGTTTTCAGACGTTTCGTCACCATTCTAGGTAACATCATCAGTGAGCCTCCGATGAAGCACTGGTGTTATGTCCCGCTTTCTATTTATCTGGTTAGGTTTCCTTGGGTTGGTGGTGTCATCTCCTGTTCTTTTTCTCAGGGGATGGTAGATTGGCTCCAAATCAATGTGTTTGTTGATGGAGTTCCGGTTGGAATGCCATGCTTCTAGGAATTCTCGTGCGTGTCTCTGTTTGGCTTGTCCTAGGATGGATGTGTTGTCTCAATCAAAGTGGTGTCCATCCTCATCTGTATGTAAGGATACGAGTGATAGTGGGTCATGTTGTTTAGTGGCTAGTTGATGTTCATGTATCCTAGTGGCTAGCTTTCTGCCTGTTTGTCCAATGTAGTGTTTGTGACAGCTCTTGCAAGGTATTTTGTAGATGACGTTCGTTTTGTTTGTTGTCTGTATAGGGTCTTTTAAGTTTGATTGATTTGGAGCCAATTTACCATCCCCTGAGAAAAAGAACTGGAAATGACATCACCAACCCAACGAAACCTAACCAGATAAATAGAAAGTGGGACATAACACCAGTGCTTCATTGGAGGCTCACTGGTTGATGTTACCTGGAACGGTGACGAAACATCTGGGAACAAACCTTCCAGCTCAGTGAACCAGCTCACATCCGGAACAAAATAAAGACCCACTCTTTTGTGGACCGAGAGGAGGAGAGTACTGTGTTGGAGGTGGAAGGAAGACGTCGGGGTGGCTGTGCACCCTTGCAACCGGTGGATCTTGATGCTGGTTTCAGCCTAACGCTGGTTCAGGGGAGCAGCCAACCTGCAACGATGGCTGCGGCGAGTGCTCGTGCCCCAGGTCAGGGGGTCCGGAACACCATCCGTGTTTCTGTGAAGAAGGTGGATGAAGGTGCACCTGTGGACCGCACCTTCTTCACGAAGAGGGTCCTGTTGGACTGTTGTGGGTTTGCTGCCGCGGACATTTATTGCCTGCAGGATTTCCCTGGAGGAGGTTTTTACGATGTAACCTTCAGGAGTGCCAAGCTTTGTGAGCGCTTCTTGGAGGTTTTCAAGGAGAAAGGAGGTGGGGGTCCCCTCTCTGTATTAACCGCTGTCCCGCTGTTCGTGATGCCAGCGCAGAGGAGCCGTATGGTGACTATACACATGTACAACCCGCATGTGCCAGCAGTTATGTCCTGACCTTCCTTGGAAGGTACGTGAAGGTGGAAGGGGACCTAACTGACATCATGGACCCTTTTGGCATCTGGGCCAGTAAGAAGGTCAAGGTGACGCTGAGGATGGGCGCGGATGGGAACATTGTACACCCACCGTCCAGCTTCGTGATCGGTGGGAGCAAGGGCTACCTGACCTACGCAGGGCAACCTAAAGTCTGCCATGCCTGTGGTAGGTCAGGTCAGGTGGCGGCCGACTAAAAAGCCACCATCTGCAGGAACTGCAGGGAGGAGGGACACCTTGCAAAGGATTGCCCACAAGAAAAAAGCTGCAACCTTTGTGGGGAAGCGGGCCACCTCTATAGGGCATGCCCGCGGCGGGGGACCACCTACGCCCAGGTCGCCGGCAGGGACAATGCGGGGCCAGCCCCCCCCTGCCGTCGGAGGAGAGGAAGGCACCAGGGCCCTGCAAGGACCCCAGGAATGTGCAGGAGGGCCAGGTCGTGCAGGAGGGCCCAGCCCCGCCGGATGGGCCCGAGGCCAGCGAAGTGCCCCTCCAGGCTCCGCTCCCACCCCCCTCCCTGACCACCTGGAGTCGATGGAGGCAGTGACAGGCGACCCAGGGGAGTGGACGACGGTCCAGAAAGCGAGGAGGAAGGCGCGTCGGCGGGGCCAGGAACCGCAACCATCAGGCGGGAAGAGGCAACTACAGGGGGGCTATAAGAGCTCCTCCGACGAGGGAGATTCGGAGGGGGCCCGCCCAAAGCAGAAGCTAAAGATCTCAAGGGAGAAGGAAAGCAGCAGCCCGCTTCCAGGTGACGGGAGGCATCCTGAGGCTCCCTCTGACACCCAGTCATGTGCCTCTGGGGCCCTGGAGGGGCCCCCGGAACCTCCGGGCGGGAAGGAGGAAACAGCGCGTTCCCAGCCTGACCCAAAGCCGGACTCTCCTGCCTCCGTACCCCCGACGGGGTGACGCCACCCGGAAGGCAGCACAGATGGTATCCTGAGCCCGGAGAGCGTCCAGCAGTTAGCCCGGGCAATGGGCATGAAGGGACAGATGGAGGGGCTGGACCTTGGACTTGGGGACGGTACTGCGGTCACTGCCCGTAATGGGGGTACGAGTTGCGAGCAGCATCAAGTCCACCGCAAGATGTGTGTCCACGTTGGCCTACCTGACCACCATCAAGGCGGACCTCCTGTTTCTGCAGGAGTGCGGGATACCGCACCTCAGCAGGTACGGGAAATGGCCAGGCGCCTGGACCTGTGAGCCTTCAATCTGGTCAGGGGGTAACGACTGTCGCTCCTTGGGCCTGGCTATTCTGCTGCAGGGGCGCAACTTCACCATCTCTCAAGTTCAGGAGGTGGTTGGGGGGGGCGCCTCCTAGTGGCTGACGTCACCTACAGGAACGCTCCCCTGAGGCTGATCAACGTGTACGCCCCAGCGGTACGGAGTGAACGGTCGGCCGTCCTGCAGCGGCTTCCACCCCTGCTGGCTACGTCCAGGCCGGTCATCCTAGGTGGAGACTTCAACTGCATCATCGATGCAGATGGAAGATCTGGCGTGGGGACAGCGGGTGGGGGGAGTCAACTGGACGTCACGTCCAGATTCCTGATGGGCATGGTGAAGGACGCCAAGCTGCTCGACGTCTTCAGCACCCCTGCAGATGGAGCGCAGCGGAGGTACACCTGGTCGCGGCCGGACGGGTCTATTCGCTCAAGGATAGACTTCCTGTTTGTGTCACGGGCGTTCTCGGTCAGGTCCACCAGCGTCGAGCCGGTGTTCTTCCCTGACCACTGCCTCCTGCTTGCCGACTGACACTTACAGGACGACCAGCCGGCCGGCAAGGGGACGTGGAAGCTCAACACGACTCTGTTGACCCCAGAGAACGTCGAGGAGCTTAAGAGGGAGTACGCCGGTTGGAGAACCATGAAACCCCTCTTTGAGTCTCCGGGCGACTGGTGGGAGACGGTGAAGGAGAACATCAAGAGGTTCTTTGTCCTCAAGGGTGTTCGGAAGGCGAGAGAGAGGCGGGGAAAGCTGTCGTGACTCCAGGAAAGGGTGCAGAACCTGCTCCTTCTGCAGTTGATGGGGGTCGATGTCAACGGAGGACCTCCGCGAGGTGAAGGGCCAGCAAGCCTCGCTCTTCGTCGCAGAGGCCTCCAGGATAATCTTCCGGTCTAGGGTCTGCTCCGTGGAGCAGGACGAGGTGTGCTCGCGTTTCTTCTTTCAGAAGGTGCACAAAGAGAGGTCTGTGCTTAGCCGGCTGAAGGAGGACGACGGCTCGGTGACATCATCTCGGCCCGACATTTTGAGGATCAGCAGATCCTTCTATGCCAGACTGTACGACACGAAGCCCACGGACAGCATGGCCTCCGAGTCGTTCCTGTCGTCTATCACGGAGGTCTTAGACGACGGCATGAGGGAGTGGCTGGACCGGCCGATGTCCCTGGACGAGCTGACCAGAGCCCTCAAGTCCTTGGAGAGGAATAAGACTCCCGGGAGCGACAGCTTACCGGTCGAGCTGTATTCTGCTCTGTGGGACCTGGTCGGCCAGGATCTGCTGGAGGTGTACGATAGTGCGCTTCGGGCAGGGCAAATGTGCAAGTCCATGAGGAAGGGCATCATCACCCTCATTTACAAGAGGAAGGGGGAGAGGGAAGAAATTAAGAATTGGCATCCCATTTCACTATTGAACGTGGACTACAAAATCCTGGCCAAGGTCATAGCCAACCGGGTCAGTTCTGTCCTGGAGTCGGTGATTCACCCTGACCAAACCTGGCTGTGCCAGGCAGGAAGATCGCTGAGAGCCTCGCGCTCATCAGGGATATGATCGCCTACGTGCAGGACAGGTGGGTGGACACCTGCCTCGTCAGCCTGGACCAGGAGAAGGCCTTCGACAGGGTCTCTCATGCTTACATGAGAGACGTCCTCTCCAAATTAGGGTTCGGGGACGGCATCCGCAATTGGATCCGGCTGCTCTACACCAACATCGTTAGCGCAGTCTCGATCAATGGATGGGAATCGGACAGTTTTCCCGTCAGATCTGGAGTCAGGCAGGGCTGCCCACGCTCTCCTGCCTTGTTCGTGTGCTGTGAGGAGTCCTTCGCTACATCCATCAGGAAGGACGTGAGCCTGAAGGGCGTGGCTATCCCAGGCAGCAAAGGCCTTCAGGTCAAGACCTCCCTGTACATGGATGACGTCGCCGTCTTCTGCACCGATCGTTGGTCGGTGAGTAGGCTGTTGGACATCTGCAGCCAGTTTGAACTGGCCTCGGGTGCCAAAGTCAATAGGTGTAAGAGCGAGGTCATGTTCTTCGGGAACTGGGACGACCGCTCCTTCATCCCCTTCACCGTCAGCACAGACTACCTGAAGCTGCTGGGTGTTTGGTTCGGTGGAGCTGGGGCGTGCACTAAGACTTGGGAGGAGCATATCACCAAACTGAAGCAGAAGCTGGGCAGGTGGACGTTCCGGTCCCCCTCCAATGCGGGTAAGAACCTGGTTGTCAGGTGCGAGGGGCTTTCGGTACTGTTGTATGTGGCGCAGGCCTGGCCTATTCCCTGGATCTGCGCCGCTGTGGTCACTCGGGCTATCTTCCACTTCATTTGGGGGTCGAGGATGGACCGGATCCGCAGGGACACCATGTACAAAGACGTGGAAAATGGGGGAAAGGGCGTACCGAACGCCACCCTCGCACTGACGGCTACCTTTGTGTGCGGCTGCATCAGGCTGTGCGTAGATCCTCAGTACACAAACACCAAGTGTCACTACTTACTGAGGTTCTACCTGTCCCCCGTGTTGCGAAGGATGGGCCTGGCCTCGTTGCCGCGGAACGCTCCGAGTAGTTAGACCGTCCTGTACCACCTGTCCTTCGTGGAGAAATTTTTGAAAGGAAACACCTTTGACCACAAGGCCGTCAGGCAGTGGTCAGCACGTAGCATCCTCAAGACCCTTTGGGAAAAGGAGAGGGTGGATCCCGTCGTGTGGTTCCCCACGCAGACTGCCAAAGTCGTTTGGCAGAATGCCTCATCGCCAGAACTTTCAAACATGCACAAGGACATTGCTTGGCTGGCGGTGAGAGAGGCTCTGCCAGTGAGACCCTTTATGCATGCCCAGAATCTCTGTGCCACCGCACGCTGCCCTCGAGGCGGCTGTGGGGGGGGAACGAGACTGTCGATCACCTCCTTCTGGAGTGTGCCTATGCGCAGGAGGTCTGGAGGGGGATGCAGTGGTATTTGTCGAGGTTCGTCCCGAGCAGCTCCGTGACGCGGGACTCCGTGCTCTATGGGCTGTTTCCCGTGACGCACACCGAGACCAACATCAACTGCGCCTGGAGGACCATCAATGCGGTGAAAGACGCTCTTTGGTCTGCCCGCAACTTGCTGGTCTGCCAGCTGAAAGAACTGACCCCGATCGAGTGTTGCAGACTGGCGCATTCCAAGGTCTAGGACTTCATGCTGAGGGACGCGCTAAAGCTTGGGGCAGCTGCCGCCAAGGCGCGGTGGGGAAAGACCACCGTATGAAACCCCTCGTCCAGAATGGAAAAAAGGGCCCTATCTGGTAACTGGGCCCAGCTGGCGCCTTCCCCAACTGGTCAGGGGGCCAATGGGGACTGTGCGGGGTGACGACTCCTGGGGTATTTTCTTTGCTTTGTTTTTTTCTCCTTTAGTTGGTGTACATACCCCCTGGGTAACCCAGAGCGGCTTGCATGACTGGGTAGGTGTATAAATATGTTTTATTTTTTGTACATCTTATGAATAAAGTATATTTTTTCAAATAAAAAAAAGTGACGAAATGTCTGAAAACTAACCTTCCAGGTCAGCGAGCAATCTCACATCCAGAACCTCAACCTGAGCTACAAATCTTCTCAAAACTCGTTGAGGGGTGACTTTATGGAGGTTTATAAAATCATGAGCAACAAGGACAGGGTAGATAGACAAGGTTTGTACCTCAGAGTGGGGTAATCCAAAACTACAGCGCATAGGTTTACAGTGAGAGGGGAAAGATTTGAAAGGGCCTCAGATGTTCCGGTGGGGAATGGAGGTTTAGAGGGATTGGACGTTCATGGTGAACAGAAGGCGGTTAGGGCTAGGAACTGGCAATGGTCATTATGGTGGAGGGCATCAGATGAATTGTGGATTTCGGTGGGGAGGGTTTGGACAAGTGGAGAGAGGATGCAGTCACACATACAAATTGTGAACCAACTCCTATTCCTTCCTTTTTTTAGCTTTACTTGCTATCTTCTGTCACCATATCCTCTCTCCCCTCCCCCACTCCAGAGGGACCATCTGTTCTTTCACGTCTGACAGTTAGACACACCATTGTTCTGCCATTTTCATCACTTCACCTGAACCACCCCTACTCCCCAAGCACTCTACACTCCAAACACACTCTTCAACTACGGCATAAATGCTGCCCCCTCCACACTTTACATCAACTCTGATGGAGAGTCTTTACTTGAAACGTTAGTTTGCTCCTTTTACATCAGTCATTGCTATCTCCAGCATTTGTTGTTTTCAGAACAGATTCAGCATCTACAGTAATTTGCTCTTCTTGTTGAACCTTCTCTTCTCTCGATCTATATCCATTCAAATAATCTGCCTTCCTGTTTTTGCTACCAAAATGGATGACCTCACAGTTATCCACATTATACTTCATCTGTAATGTATCTGTCCACTCACTCAGCTGTCCAAATCACCCTGAAGCATCTCTGCATCCTCCTCACAGCTCATCCTTCAGAGTCTAGAACGACATGAGCACAGATAACTTGGGGATTAAGGGTCTGGAGGAAGTTATAAAAATAGGGAGGGACAAAACTATTCAGGGATTTAACAACAAGGGATGTGAACCTCAGGCATGCTTTTTATTTTGAAGTTTTAGTATTACAAACGTTTCAACTACTTTTGATTCAATTATTTTAAGACAAAGTCTGGTCTCCAGAACCCTCAACAATCTTTGCCTAACCTCTCATCAGAAACAAAGGCAAGAGTAAAATAGTATCAGAGATAATGGGAACTGCACATGCTGGATAATCCGAGATAACAAAGTGTGGAGCTGGATGAACACAGCCGGCCAAGCAGCATCTTAGGAACACAAAAGCTTCAGGGTCTAGGCCTGAAATGTCAGCTTTTGTGCTCCTCAGATGCTGCTTGGCCTGCTGTGTTCATCCAGCTCCACACTTTGTTATCTCAAGAGTAAAATAGTTTCGTTCTACTCCTTGATAGTGTAAATGCTGTCTTCACGACTCCACCTCTCATATCACAGATTTGTTCTATGTTACTTGCACAAAGCTTGTTTTCAAGGTGAATACTTTATTCAAAAGCAAGTTGTTCAAAACAGCTATATACAAATGTAATGAGTTATTCACGGCTCAATAAAAAGACATTTCAAATTTGAACCATAATTTGGGACAAGTAAAATTAGAATTGCTATGACAATAAACTCTTAAAATTAGGGAGCTAGCCACCCATTATTAACAAATGCTCTAAGGCATCAGTACCTAAAATATTTTGAAGAACAGATACTATTTGAAGTTTGAATAATAGATAAATATTTTAGAAGGTAAAATTCATAGACAAAATATTCTACATGCAGCTGGTTTAGCACTTACAGAAAGATACTGAATTATAAAGGTCAATGGATCTGTTCAAGCCTTGCACCTTGACAGACATACAACACCAACACAGATACAGACGCCACCTAAACTTCTAACTGCTTGCATAACAAGTCATCCGCAAAGTTTCTAGGCCAATTCCCTAGGGGAAACAACAAGCAGAGATGAAGGAGAACATGTAGTCGTTTTACAATTGAATTTCCAATAGCAATTTGATATCGGCTGCACATCAAAGATTACTACACAGTGAAGACTTCAATGTATGACATATTAACAACTGCAGAGGACTGGTTAATCAACAAGAAGAGCGAAAGAGTAAATTGGTCATTTGAGGTGGCAAGCCATAATTAACGATGTGCTATTGAGATCGCTGCTAAGGTCTCAACTATTTGTAACTTATAACAATAACTTACAAGATGGGGGCCAGATGAAAATTTGGTAATGACGCGAAGGTAGGTTAGAAAATAAATTCTCAAGAGGACATCCGGAAGTCTACAACAGATTTAGATTGGTCAAGTAAATGGCAAAAAATTGACACAAGGTATTGTATAGGAAAATATTAACTTGTTCACTTGGCATAAAGAACATTTCAAACAAGACAAACTGAAGAACTCTACAAGACGGAGGGATCTGGATATCTTGGATACATGAATGAGAAAAATCTTTGAATGCGGCTACAACAAATGATTAGGAAAACAAATGGGATGTTTCCTTTAACTGCAAGGGGAATATATTATGCAAGTAGGACAATATCAATCCATCTGGGCTACTGTGCATAGTTTTTAACTTCTCATTTAAAGGGTAAATTGCACAAGAAGCAATTCAAATGGTTCACTCAACTGGTTCATTAAAACAGATTATTTTATGAGGAAAAATCAAGCAGACTGAGCCTAAATTCACCAGAACTTAGAAGAATGAGAAGTGATCTGATTGAAACAAGCAAGAATTTGAGCAGTCTTGACAGGTTGGATGCTGGGGTGGGGGTCATGTTGCCCTATTGGTAACGTCTCGAACATAGGGACAGCATGTGAGTTTTGAGAAGATTTGTAGCTCAGATTGAGGTTCTGGATGTGAGTTTGCTCGCTGAGCTGGAAGGTTAGTTTTCAGACGTTTCGTCACCATTCTAGGTAACATCATCAGTGAGCCTCCGATGAAGCGCTGGTGTTATGTCCCGCTTTCTATTTATCTGTTTAGGTTTCACCAACCCAAGGAAACCTAAACAGATAAATAGAAAGTGGGACATAACACCAGCCCTTCATCGGAGGCTCACTGATGATGTTACCTGGAATGGTGACGAAACGTCTGAAAACTAACCTTCCAGCTCAGTGAGCAAACTCACATCCATAGGGACAGCTTTTATAAATAAGGGCATAAGGGCAAGTAATGGTATCAAAAGTATATAACATAGGTGATAACTATTAGCAACATATTGACTGGCAAGGTAATTCAAAATTGAGTAAACGGGTTCTACACCAATCACATAACTGTAAAGTCAATCCGTCAATGTACATTTTGCTGTTGCTGTTTCTGAATCAGATGTCAGAGTGTGTATTGGCTGGGTAAACAATTTTAAAGATTAATTTCTCTTCCATCTCCAGTTCACTTCCTTAATAAAACTGCTACATTCAGATAAATATTAAACCAGAAGGTTATGACTAATTTGTGCTGAATTAGCTGTTCTCAACTGGAAAATTCGACACAACAGACAGAGATGTGAAAAGAATTGTAAAGTAGGCAATGCTTAATGCCGTTGTTGTTCTATGCCAAGCAGCTTGTTGATGATCACAGTTTAATTCAATGTAAGAATGGTTATTTGGTAAAATACTGGCAGACACTTCAAAGCGAAAGCACCTGAAGGCATTAAGTTGTCATATCATGGGAATTTTAAGAGATCATATCAGAAGTACAAATCTGTAAAATAATGCAAAATTATAAACATGCTGCAGATTTCATAGGTCATAGAATCCCTACAGTGTGGAAACAGGCCCTTTGGCCCAACAATTCCTCACTGACCTTTAGAGCTTCCCACCCAGAATTCATCCCTCTCATACCTGAACACTACAGGCAATTTAGCATGGCCAATCCACCTAGCCTGCACATCTTTGGACTGTGGGTGGAAACCAGAGCACCCAGAGGAAATCCACACATACATGGGGAGAATGTGCAAACTCCGCACAGACAGTGGCCCGAGGGTGGAATCGAACCTGGGGCCCTGGCACTGTGAGGCAGCAGTGCTAACTACTGAGCCACTGTGCCGCTTTGTGCACAACGTATACAATAACACGACTGACCCACTGCCAAATCACCATATGGCCAATAAAACTGTTGGAATAGCTTTTGCTGGGCCAACATTTGAAGGTGTATATATGAACATAAAAACATTAAAAACCAGGAGCAACTGTAGACCATCCAGACTCCCATGACAGCTTCACCATTCAATAGGGTCATAGCTGATTTCATCTCAGTCTCAACTCAATTTGTTGCTGAAATGTCATAACAGTCCATAAAATTACACAAACACATTACTTTTTAGAAAGCTCTCATTCTCTGTTGCTTTGACAAGCATACAGAAACATCAGGCAAATTTTAAGTTAATTTATTAAACAATCTAATTTCACCACCCGTCTCTTGAAGGGTGAGAGGGGTGTTGAAATTAGATTAGATTGAAATTAGAAGCACTATGTCACTTTGACCATTTTGCAAATCTAACACAGCTTTGCAGATAAGGTCTGAGAACCAAGAACTACACACAACACAGGTCCAAACAAATGTAGGTATTACACTGACCCTATAATTCTGACATTAAGCCAGCATTACTCATGGGTGTGGTGCCAGAAGAACTCAGCCAGATCAGAAATGGTTCAGACTCTGAAGCACTGTTTGAAAACAAAACCACCTTTGTTCCCACAGTGTTCATAGGAAGATACTGTAAATTTTAGTGTAATTTAAAATTTAAAAATACTGCTTCTCAGAGGTTTAGGTAAAAGCATCAACCTGTGTTGCATTAAAATAGATTTGCACTAAATATGTACTGAAATAGCTGATCTCAATAGAACACGTTGATGGGCAGGTCTTCCAAAAGTTGGAGTCATGAGCCAAAATTTCAGGTCACAAGGTAAGAGGCATCAATGTCTGCCATGGAGGTCCAACCAAGTGAACAGCTACAAAACAAATCCTCACTTTTTCCCACACCACAGTATGGCCTAGACAAAACTATCTCAAGACCTGATCTCTCAACAGACGTTTTACACATTTTTGTAAAAAACAATGAAATTCCTCATAATATTCTCTAACCCAAATCTCCTTCTCTCACAGGCCCCCGCCTTACAGGTTTGCCGTCTTATTCTCACAGTCCTCACTGAGGGGTCATGACAATTTTCCAGCTGTGAAATAGGGTCTGGCAGCAAAACCAAGGGCAGGGTGCCCTACAGTTGTCCTATTGCAACTGGTGCCAATGACCAGACTAGGGTCAGGATTGGACACAGGATTGGAGAAGGATAAGGACTCACCTACAGCGTCCTTCATAGCCAAAAAATCTTATTCAGCAATCATGAGCTCAATCCTAACATAAAGAATAACTGTATAATTATTGTGACATAGAGAAGTGAAGGTAACTAGAGATAAAGTGAAATTGTAGAAAATCTGCATTATAAAGATCAGTTTGATAACAGCACATTGCAAACTTAAAAACAAATTTAACTGCACACAAATAAATCTGCAACGCAGTACCAGCAGTGTGAAAAATGCAGAACTCTGGAAGCAGGAGTCAAGTGAAAGAAAAAAGCTTGACTTACCGTGGCCTTCTGAAGGCCAGGCCATACTGCTGACATGCCAGGCCCACAGTAGGGGTGTAAATGATGGGCATAAATCTTTCAATGTTGGAAGTAAGCACTCTATAGAAAAGTTTTTCATTTCGATCCTGCAGAGTCATGAGGATAATATACCTGTTGAGACAGATGACAACATGCAGTATTTTAAAGCTCATTGATGAAAACTGACTGCAAGAAAGGTTCAGCAAATCCACCTGGATTTCAACTACAGATTCAAAATAAATAAAGTGCATCTTTGATCAATAACTGCATGTCCTAAAAGAAGAACAAATCACATCTTTTATTGATGAATCCTTTATGTATTGAACTTTGTTTTGTTTAATTTGTTCATCTGATGTGGATTTTATTGGTTAGGTATGCACCTAATAAACCTAGAGAAAATGGTAGTACACCACCATTTAAGACCATAGAGTCTGGGTACTGTCAATACACTCACAATGTTGTTAGGAAGGGAGTTCTATGATATTGACCATGTGAGATCAAGGAACAGTGATATGGTTCGAAGTCAGGGCAGTGTGGACCTTGAAGAAGAAAATGGCTGTGTTACCATACATCAATTGTCCTTGCCCTTCTTGATGGCAGAGCTTGTGTGTTTGGAAGGTGCTGAATTACCCGAGATGACTGTTGCAGTAAATCTCGTAGATGGTACATTGTGCATTGGTAGTGGAGGGAGTGCAAGTTAAAGGAGATGGTTGGGAATCAATCAAGTGGGTTACTTTGCCCTAAATACAGTTGACTTCCTAAGCGTAATTGGAGCTGTGCCATCCAAAAAATGGAGAATATTCATCACATCCTGTACCTTATAGATGGTGTAAAGGTACATTCACCAGTTATTTGCCCATTCTGCAAATTTATTAATATTTTCCTGTAAGCTATTGCAATCCACCTAAGTCCTAACTATAGTCATCTGCAAATTTAAAAGAAGCATTTTGGATGTCTATGTCCAAATAGTTACTATAAATTGTGAACAGCACCGGTCACAGCAGTGACGCCCTGTGAAACATCACTCCGCAGTTGCTGCAAGTTCCACTAACTGGCCAAAGTAAAGAAATACCATCTTTTGTAGCGCAGAATGACATTATCAACACAAAGTCACATTGTTTGAAATGAAAAGTACAGCAGTAACAACATTTTAACAGATGACCAATAAAGCATTTGCATAATTTGCTCCTACCAATAAAGTCAATGAACAACAATGTAACTGTTATTTACGTAAGGGATTTGGGTGTTTCTAGCCAAATCTTTGAAGACCGTTTATACTACCTGACTGAACTGCTGATAAACTACAAAAAGCCCACTTGGTTATAAGTCCAGCTAAGATGGATTTGCTAAAACAAAAAGTGACTTATGTGGGCCACAGTAGGGAATATGCAAAGTAGCATTTGTTGAAGTGAAAATATGTGTTATTTTGGATTTTCCCATGCCTAGGTCAAAATGAGTTACTTTAGCATGAATGCTTATTCTGAATTTCAGCACCATCATTGTTGAAGAAAGGCAGAAAGCTTGAATGGATGTAGGAGTGCTAGAGAGCCACTGAATACATGAAAGCCATGCTGAAAACCACACTGGATTGGCAGTACTGAATTTTGCAAAGATGTTCAGACTGGCTGTTGATGCCAGCGATTTCGGTGTTTGGGCTGTTTTACTACAAAATAATGAAATGGAATTGAATGGCATATCAGTTAACTTTCAAAGAAACTGACTGAATGTCAGCAAGAATATTCCACTGTTCAGAACGAGACATTGAGACTTGTATTGACTCTACATAATATTGAGTATTAAATCAACAAAATGGAAGAAATTGTTGAAATTTATACAGGCTATAATCCTTTGATTTTTAAGAAATAAACTAGGGACAAGAATTAACTTTTTGTTTCAGTAGAGCTGAATTCTCTACCCCTCTAATTTGAAAATTGTACACGTGGCTGTGAAAGAAAGTTTTAGGACAGCACATCTTATTGGTTGCATATGTGAAAACCACTGAGTGATGTAATCCCCATGGACGGAAGCAAAAACAAGGTTGATGTGCAACTGATTGGTTAGTTAATGCCAATATGATATTACTGTTAAAGTGACAAAGCAGTAAAGTTAAGACAATCCTTGATGATTAATGAAAATGCCTATTAAAGATACATTTCCCTTCTTCTTTGGGAGGAGATTTGATCCAAAATGTGTGGTTCATCTACATTATAATATCTTTTAGAATTTGGATTTGAATTAATGTCATGTGGATCTTGGTCTGTGTGTCAGAGGGGTGTCATGATAAACTTGTAGGTATTTCTGCAGCCTTCTAAATTTCTTTTAAAAAACACTGCGAGTGAGCGAGTTCTTGGACAGTAACAGGATTTTGTTTTCGTTGGGCAAATTTATGAGCAAACAAAGTAAAGAGCATAATGCAATAGGTTTAAGTTCAGAAGGTCCTGATGGGGATGGGGAGACGATAGCTCTTGTGGCATAATCTGGATTGTTAATCCGGAGATCTAGATAATGTTTTGGGTATCCGGGTTCGAAACACGCCATGGCAGATGATAGAATTTGAATTCAATAAATATCTGGAATTCATTGTCAATTGTCGGAAAAACCCATCTGGTTCACTAATGTCCTTTAGGGAAGGAAACTGCCTTCCTTATCTACATGGCCTACTTGTAACTCCAGAACCACAGCAATTTGGTTGACTCTTAATTGCCCCCTGGGCAATTAGGAATGGGTAATAAATGCTGCCTAGCCAGCGATGCCCTCATCCCGTGAATGAATAAACAAAAAAAAACTGCGCTTACGGTTAGGGGAATTACACAGTTTTAAAACAAAACTTTTGGATTTCTACTGGGGTTTTACAGAAGTTCTGCCTAAAGCAGTTTGCGTGAACTGAACTCAAGACTGTTAAGAAATAAGTTACTTCAGTTAGCAAAGTTAGTTTTCACATTTCATCCCGAAATGTTTGGTTAAAACCCTGAAAAGGTTATTTGAAGCTGAGAGTGTTGATATTCAGTTGTATGAAGAATCAAGGAAGAGGCTATTGGATTCTCAAAACCAGGAACTTTAGCCATAGTTAAGTCAAATTCTATATATGGTAGAGTCATACAGCACAGAAACAGACACTTTGGTCCAACCAATTCATGCTGATCACAATCCTGGACTAAAGTAGTCCCATCTGTCTGCTCCTGGCCCATTTTGCTCCAAATTTTTCCTATTCATGTACTCATCCAAATGTCTTTTAAAAGTTGTAATCGTACCCGCATCCACCACTTCCTCTGGCAGTTCATTCCACACATTAACCACCGGCTGAGAGGGAATTATTTCTGGTGTTTGAGTACAGCAAAGGGCTGCTGTGGAATTACTAAAATTGTAGTTTACTGTGTGCTTTTAAATCTTTAAAATGTTTGTTAAAGTGTATATAACTTGGCTTATTTTATTAATCTGGATTTCTTTTAACAAATAATGTTTTACTTCTTAAACCAAATCTACAGCATTGCAAGTGCATGTTTCAGTGAAAGATCACCAGAATAAAATGAACAAAAATACAAAATGTGATTCATCAAGCCAAATTTCGGTTTGTGATCTGACTTGTTCAATGATAACATCAGGTGGAATTATAAGAAAGGGTTTAAGAGTTTTAGCTACTAGAGGTTTATCCTGTGCCTTATTCTGCTGCCTGATATGAACTACAATTGGCACATAGTGTGACCATGAAACTCTTGCTTTCTATCCCTACATACTTGGCTCACATCTTGCATTTTTATTTTAGGCTACTCAAGATTTAGGATCTGACCAGCTGGTACAGTCTCATCTCACCTCTGACGAGGCCATTGAGTCTCTTGATCTGATACTCGCTGAGACTAGTACTGTGCATAATTCAATGGTTAGCTCACTACCAGGATCACATGCGCAGAAGCGGCCTGGAACAAGGCCAGAGGAAAAGACTGGCTCACTACAGAGTGACTCATATGAAGACAATGGGGTGGCATCCAGCACACTGATAGGAACGCATATTAAGATCCAGTGGCTCAGTGGTTAATCCTGCTGCCTCAAAGTGCCAGGGACCTAGGTTCGATTGTACCCTTGGGCAACTGTCTGAGTGGAGTTTGCACGTTCTCCCCGTGTCTGTGTGGGTTTACTATGGGTGCTCCAGTTTCCACCACAGTCCAAAGCTGTGGGGGTTAGGTGAATTGGCCATGTTAAATTGCCGACAGTGTTCACGGATGTTTAGGTTCGGTGGGGTATACAAGCAGGTAGGGGAATAAGTCGGGGTGGAATGGTCTTTGGAAGGGCGGTGTGGGCCTGTTGGGCTGAATGGCCTATTTCCACACTGTAGGGACTCTATGATTCTATGAAGATGCTTAGTGTATTGACAATGAGCCTCAACATCAAAGTAGCACAAATGAATCCAGCCCCAGTTTGACATGGGGCTTCAAACTGAGCCTGAAGGCCATTCTTTCTAGTATACTATCATTGGTCAATTCAATTATTGTGTGGATATGATAACCAATATCTCAGTTGCCATTACAGAATGGACCAGAGCCATCAAAAGCCTCAGAGCTGTAGTGGAAACTCAGACTAGGGTCCTGAGAAGCACACACTGTCATGCTAGCCAAGCACATTGTAATGCAGGTTAAACTGCTGCCATCATGGTCACAAATACCATTTTTCAAAGAGGGTTGTATTGTCTCAGTACAGACCAGTAAATGATTAGGATGACTGAAGGGCCATCCCAGAGCTACGGCAATGCCTTCTTTATGTATAAACCAGCCGTCCTCGCTCATGCTCCCATTTGTTATGGTTTCATGTTCTAAGATGAAAGCAAAGTGTGGAGCTGGGGGAGCACAGCAGGCCAGGCAGCATCAGGGGAGCAGGAAAGCTAACATTTCGGGTTGGCACCCTTCTTCAGAAATCAGATGAAAACATCCTTGCTTCCACAACTGCCACTTCACCATTGCCCCTTTTTAATCCAGAATGCACAGGTGACTGCCACTACTGCCAAGATAGCACAATCCAAAGCTAGGCCCTCAAAATGCAGGGCATTGTGCATGGCATCAACAGTTAACACTGCTGATAGCAGCTTTCGTCAAGCTGTGCAGCAGCCACAGCAGCCACAATACAAACAAGAAGCATTAGACCTAGCGAAGATAACAAAGTGTGGAGCTGGATGAACACAGCAGGCCAAGCAGCATCTCAGGAGCACAAAAGCTGACGTTTCGGGCCTAGACCCTTCATCAGAGAGATGAAGTGTCTAGGCCCGAAACGTCAGCTTTTGTGCTCCTGCGATGCTGCTTGGCCTGCTGTGTTCATCCAGCTCCACACTTTGTTATCTTGGATTCTCCACATCTGCAGTTCCCATTATCACTGAGACCTAGCAAAGATACCTGTGGAAGTGATCTGAAGGCCTTGGGCAAGTATGGCCTTCTACTCAAGAGCCCTCTTTCCCTTCTCTCTGTGTACTGCTGATCCTGCCTGCTGCATATACTCTATACCAAGGTACTGGTGGTGCTCAGGAGGAACTCCAACTACAATTGCCATTACTGAAAGCAGGCTTTCTCCTAACCAGCCTTCCAGGTGCTCAAATGTCCTTGGCTGACTGTGCACCACACCCTTGTGAATCTAGAAATGTCTGTCAATTCCTTGAATAACACTTGACAGTAATACCACTCCACTGCAGCAGGGCAAGTTAAATGAACCTCAGCTGAATCATTTTAAGCAGCATGTGTGTGTTGGGGTGCTAATTCAGCTGAACGTATGTTTAGCTGAGTGAACCTAAAGAGTGAGAAGTCAACAGAACCAGAGTGCCAGGAAGTCAAATTTTGCAGCCTTTAATGTGAAAATACTTATCAACAAAAATAAAACAAATCCCCTTTTTAAGTATAGCCACATGTCTGCTGGATTAAAATATATTTTATAGCAATTACCTACTTGTCAAGATCATTGGTCTTGGTCTCGTAGCTTTTAAGGACACGGAGAACCTGAACATCTTGGGTTAAAAAACATGGTGGGAGCAGACCATGAATTCCAAGTTGTAGTCGTTCTTCAAGAGTAAATGCCATACCCTGAAAAACAAGACCGACCACAATAAAAGTGTATTTTTCTTGTGTCTGACCGAAAACTCTACACCAACAAATAAAACTCTGAAGTGATAATATTGATAATCTGTATAGACAATAGCGTCAATACCAACTTGTAACAACCAGCAGATAGAAGATTCAAATTTATAATTAAGTAACATTTCACCAATCCTGTGAGCGTGAAGCCAACTATCATAGCAACAGGGAGAGTATTACAGACTGTCCTTGTCTGGTGAAGCTGACCACTTCACAACAATATTTAAATCTGGCTCCCACGGTGCAGTTGCTGACGAGGTTTCACAGTGCTCCAGCAATGAAGTGCGGGAAGACCCAGCAATAAATAAATGTTTTCCAGGGCAATCTCCTTGGCACAAGTGCTACAGATGTATTTCTCTGGCCCCTCACAGATGCTGCCAGGCCTGCTCAGCTTTTCCAGCAACTTGCTTTTGTTCCCAATTTATAGCATCTGCAGTTTTCTCGGGTATACGCCAGATAGTTGATGACATTTTCTTCCACTGGACTCGTGACGAGGAATCACTGAAACAACTACCTAGCGATAGGAACAGGTTTCATCCCACCATCAGACTTATCGTGGACTGCTCTTCAGAATTAGTCTCGTTCTTGGTCACACACATCTCCATCAAGGACGGACACCTCAGTACCTCAGTCTATCCCAAGCTCACTGGTAACCTCATGATGCTGCCCTTCTCCAGCTTCCATCCTTAAAAACAGGTTAAAGAAGCCATCCTCTGCACATACACTGGATACACTCAGATGAGGAGGGAGTGAGAGACACCTAAGCATTTTGAATGACGCCATCACAAGAACGGGATACAATGCTCAACTCATCGATCGTCAGTTCCGATGTGCCACAGTGAAAAACCGCAACGACCTCCTCAGAAGACAGGCATAGCATACGAAAGATAGACCACGCTTCGTCGCATAGTACTTCCCCAGACCGGAGATACTATGGCATGTTTTCCGCAGCCTTCAACATGTCATAGATGATCAAGAGCATCTCACCAAGACTGACCCTACATTTCCACTTATCTTCAAACAACCACCAAACCTTAAGCAGACCATCATTCACAGCAAACTACACAGCCTTCAGGACAATATTGGCCAAATTCCACACAAGCCTGCCACAGCAACCGCTGCAAGACATGTCAGATCATTGGCATGAACACTACCATCACACATGGGAACACAACCCGCCATGTATGTGGCAGATACTCATGTGACTTGGCCGACATTATCAATCTTATACGCTGCATGCAAGGATACCTTGAGTCATGGTATACTGGCGAGACCATGTAGACATTACGAGAACGGATGAATGAACACTGCGCAACATTTGCCAGACAGGAATGCTGCTGAGTAAGAGAACGCTTCAATGGTCAAGGACATTCAACCCCCAATCTTCAGATAAGTGATCCACAAGGCAGACTTTGAGACACACAACAACGCAGAATCACAGAGCAGAAACTGACAGCCAAATTCCGCATCCAAGACGATGGTCACAACCATGATCTTGGATTCACACTGCGGTCATGTGACCCCACCACACTGTTCTGTATCTGTAAAACCTTTGTTGCTGCTCTGTTTTGACACCATCACCTTGAAAAATTATATGATCTCTCTACCTTATTTACTATGTCATTAACATACATGGCAGCAAATAAAAAGGCAGCATAATTTTGACAAGGGAATATAGAGAGTTACATAATAAGATTCGTAAAGATGGTTAAATATGAAGTTTGATGAAATCCTCTCAAAAACAGGTTAACATCTGTACAGTAATGTGCACAGCAAATAGGGAGAGAGGGGGAGGCGGACCGAAGATGGAGAGAAAAGAAGATAGGTGGAGAGGAGAGTATGGGTGGGGAGATAGGGAGGGGATAGGTCAGTCCAGGGAGGACGGACAGGTCAAGAAGGCGGGATGAGGTTAGTAGGTGGGAACTGGAGGTGTGGCTTAAGGTGGGAAGAGGGGATAGGCGAGAGGAAGAACAGGTTAGGGAGGCGGGGACAAGCTGGGCTGGTTTTGGGATGACGTGGGGGGAGGGGACGAGCTGGGCTGGTTTTGGGATGCAGTGGGGGAAGGGGAGATTTTGAAGCTTGTGAAGTCCACATTGATACCAATTGAGCTGCAAGGTTCCCAAGCGGAATACGAGTTGCTGTTCCTGTAACCTTCGGGTGGCATCATTGTGGCACTGCAGGAGACCCGTGATGGACATGTCGTCTAAGGAATGGGAGGGGGAGTTAAAATGGTTCACCACTGGGAGGTGTAGCTGTTTATTGCGAGCCGAGCGGAGGTGTTCTGCAAAGCGGTCCCCAAGCCTCCGCTTGGTTTCCCCAGTGTAGAGGTAGCCACACCGGGTACAGTGGATACATTGGCAGATGTGCAGGTGAACATCTGCTTAATATGGAAAGACATCTTGGGGCCTGGGATGGGGGTAAGGGAGGAGGTGTGGGGGCAAGTGTAGCACTTCCTGCGGTTGCAGAGGAAGGTGCCAGGTGTAGTGGGGTTGGAGGGGAGTGTGGGAGCGGACAAGGGAGTCACAGAGAGAGTGGTCTATCTGGAAGGTAGACAAGGGTGGGGATGGAAAAATGCCTTGAGCGGTGGGGTTGGATTGTAAATGGCGGAAGTGTCAGAGGATGATGAGTTGTATCCGGAGGTTGGTGGGGTGGTGTGTGAGAATGAGGAGGATCCTCTTCGGGCGGTTGTGGCAGGTAACAGTGACAGTTCATCCACTTCACCAACACCTTTCACCCCAACCTCAAGTTCACCTGGGCCATCTCCAACACATCCCTCACCTTCCTGGACCTCTCAGTCTCCATCTCAGGTAACCAGCTGGAAACTGATGTTCAGAGATAGCATGCACCTGTTAGGGTGAAGGTGCATGTAGGGAATGCTGGATGACTACTGAAATTGAAGTTCTGGTCAAGAAACAGAAGTTAGCATTTGTCAGGTATAGACAGTAGGGATCAAATGAATCCCAAGAAGAGTATGAAGGCTGAAGAAGTATACTTTGTAGGGAATCAGGAGGGTAAAGAGGGGACATGAGATAGCTTTGCCAAACAGCGTTAAGGAGAATCCAAAGGGACTCTACAGCTACATTAAGGACGAAAGGGTAACTTGGAATAGAATAGGACCCCTTAAAGATCAGCAAGGCCACTTATGTGTGAAACCATGGAAGATGGGTGATACTAAATGAGTGTTTTGCACCAGTGTTTACTTTGCAGAGGGACACCAATGCTAGAGAACTTGGGGAAATAAACAGCAACATCTTGAGAAATGTCCATATTACAGGGGAGGTGGTGCTGGACGTGTTAAAATGCACAAAGGTAGATAAAGCCCTAGAACCCGATCAGGTGTACCCAAGAACTCTACGGGAAAATAGGGAAGTGACTGCTGGGCCACTTGTTGAGATATCTGTCTCATTAATAGCTACATGTGAGGTGCCAGAAGACTGGAGATTGGCAAACACAGTAACACTATTTTAAGAAAGATGGCGAGGAAAAGTTACGGAACTAAATACCAGTCAGCCTGACATCAGAGGTAGGCAAATTGTTGAGGGGATGCTGAGGAACAGGATTTACATATACTTGGAAAGGCAAGGGTTAATTAGGGATAGTCAACATGGCTTTGTGCATGGGAAATCATGTCTCACTAACTTGATTGAGCTTTTAGAAGCAGTAACAAAGAGATTGATGAAGGCAGAGTGGTGTGTGGACCTTTATGGACTTCACAGTAAGGTAGCTGACATAGTAAACGGATTAGCAAGGTTAGAGCACTTGGAATACAGGGAGTACTAGCCATATAGATACAGAGCTGGCTTGAAGGTAGGAGACAAAGGATGGTGGAGGGTTGCTTTTCAGACTGAAGGCCTGTGACTACCGGTGTGCCAAATTAATGGTGCTGGGTCCACTGCTTTTTGTCATTTATATAAATGATTTAGTTGTGAACACAGGAGGTATGATTAGTAAGTCTGCCAATGACACCAAAATTAGTGATGTTGTGGACAGCAAAGAAGGTTTCCTCAGAGTACAACAGGATCTTGATCAGATGGGCCAGTGGGTTGAGGAGTGGCAGATGGAGTTTAATTTAGATGAATGGGAGTTGCTGCACATCAGGGCAGGACTTTTACACTTAATGGTAAAGTTCTTGGGAATGTTGCTGTAAAAAGAGACCTTGGAGTGCAGATTCATAGTTCCTTGAAAGTAGAGTTGCAGATAGAGTAAAGAACGCATGTGATATGCTTGCCTTTATTGGTCAGTGCATTGAGTATAGAAGTCAGGAGGTCATGTTGTAGCTGTACAAGACATTGGTTAGGACACTACTGGAATACTGCATTCAATTCTGATTTCCTTGCCATTGCAAGGACGTTGTGAAATTTGCAAGAGTTCAGAAAAGATTTACAAGGATGTTGTCAGGGTTGGATGGTTTGATAGTCTGAAAAGGGAGAGGCTGAATAGGCTGGGCTGTTTTCCCTAAAGCTTCAGAGGCTGAGGGATGATCTTTTAGAAGTTTCTAAAGTCATGAGTGGCATGGATAGGATAAATAGCCAAGGTCTGTTTCCTAGGATAGCGGACTCCAAAACTGGAGTGTATAAATTTAAGGTGAGAGGGGAGATATTTAAAAGGGACCTAAGACATCTTTTTCAAGCAGAGTTTGGTGTGGGTAGGAACGAGCTGCCAGACAAAGTGGTGGAGAATGGTACAACATTTTAAAGGCATCTGGATTGGTGTATGAAGAGTAAGGGTTTAGAGGGGTATGAGCCAAATGTTGGCAAATAGGACTAGATTAATTTAGGACATCTTGTTGGCATGGACGAGTTGGACCAAAGGGCCTGCTTCCGTGCTGTGTAGCTCTGTGACTGTACAAGGTCTCCCCTGAATGACTCAGAAACTTCACTAGAGAAACAAGCACACCATTTCTGCCATTCCCTGATGGATGTGCTACAATGTTTGATTTTCTTTATTTTCTGTTCCAACTCCTAAGAGATGCACAAACAAAAGTGCAAGAGATCATTAGCAGACTTGTGTGAGATATTTAAGTGCTGCAGTGTTTCTGATCTTGAAACAGTCATAGAGAACAAATGCAAGTATGACTTATTTCAATCTGTTTGAATCATAATTTTGCAAAGAAACTGCCTAGCAGATTCGTTCCAGTGATGGAAACAAGATATTCTAGTAAGGAAGACAATATTAGAGTCCATTGTTCAGAAAGGCTTTATCATACTAGGTAAAAAGGTGTAACAAATGAATCTTCTCTGCATGTTGTGAGAAATAAAAAATTCAGTTACTGGGAAGGTACAATCTTCGTTTAAATAAAAAACTAAAGCTACCAACTGCAACAAGTAGGTCCAAATTGCTTTAAATATTTCACTTCTCCTATTAGCTTTTCAAGTCTCAGATGCACCAAATAGGTTAGGTCACGCAAGTCACTGAATTACTATAATTTGAAGTTAATGCCACTTTGGCTCCTTACACTTTGTTGCAAAGTCAGCAAGTTAATATGATAAACAGTTCCGATCTTCGCTTTACATGTGGCCAATCTTCATGATATTTCTTAAGTTTTATGGTCTAAATTTAACACTACATATTAGATCAGAGGCAAGATCAAATATTAACGGTCATAAGATAAATTCACAAAACAACCAACAGCGATACAAGTGAAATAAAAATACAATGCTAAATGGAACTTATTCTCCACTAAAACAAAGCAACAATACTTCAGACTCAATTGTAGGAACGGTATATTTTATATGCTTTATAAAAAAAATACGTGGTTTCTTTTCTTCATTTGTACATTACTGCAATCCACCTTTGGGCACCATTATTATAAGTCCATCTACCAACCAGCAGATAAATAAAAGGTCCTGGGTGCATCCTGCAGTTTAGAGTAGATCTTTACAAGGCTGATGTAACCACACAATGATTCTCCATCAGAGGTAAATAATTCTCAGGTATCCTTAGGGGAACTCTTCTCAATTGCATCATTAGTGTGAAGCTGGGGAGAGGGATATAAATTTGATAAACATGGTAACTTTTCTTGTCAATGGGAAAGGGGGACGGTTTAGTGCTGAGGTCACGGAAATATCATCAAATTAATAACCCAGAGGCTGAGGCTAATGTTCTGGGGACATAGGTTTGAATCCCAACATGGCAGATGGTGAAATCTGAATTCAAATTCAAAAAAGTGTAATTTAAAAAGTCTAATGGCAACAATGTTGATTGTTGTAAAAACCTATCTGGTTCACTGATATCCTTTAGGAAGGAAATCTGCCAACCTTACACAGTCTGGTCTACATGTGACACCAGTGATAGTAAGGTAGTTGATTCCAAACTGCCCTCTGAAATGGCTTTGCAAACCTCTCAGTTCAACAGCAATTAGGATGGGCAATAAATGTTAGCTGGACACTCACATCTCATGAAGAATAAAAATTAAAAAGGAGCAGTTGCACACAGACTTCAGCCTGCATTATGGTCATGTTTGTTTTCATTTAATGGAACAAGTTGCAAATGCTTTGTGTAAGGAATTCTTTTACAGCCCAGTTAGCTCACTCGATAGATCATTCTTAATCATGATTTTGAGCACATTGCATTTTAGTTTTTTTTAGAAATATTTATCACCTACAGAAAAAGAGATGTACTTTAAAACTTTCCTACTTTTTAAATAGTCTGACACTAACACTGCATCTGCACATGTTCAGGAAGCACTCCAGGTGTTGTGGCAACCTTTTATCAAACAGCACTGAATTCAAGAGCTGAGGTGACAGTGGCACCTTTTGAAATCAAGGCCACATTCAAGTCTGTGTGGCATTAATGAAACTGAGCAAAACTGGAATCAACCGGCATTGGAGACAAATTCTGTTGGTTGGAGTCATACCTGGCACTTAGGAAGGTGGTTGTTATTATTGGAGGTCAGTCGTCTCAGGTCCAGGACATCTCTGCAGGAGTTTGTCAAGGTGGTGTCCAAGGCACAACCACCTTCAGCTTCTTCATCACTGACCATTGCTTCTTCATAAGATCAGAAGCGGGGATGTTTGCTGATGATTAAACAGTGTTCAATATCTCATAACTCCTCAGATACTGCAGTAGTCCACATTCAACTGCAGTAAGATCTAAACAATGTCCAGACGTGGGCTGACAAGTGACACGTAACATTTGCACCACACAAATGTCAAGCTATGACCATTAACAAAAACAGACCATCTAACTGACGCTCCTTCACATTCAATAGTGTTGCTATCTCTGCATCACCACATCAACCCCCTGGGGGTTCCCATTGACCAGAAATTCAATTTAACTTGCCACATAAACACATTGGCTACAACAGCAGGTCACAGTACCTCACCTCCTGACTCCCCAGAGCCTGTCCACCATCTACAAGGCACATGTCAGGGGAGTGATGGAAAACTCCACACTTGCCTGGATGGGTGCAGCTCCAACAGCACTCAAAAAGCTTGACACCATTCAGGACAAAGTTGTGCACTTGACTGGCACCACATCCACAAGTCCCCACTCCACTTACCACTGAGACGGTGTGTAGCGTGCAATGTGTAGTGTCTAGAAGATGCACTTTAGCAATTTGCTAAAAATTTTTAAACAGCACCTCCAAAACCTATGACAATTTCATCTAGAAGGACAAAGCCAGGAGATGCATGGGAACACCATCAGCTGTGAGTTCCCCTCCAAGCCACTCACCTTCCTGACTTGGAAATATATCATCACTCCTTCACTGTCACTGGCTCAAAATTCTGGAATTCATTCCCTAACGGCATTGCAGGCTAAACGTGGGTCAACCCATAGCACGCAGACTGCAGCGTTTCAAGAAGGCAGCTCATCATCACCTTCTCAAGAGCAACTAGGGATGAGCAATAAATGCTGGCCCAGCCAGTGACACCCACATCCTGCGAAACAATTTTTAAAAATCACACTAAGTAGCTCGCAAGATCTTGAAAGCATAGATTTCTCATGTAAATTTTACAGACTGATTTCAAGAAGAATTTAGGTCAGCTTTTACAGCAGCACTGGCAGCTGTCAACAATGAACGTATAGTCCTGCACAAACAAATTTGTTTGGAAGTAGAGAATAGCAAATTTTATGAAATACCTTAATGCTATGAAACTATTTTGTGCGCAGTAATTCTGTTACAGTAACCTTGGTGTGCTAGGCTTATCATTCTCGCATCTAACTACTTCACCTGAAAAGATTTTAAATAGATTATCGAGCAGTATTAAAAAGGTCTCCCTCACATTCCCGAGAAATATTATCTTTGATGCTGGAGCACACCAGGACAAACATGTAAACTGCAACTTTTATAATAGGCCTGTCTTTTTAATTTCCAATTACATTTAATGAAGGGATGTATGTTGAAATACCTCATGGAAGTTTAATTCTTCCAGGTGGAGGATAGCTTACTGTGGATGATGTGTTTTATGGTAGTCTGGTTTGATGCGTATCATTCCTGCAAGGGAATGTGGTAACAAATCATTGTGATCCAGGGGCAAGAAAACAATCAATATTTGTCAATACAGTGTGGAGTTGGAGGAACACAGCAGGAGAGGCAATGGCCAAGTTGTATTAATCGCTGGACTATTAATCCAGAGACCCAGAGAACATTTTGGGGCCCAGGTTCGAATTCCTAAATGACAGAATTAAGAATCTAATGATGACCACAAATCTATTGTCGATTGTCGGGAACAACTCACTTGGTTCACTAATGTCCTCTAGGAAAGGAAACTGCCATTCTTACCTGATCTGGCGTACATGTGCCTCCAGACCCACAGCAATGTGGTTGACTCTGAACTGCCCTCTGGGCAATTAGGAATGGCCAATAATTGCTGCCGGCCAGTGATATCCTCATCCCATTAATGAATAAAGGGAGACAGCATCAGAGGAGCTGGAAAGTCGACGTTTTGGGTTAACTGATGAAGCGTGTAAATCTGAAACATTGGCTCTCCTGCTCCTCTGATGCTTCCTGACTTGCTGTGTTTTTCCAGCTCCACATTGTATTGACTCTGACTCCAGCATCTGCCATTCTTGCCATCTCCCAATGGATATTTGCGTAGGACAAAGTGGGGATTACCAACGGGTATAAATAGGAAAGTGGATTTCATCAAACAAAGCAGTTCTGCTTTAACATAAAAGGTCAGAGAAAGAAATGAATGTTCAGAATGTGTGCCAAAAATTTCCTCCTGTTTATCAAATTTTTTTCTCTTGGGAAACATGAACAATGTATTTTGAATCCTAAACTAATTTCTGAGGTGATTCTTTTTCTCCCCTCATTAGTTCTGACCACATGTATTTCCTCTTGTTGATGATGGAAACTGTGATCAAAGCTTGCTTGCAGCTTATCACAATCTATGGAACAGATCTTTTTGAGAAATTTGAAAACGGCCACAAAGTTGACTGCCAAATTTCATGTCTGTTGATCATTTTTCCATAGGAGGGGTCCAACAAAGAAGTTTCTTTAAATGTATGTTTTTGAAAGAAACTTACGGGAAAATGTTAAAACTTTAAACGATAAAAGAAGTCAGATGGTGACAATACAAAGTTTAGATGCTAATGAAAGATGTTTACAGACAGAAAATAATGAGTGTGCCTTGTAACAATGAGTAGACATCACATCCATTGCTGGAGCAATGTGAACGCAACAGCTGGCAAGAGTTCTGGCAGGCCTTCCATTTCCGAATTGAAAAGCCAGAGATAAAATGATTTTCATTTCTTAAAACAGGAAAAATATTAAGAACAAGCTTGACCTAAATATTCTGACTGCATATTTAGTTTAGGGGATGTAATCTATCCAGTTGTATCAAATCAACAATTTGATGCATTTTCCACAAAGTATCCTTGAAACCACTCCTTCCGATTTCTAATGTGCACCATTAAATTCTAACACAAAAGATTGTTCTGACTCAGTGGATGTCTAAATTATGCCACTATGCATTCAACGGATGAAATACTTCACCTTAGAGATGAGCATGGATTACATCTTCCAATTCATGATCAAAAAGTTATTGATATTGGTTAAGAATGTAAATTGAGTGATGTTAAGTTGCAACTTGCAAAATCCTCCAGCTTATTTGACTTCATTTAAAAAGGAGCTGAGGAGCGTTTATGGATGGTTTCCCACCAGCGGCCCGAGCAACTTTTCTCACAAATCTCTGCTGCTTTTCTTACTAAGCATGCACTCTTGCTTGCCAGTGCAGGACCTCCCAATATCGAGGCCTCAGTTACCACCAGTTGCCAAACCATTTCAGGTGCAGCAAGCTGAGAACTGCCCTTGGTACACTGCTGCGCAACTCCAAATGACATGGTTGAGCAAGGCCAGGTGGGACCCTATGGAGAGGGGATCTCAAGGTCCTGGTGGGTGAGGGGCTAGGGAGAAGAAGCATTCTCCTTCCCCAGGATGGCTAGAGGAGGCTGCAACATTAACCTGATCTGAAGCAGTCTCCCAGGGTCACAATGTGGAGCAATGATGTAAGAAGGTTACTGACCTTCTGTGCTCCATTCTACTCCATTCTGTAGCTGTGACAATGATATATCATGGAGCATAACAACAACATACCCAACTACCTTAATGTTCAGTCCTGCTCAGCAAACTGTCTGCAGTTAAAGGCAAGGGAGGAGAAAATAAATAAAATTGCCACAGTCTTACAAGACCGTAGAGATGCTGTCTTATTACAGAGAGACAACTGGTGGCAGTTTAACTCAAGGGTCACCATGCCTCAGGCGAGGGGAGAGGTTGAGAAGGACTTTCAGTCATTCATGGTAACCTCAAAAGGGGCAGGAATTGAACCTATTGTTGGCATCACACCTGCATTCCATCAACTGAACTAACTAATCTATGAGTATAAAATAAAGCTGAAAGTGAGTGCCAACAGACTAACAGCCCTAAGATGCACCTGTTCCAATGCACAAGATGGGCACCCGATCCGACATACGAAGTGGCCTGGCAGCAGCACTACAATGTCAGGGGTCAGTGAGCTCCAAAGTAATGCAGTGGAGGCTGGTGCTTTGCCAATGCCGACTTCTATTTTTAAAAAATTCATTCGTGGGAATTGGGCGTCACTAGCTAGCCAGCAGTTATTACCAGCCCCTGGATGCCCTTGAGAAGGAGCTGGAGAGCTGCCTTCTCAGACTGCTGAAATCCATGTGCTATAGTTTGACCCACAACACTTGCCAGGTTGAGCTGGTGACAGTGAACAAATGGTGATACATTTCCAAGTCAGGATAGTGAGTAACTTGGAGGGAAACTTGCAGGTGTTCCCATGTATCTGCTGTCCTTGTCCTTTTAGATGGAAGTGGTCGTGGATTTCTAAGATGCTGTCTAAGGATTTTTGGTGAATTTCTGCAATGCATCATATAGACAGTATACTGTTGCTACTGGGCATTGGTGGTAGAGGGAGTGGGTATTTTTGGACATGGTCCAATCCAGCTGGCTGCTTTGTCCTCAATGGTGACAAACTTAAGCATTGTTGGAGCTACACCCATCCAGGCAAGCGGACAGTATTCCATCACACTCCTGACTTGTGCCCTGCAGATGGTGGGCAGGGTCTGGGGAGACAGGAGGTGGGTTACTCCCACAGTATTCCTAGCCCTTGACTTGCTCTTGTAGCCACTGTGTTTGTATGGCAAGTGCAGTTAAGTTTCTGGTCAATGGTAAACCCCAGGTTGTTGATAGAGGGCAGTTCAGTGATGGTAACAACTACTGAATGTCAAGCGACAGTGGTTAGATTGTGTCTTGTTGGTAATAACCATTGCCTAGCATTTGTGTGGTTCAAATGCCACTCACCACATGTCAGCCTAAGCCTGGATATTGCCCCGATCTTGGTGCTTTTCAACATGGACTTTTTCAGTGTCTGAGGAGTCAAGACAGGTGCTGAACATTTTGCAATCACTGGTGAACATCCCCACTTCTGGCCTTATGCTGGATGAAGACTGTTGATGAAGCAGCTGAATATGGTTGGGTCAAGGACATGACTAACCTCCAACAACAACAACCATCTTCCTGTGAGTCAGGTATAACTGCAAGCAACAGAGAGTTTTCCCCCAAAACCCATTGATTCCAGTTTTGCTAAGACTCCTTGATGCCACACTCAGTTGAATGTGACCTTGATGTCAAGGGCTGTCACTCACACCTCACTGCTGGAATTCAACTTTTTTGTCCATGTTTGAACCAAAGCTGTAATAAGGTCAGGAGTCGAATGGGCCTGGCAGAACTGAAATTGGGAGTCACTGAGCACATTATTGCTGAGAAAGGTGCTGCTCTATTACTCTGTTGATGACACCGACCATCACTTTACTGATGATCAACAGTAACTGTTCTTTAGGACCCAAACAGCTTAGATCAGTCGTGCTGTTGCAAAGTCACTCTTGGTGCTGGACACTGTAATCTCCTGCCCAGAGTATGTTTTGTATCCTTGCCCCCCTCAGTGTTTCTTCCAAGAGTCAATCAACATGGAAGAGTACGGATTCGTCAGCTGAGGGAGGATGGTAAGTGGTAACCAGTGGGAGGTTTCTTTGTCCATGTTTAACCTGAAGCTTTGAGACTTCATGGGGTCCAGAGTCATTGTTGAAAACCCCCAGGGAAACTTCATTCCGACAGTATGCCATGGTGCTATCATTACTGTTGGGTCTGTCCTGCCGGTGGTACAGGACATAATCCAGGAATGGTGATGGTGGTGTCTGGGTCATTGTCCATCAAGTAGAATTCAGGGAGTATAACTGTGTCATTTGTGTTGTTTGACTAGTCTGAGAGTCAACTCCCACAATTTTGGCTGTAAACCTCAGATGTTAGTAAGGAAGACACTGAAGGGTTGACAGGACTGTTTCTGCTGTTGTCTTTTCCAGCACCCAGATTGCTGCCAAGTGGTCTGTCCAGTTTCATTTCTTTGTTGAAACTTTGTGACGATTAATTGAACTGAGTGGCTTGCTAGGTCATTTACAAGGACTGTAGAGATTCAACCGTTTTGCTGTGGGTAAGGAGTCACATGTAGGTTAGACCAGGTGAGGATAGCAGAGTTCCTTCCCTGAAGGACACTAGTGAACGGAGGATGCAAGCAGTCGCTGTCCATGGTGCATTCCCTGAGGTATTAGGCAATGTTAGCCAAGGTGGTGGTCTTGGAGAAGAGTAAGACAAAACCAAGCAACGAGCTATAACCACCAGGTAACTGCTCAATATTTCAAGTTGGGAACTGTCCATTTCTCATTGGTGCCTGGCTGAATAGCGGCTTGTGTACAAGTGAAGTGAGCTCAGTTAGAGATATTAATGCATGTAAATAGGGCTCTCAGCATTTACTAGCAAAATTCTTACATAAGTGTTGAAACCTTAAAGAGAAAATTGGACTATTTTATATCTAGAATCTAATTTTTTATTTGTATCACATTGTTCCAACTTTCACACCATTGCCCATGTCATTTGGAAACTAGAAACGTTCAACCCATGCTGTTGTGAGTATTTAGTTCATGGTTCATCTGTTTTAAAAAGCAACATTTAGGTTGTAGGTTAAAAAGCTCAGAACAGAAAAGAGATAAAACAACGGGTGAAATCACTTTGCTGAAGAAGTGGTGGTCATATGAGGTCTGTAATGCTTATAAAGACGTACAGTCCAGAAAGATGTTAATTTGGAAGTTAAACCTAAATTACTTTACAAGCAGTCCTCAAAAAAACCCATAGAAATATTAAAATATTTTGCAAAGGAGGGATAATTAACTTATCGATCAGTTTGAGGTCACCCAAAGCAAGATCCATCCTTATCTATAACAAGGGAGCTTAAGAATGTCCTTTGGTTTCAACTTTCTGGCTATTCGCTCAGAGTTAGTTTCAGTTTGGAATTTTTATGGGTTTGTAGCTCAGAGGATAGTCAAAGGAAATCACAGTTACATAGTTATAGGCCTGCAGTGTGAGTAATGTAAAACATTCATTTCATCATTAATCTCATGGAATGCAGGTGAGGCTTGAATTTGAACTTTGTGAGGGAAAAGATGCAGGAGATTGTCAAGCTGAAGGTTGTGGGAGAATCTACAGTGGGCTCCACATTGCTTTCTTTAATGCAGATTATAAACAGATTAACTTGCTAGAATCGGAAATAATACCAGGGCAAGGGACCAAAGCATCCACAATCAACAGATCATAAATGAAAACATTTGTCTTCAGGGCCAGTAGGAGTTCAGGGAAATTCTCCAGAGGACTGTGACACACAGATGGGTGGTTCCTACAAATGTAAACAACTTTAAGGCTAGTGCATCTTAAAAGATAATTAAGAGAAGTAACAAGTAAACCTGAGTGTGTAATCTATGTCATTATATTATTGCGTTTGTGTTTGTTTCTGAATTTCAGCATCTGCACTGTTTTGCTTTTATTTAAACTATGGTTGCAGTTTGTTTAGGTGACTCAGAAAGAGACATTAAGTAAAGAAAACAGCATTGAGTGAATAAAAATATTTGCCAAAAAGAAATCGTGCCAACTGAATAAGACTTTCAAGTCGAGACAGGGTGAACCATCATGGAGACCACAGGATCTGAGAAGGGGTTGATTTATTGGAGTCTTATTGGAAATATAAAAACTATTCTTGGATAATGTAACATAGTTTGTGTCTTTTTTCTTTTGTGTTGATATAAAATAATTTGATAGTAGGAAAATTAAGTTTTGAAGAATCGTGGAAGAATAGGTTTCTTGCAAATTTTGTGGACACAGCAGGAGTATTTTCTTGGAAGCAGGTCATTGCACTTCTCTGTGGACACTGGAATTCTTTTGAACAATGTTTCTGAGAAATAATATGACTAATGATAATACCTTGCTTTATTGTAGATCCTCTTAGAACTGTTTTTGAACAGTGACTGGCTTGGACAGATTACTGTTTTATTCAGTGGAGTTGGTGGAAAGCTTGCTGAGAACCAGTATTCAGCTAATTGCCTTCATTTCTGAAGCAAAATCTACATCCATTCAGGGTGAGTTACTATTTGTTGTTTTGAAAAAGTAATCACATCTCTAGATTGTATTTCCAGAGAATGTTGCAACTGAGACTTTAAAGATAAGTATATGCAATCAGTGATTTGACCTCTCAAGTACCATTTCGCCTTCTCTCTTTTCCTCTATGTGCATGTGTATGTGCTTGTATGTTTTCACTTGTGTTTCTGGGGATACTCAGAGGATCATTTATACTGCTCTAGGAGCACAGAGTCATGAAGCTATACAGCATGGAAACAGACCTTTTGACCAATTCCTCCATGCCAGATATCCTAAATTAAGCTAGTCCCATTTGCCAGCATTTGGCCAATATCCCTCTAAACACTTCCTATTCCATATACCCACTGTACCAGCCTCCACCACTTTCTGGCAGTTCATTCCATACACCCACCACCCTCTGCGTAGTAAAATGTGCCCTTTATGTCCCTTCTAAATCTTATCCCTCTCACCTTAAACCTATGCCCTCTAGTTTTTGATTCCCATACTCTGGGGAAAAGACCACGACCACTCTATCCATGCCCCTCATGATTTTATAAACCCTCAGCCGCTGACGTTCCAGGGAAAATAGCCCCAGCCTATTCTGCCTCTCCTTACAGCTCAAACCCTCCAACCCTGGCAACATCCTTGCAAATCTTTTCTGAACCTTTTCAAGTTTCACAACTTGCTTCGTATAGCAGGGAGACCAGAACTGAACACAGTATTCCAAAAGTGGCCAAACCAATGTCCTGTTCAGCCGCAACATGACCTCTCAACTCCCATAGTCAATGTACTGACCAATAAAGGAAACATATCAAACACCTCCTTCACTATAGGTAACATAGTATGGAGCTGGAGGAACACAGCAGGCCAGACAGCATCAGAGGAGCAGGAAAGCTGACGTTTCAGGTTGAGACCCTTCCTAGCCTGCAGTGTCCCTCCAGCTCCTTACTGTGTTACCTCAGACTCCAGCATTGGCAGTTCTTACTATCTCTGGGTCAGTTATCTGCCTTCTTCACTATCCTGTCTACCTGTGATTCCACTTTCAAGGAACAATGAACCTGCACTCCGAAGTTTCTTTGTTCGGTAACACTCCCCAGAACCTTACCATGTAATGGACAAGTCCTGCCCTGATTTGCCTTTCCAAAATGAAGCACCTCACATATATCTAAATTAAACTCCATCTGCCATTCCCTGACTGATTAGCCCGTCTGATCGAGGTCCTGTTGTACTCGGAGGTAAACTTCTTCGCTGTTCACACCTCTCAAATTTTGGTGTCAACAATACTTTCTGTGTTCACATCCAAATCATTTATACAAATGACAAAAAGCAGTAGTCCCAGCATTGATCTATGTGGCGCACCTATATTACTGACAGTACATGTTCACTAATTATTACATCTTTTGAAGATGCTTTGTTTGATAATAAACCTATAATTGCATGTTAAGAAACCTGGCTAATGGGTCCAGACACGAAACATCAGCTTTCCTGCTCCTCTGATGCTGCCTGGCCTGCTGTGTTCATCCAGCTCTACACCTTGTTATCTATGATAGACTGTTTTACTACTTAATTTTTTTTTGAATTTTACATCATGACTCACACAACTGTGCAACTCAAGTGATAATGCACTCCTCCAGCATCAGTTGTAACAGCGTATAATAAACTTTGATGTTATTTTGTTAATAGAATAACGAAGCCTCTTGTTAATATGTTTAGTGATTGACCACTGTGAGGAACAAATGGCAAATTTAATACTTAGGGTCTATCAAGCTAGGTCTCACTGGAATCGGACCTGTCCGGTATTACCATGGGCTGGGATCATGATCAACCGCCTATTTTTAGTTAACTGATTCCCTGAACCTCGGATCTAAAACCATAAAAGCAAAATCCATTCTGAACAAGTCTTGGGACACAAAACATTATTTCTCTGTCCACAGATGATGTTAAGCCTGCTGAATTTCCCGAATTTTTTTATTTTTATCTCATATCTTACAAGCTGTACACTGACCTTTCTGTCTCTACATAGTTTGAACAACTCCACTGTACCAAACATCACTCAAACCAGGTGGTTCACAATTAATGTCATTTGGGTCTCACTCCAGTCAGTACAAACTTAATTAGAAATCAACATCAAGAGTGTGGTCTACAAACCCAACAACGCAAACCTCTTTACATTAGTTCAACTAACCAAAAAGCTGTAACAAAACGATACAATGTCATGGCATAAATTCATTGTCAGATATTTATTGCATAGTTTTTGTTCTGAAAAAAGGTTTAATTCTTCAGAGAAGCAAA
The DNA here is from genome assembly GCF_030684315.1 of Stegostoma tigrinum. Taxonomy (NCBI): domain Eukaryota; kingdom Metazoa; phylum Chordata; class Chondrichthyes; order Orectolobiformes; family Stegostomatidae; genus Stegostoma; species Stegostoma tigrinum. Next base: position 53,218,912 of record NC_081359.1, on the reverse strand, counting down.
TAATGCTGATTTGGTATTTAAAAAGGGAGTTAGTTTGGGTTGAGGAGGTTAAAGCTATGTGTAGTTCTCTATTCCCCAGAACTGAAGATCATAGGAAAACTTGCTATAATTAGTAAAACAAAACATCTTAGTCATGGACCCTATGTATAAATAAACCAGTGTGAGGTCTAAATATACTTCCCTTCCAGCAGTGGCTGGCTTGTACCAAAGGCACAGCAAAAGGAGGTGAAAGAAGCGGGAGAATTTCTGAAACAGGAATTTACTGAGTGTTAGAACTTAAAGGCAAGTAACATCCACGTAATTATGTACAGAAACTAAGTTCTTTCTGCAAGATGAGAAAGGGAACTAATTTTTTTACATAAAATTGTGAGTCAGTTGTCAGTTAAACAGTTACCATCTATCAGTAGGCCACCAGCCAGTTAATTAGATCATGTGAGATATGGGGATTGGAGACAGGATTGGTGGGGGAGGGGGAAAGCTGAATGACCTGGCTTGCGACTTAAGATGTATGAAGGCCAATACCCTAAAACCTTGTTTGAGGCAGGGTACAGCAGAGATCTTGGAGCAGAGTGAGGGCTTTGACAGGGATTTGGAGAAAGAAATTTAAAAGTAGGGGATGAAATAAACTAGCTAAGGAACAAAAATGATGTTCTTAATTCATGTTAATAGTTAAATAAACAGAGGCTTAAGGGATTAATGACACTAGAAAAATGGAATTAGTAAATAATAGGTAAGGGCAAATACCTAAACAGCAGCTTAAAATAAATAAGATTAGCTAAAAGCTGATGCCAGAAGACAAAAAGACTAAATAACCAGACTGAGCAATAAAACAATGAGAAACCAAGTGAAATAAATTTGACTTCAGAGCAAAGGTAAATTGGGGATTCCTGGAAGCAAGTAAGTAACAATTGCTTAATAAATAAACAAAAGGTAGTTCATCAGGAATTAAAAATGTGAATCTGTGAACAAGTCAACATAGATGACTATACCTTTGGGAAATGTTCTAGCTTTGAATCAAAGTTGTCAAATTTGACTGCAGTTTTGATACAGGTGAAATATTTCTCCAATTTTATAATTTACTCCAAAACACCGTCAGGATCTAGAGAAATGGGAAGAATGGATGTTGCTCAGTAGGATAGGGGGGCTAGGCTACTCTCTCATTTGAGAGGAATGAGTGGCTGATGGTTTAACCTGAGAGTCTCCGTGCTTCAAGTGAGGCTTCAGCTCAATAGGATGGGACCTTCATGGTAACCCTCAGCGTAAGAGAAACCAAGTGAAAGCAACGAAGGAGAAAACACAGAATAAGACTATAAATTAAGAAGAAAGCTACCGGGAGGATGACCAAATTTCAGCCACAGCACTATGGAGGAAAAGAAGCCCATAAGGAAGAGTGGCAGTAGAACAGAAAGGTTGTAGTTCTCAGGGTTATTATAATTGGGTGATAAGCATCACCCTCTGCTGTCATGCTTCAGAGTCTAGGAATGTGTGTTCCCACAGGGATATGCTAAATTTGTAGAAAACTAAAGTGGTAAGAACTTGCTGCTATGACCACTCAGAGCCTATAACAGAATGTTGAAACAGGGAATGTCATGAGCTGAGTTGCTAAACAAAAAGCAAGGCCTCGAGGATGGCAAACTCTAGTATACTGCCAAAGTCAATGCTAACAGATAGAGGGAAAACTGATCAAAAAACTGAAAGTATGAATTAAAGAAAGGTGTGGAAAAGAATGGCTCCTTTTTATAATACCAGAAAAGAGGGTGCTGTATTGCTGCAACAAGCTGCATCATATTAGCCTAAGATAAAGCTCCTGGTAAAAAGTAAACAAAGGAGAACAGAACAGGTTTTAAACTGATAACAGAAAGGGAGAAATCAAGTAGAATTTATTGAATGGAATCATAAATGATTACGGCACATAAGAAGGTTATTCAGTGTCAGCTCTTTGGAGAAGAAACTCATCTAGTTCCACTCTTCAGTGCCATCCCTCCTCAACCTTAGCTTCAGCCCTACAAAATTGTTCACATCAAATAAATATCCATTTCTCTTTTGAAAGCTCAAAATTAATCTGTCACTACCACAAATTCAGGCAGACCATTCCACACTGAATCAGTTTATGAATAGGCTTTTCCATTCTTTGCTGTTGCCTCTTAAATTAATGCTGTCCAATTCTCACCATTTCCACTGGCAATAAATTTCTCCTGAACTCCTCATTGGTTTGAATACCTTGATCAGACCTCCTCTTTATCTTTTCTTCTCCAAGGAGAAAAATTCTAGGCTTGCCAATCTGTGCCCAGAGATGAAGTTCCTGGATCCCTGGAACCATTCTCACGATTCTATTCTACACCAAAGCCAAACCGTCACATCTTTCTTCAAGTATGGTGTTTGGAACCGGACAGAATTCTCCAGTTGAGGCCAAGCCAGAGTTTTGAATTTCCTTGATTTTGAACTCTACTTGCCCCCATTTTTGAAGCCCAGGATTTTGTATACTTAATATTACCTGCTTAAACAACATGTCCTGCCAGCTTCAATTTTATTTTTGCATATGTTCAAAGGCTCCTGTGCTCCTGCATTCTTTTTTGAACTGCGTCCTATATCTTACATTGTCTGTCCTTATTATTTTCAGCAAAAATGAATCACTTCGCACTTTTTAGCATTCAATTTCATCTTCCCATTTCACCAGCCTGTGTAAGACCTTTTGAAGTTTACCACTATGCTAACAGTTCATAATGTCTAAGTTTTGAGTCACCCATAAATTTCAAAATTGTACTCCGCACACTGTTACAACATAGATGAAGCTGGGTTCATCTTTATATGTTTTTTTTCTTTGAACAGGGATGCAACTTTTGCAATTCTCCAATCCTCTAGCACCATTTCCAAGTCAAAAGGAAGATTGGAAAACAATGTCTAGTGCCTCTACAATTTTGATTCTTACTTCCTTCCATTTTATTGTATGATCCTATTCTATCCTATCCTATCCTGCTACCCTGTCAACTGTAAGTACAGACAGTCTATCTGTTACCACCTTCATCAATTTTAAACCAATCAAGTATCTAATCAACTTTTTTGCCAAGGCCTGGAAGCATCTTCTTGCTTAGTAAAGGCGGGTACAAAATATTCAGTTAATAATTCTGTCCTGCCGCCTGTCTCTTATAAGCCTCCCCAAGCGCCTGCACTGAACCAAGGACCAGTCTCAAGGTAATAGCTTGCAGCAGTGACCTGGCTAAGTTAGCAGGACATCAACAGAAGAACAGAGCTCAGCTATAGAGCTGGAGGATACCGACTGGGGAACCACTATGTCTGTGCATCTGCTCAAGGTGCTGGGACTAGAATTGGTGTCAGAATCCTACCTATAGACCTGGTGCAGAAAAGAGCTGTTACTAAGATACCAACAGACCATTTTCAACGTTGATCTAACGTCCATGCAATGGACCATAGCACTTGTCACGGTCACTTCAGTGAGCACGGGGATGGTAGCAAACAGCCAGCCTCTGCCTGGCCACGTTCACAGTCTACTTGACAAACTGTCTCCTCTGGAAGCTGGAGAAGAAGAGCTCAGTGCTGTCCCTGAAACCAGAGATTGAAAACACTTCATTCTCCATCCCACCAGGCAATGTTTAGGGATTTGCTTTTAGTTAATTGCTGAGTACAAAAATTTAGTTGTAAAAGTTAAAAGCATCAACACGAATGTTGTAGAGATAATAGGAACTGCAGATGTTGGTGAATCTGAGATAACAAGGTGTAGAGTTGGATGAACACAGCAGGCCAAGCAGCGTAATAGGAGCAGGAAAGCTTGACATTTTGGGCCTAGAGCTTCAGAGGATCTAGGCCTGAAACATCAAGCTTTCCTGCTCCATTGACAGTGCTTGGCCTGCTGTGTTCATCCAGCTTTACACCTTGCTACAACAGGAATGTTGTAAATTGGATTAAGACTGGAACTCACACTGAACTTTGGAATGTCAAATATTGTAAAATAACCTTGCTAAACCAAAAAGTGAATCCTTGGTTGCTAGTACTATTTGGGAAATTTCACTACTTTTACAAATGCACTGAAATGAAAAGGCATTATCAGAATGCACTCTAAATGGGAACTATCTATTGTAATTCTTCTCCATTGCAAGATACTTGGAATAACCTTACACAATGTAGCAGGAAGGTGAAAGGAATTGATAGTTGTAGCATCTTCAAAATTTCAAGAGAAAACTTCGCTGTTTAACCTAACTTCATCCAAACATGAACTACGGGATAGATTACCAAACCAAAGGGACAGGAGGTTTCAGAGTTAATCCTTTGTTAGTTCATCTCCAACAGATTGAAACATTGCCTTGTATCTAGTATCTCTAGAACAGGAAAGGGAGAAAAATACATCAAATCCTGGCACAGCTTCTGTCCTAGTTCATTATTTACATGATATCTGCTAGAAAGTGGAAGCCTTCCGTTGTCCTGTCCTTTCCCCCTCCCCCTGCACCTGTCTTCATTATCTTCCCGACAGTCAACAGTATGTTGACATTCATGGTCCATACCTGGAGAATGGCCTCTTGGTGTAGTATGAGGAAGGTACTGCTACTTGTAGAGCGAGACTCTAAACTAGATCATGGTCTTTCAACAGAAGTATTATTGACAATTTTTCTAATTCTAATAGCATGTTTTTAGCATTTTCATCCTGGAAACCATTGTAGTCTACTTTGGGAGAAAGGCATTTGCTAAAAACTTAATAAGGAATATCTGAACAGAAGATTAATTGCAGCTTTTCCTTCCAATTTCTAGCTGTGCTGAGGAACAAAGCAGGGTTTTCACTCTGCAATACAAAACATTCATGTCTGACTATTTTTGTTCAGAACAACATCCTTTGATAATTTAGTTTTAACTGAAAAACGCTATGTATGCAGATACCAGCCTTGAACCCATGATACCAGAAATGTTTAATTCACTAATACATCAAATTATCTGGAAATGACACGGACAATATCTACTGACATGACACAGAGGAAATCAAATAAAGGGGAAAAACCACATTTGTATAGGGCCTTTGTGGCTTCTTGACATTCCAAAGCACTCAACAGCCAATTAAGCATTTTTAAAAGTGTAATTATTGTCATGCAATGAAAAGCAGTCAATTTATGCAGAGAAATCAAGGTTTCATAGCCAGTAATGAAATAAATGACCACATAATTAACAACCTAAACAAAAATTAAGCAGTAAGTATTCATTAGGATGCCAGAAGAACTCCCCTGATCTTCTGATAATGCTGTGCAATCTTTTATAATCTGGGAGAACAGACAGGAACTCAGTTTAACATCTCACCCTGAACATAACATCACTGACAGTGTAGCACTCATGTACTAGTTTATATTTGGTGTTTAAGATCTTAGAGTGAGACTTAAACACATGAGTATTTCACCTAGTGGCAATAGAATAAGCACAGAACCATGAAATCTCAAATCTAACTCACTAAAAACCCGGAGAGTATTTCAAAATAAATAATAAAATGAAGCAGAGAACACTGGAGAAACTCAGCAGAAAGTCATGCTTCGTTCTAATGAAGAGTCACCAGACGTAACTCTGCTTTATTCCCACAGATGCTGCCAGACCTGCTGACTTTCGCCAGCAATTTCTGTTTTTGTACACTATTGAGTACCATGGTGGCAGTTCTGACAAGGTCAGACAAATAGCACTTGTCGATTTCAAGATGATATGTTGTTGCTACACGAAGATCTTACAGCTTTTAATCCTCTGTTCATTGAGAAAATATTTCAAGTTTTAAAATAGTCATTCACACATTGTTAGCTAAGAGTTTCCACAGACTATTTATGTAACCTGTTGAAATCAAGTATTTTACCAGAATACATCACCGTGATTTCCTCTGTGACAATTTTAAACTCAAGTGTTTGCCAAACTAAATTAACCTGAAGCAATTAAGTCTAAATGACAAACATTCACCCACTTACAGAAGTAACATAGGCAAAACACCTCCATTTCCATTCAAGCCACAAACTGAAATAGGGCACTAGAAAGACTGCAAACTTTATTTGAGGCATACATACAAAGAACCATGTAATTTAACTGGAAAAAGTGCTGCCAATGTTCCAGTCTGTGCATGAAGTAGATCCTCAACAACAAGCCTAGTGCCTCAATGCTGCAAATTAATATATTTCACATACAGCTTTACCGCCACTTTCTACTATTGTAATGGTAGCTGAAGCAAATTAACCTTTGACATCTGTCCAGTGTATCCACCAGTTAAAATGTCAATGCAAATGAAACAATCAAATGAAGAACGAAGAACTCCATACTTTAGATGCAAGTGAACAAATGTGTCTACTGTGGCAAAATTTGCACATGAACGACATTCACTTGAACAATTTATTTTTCCCCGGCATAATTTGTGAAAATGGTATAGCAAGAATATAAACTTACTAATCTTTGAAGCAAATTCTGCAAATTTATTTGTCCTATTAATGCTATATGCAAAAACAAAACTGGAGATTTGTGAGAAAGAATGTGTTTTTGAACTGTATATGGATTATGTTTGCAAATCAAGTATCTGGGGAATGAAAAACAGTACGAGATTCTCTGGAGCAATATAAATGGTGCTCTTGCCCCCACCCATTCTAAATACAGTCTTAAAAGAAAAATGCTGGTTCACTGATTTGGTAGTTATTCCATTATTTTCCACCACAACATGGAAAATCTGTTAAGGGGTCTCCTTTATTACACTCTACGTCAGAACAATGCAGTTGAGCAAAAAAATAGACTCATTTCCACAAATGGAAGAACTGAATTTTAAATTAGGCTTCAAGGATAAACAATGTTACTGCTGAGATAAGGCCTTAAAATAAAAACGATAATCTGAATATTATTTACACAGAAATCAACCTTCGTTTAAAAAAAACAAATCAAATCATAATTCACAACTGCGAGGGCAGAATAACCCTTTCCACAAAGATTAGCTCACTTACATTTAGGGAGAATAATCATTTTCTGAATGCCTTTCTGGTTTAAACAAAGTTCATAAGTCTACCTTTGGAATAATTTGGGAATCTTAAATGTGGGGATTGAGATTCACTAATGGGCTTGCCAAAACTTCAGGGAAGAAACTTTTTCTTTACTGCATAAACTTTAAACACACAAGCCCATAACGAAAAATCATAAGTAGTTCAACAGAAAGCTATCAATTTGAACTGCAAATACGTTTAAGTAGCTTCATAAAAAAAGAAAAATGTTGGTAATGAATGCTTTCCACTTCAAAAATTTGTTTTAGTAAGGATCCACTTTTTGATATCAAACCTAAGGCAGGCAGTAGCAAAGAGACAACAGAATGAGCCTTTCAAAAGTTATGGGATTGCCCTTGAAGAAGTGTGGGACAAAGTGAGTGGTTGGTGGAGATTGGCAGGGGGTTGGAGACAGAGAGAGAGAGCGAAAAAGAAAGAGTTAGGCAGTAACAGGGATCATCAACAGTAGGCCAGGATAGAAGAGAAGCTGAATAAGTGACGATAAGTTTGCTGAGAGTAGAAGAGAATGGGTAGGCTATGCTAAAAGGAACCCATGTAACATGATAAGATGAAAGTGGGTGACAATGGCTAAAAGCAACCCTTGTCATGACAGGACTAGGTGTGGGGGTGGTTAAAAAACATGGAAGTTTGGATTTAGGCTCTAAAGTTATTGAACTCAATATTTAATCCCAGAGGCTGCAGGGTCCCCAAGCGGAAAATGAGATGCTTTGAGCTTGCACTGAGGTTCGCTGGAATACCGCAGCAGGCCTGCGACAGAAATACTGGAGTTGGAACACGGTGGGGTGTTGAAATGGCAGTCAAATGGAAGTTCAGTGTCATTTTTAAAGATAGAACAACAAGACACATATTCTCCTCTGTCAGTATTCTGCAGGGTCTGTTCTTCACCTGTACTTCACTTGTCTTCGCTGTTCACAACGTGGTCTCCTCTACATTGAGGAAACAAAATACAGACTGGGTGACCACTTTGCAGAACACCCACCCTGCCAGCACCCTGAACCTCATTTTAAGGTTAAAAATCACTTTTTCCTAGCTACTATCAGTTTTGATGAAGAGTCAACAGACTTGAAACTCTAACAATGCTTTCTTCCCACAGATGCTGCCAGACTTGCTGAGTTTCACCAGCAATGTTTTTTCTGTTTCAGCATGCCCAGCACTTTGTTTTGTTAATCTTCCTAAATTACAACAGTGACTGCACTGTAAAGCACTTTAGGACATCTGGTGGTTATGAAAAGCTGTATATAAATGTAAGTCCTTCTTTCTTCTTAAGATGTAATGCATTCATTTTTCCAACTGGTGGGGCAATTGTGTCCCCATAACTATTTCAGGATCAAACTGATGCTAGAACCAACAAACTGAAATGGAGAGCTTAAAACATCTAACCCATGTTTTTAGTCCATGTAGAGGAGGTGGTTGCAGTAGCAGTGTCATAGAAAAAAAAAAGGGGCTTGCCAATTAAAGACATAAGTATTCACATCTAGGACTGCTCTTGAAAGATCAACTTTTATAAAACTTGACTGAAGAGATCCAAAGAAGAAGCTGCAAGACTGTACAGAGCAAGAACAAAAAAGGAGAAGGCTATTCAGCCCTTCAATTAGATCATGGCTTATCTTCTTTTTCAATCTAAATTTTGTGCAGAGTCCCTACATCCCTTAATATTTTTAATGTGTGGGCAATTATCATTTCAATCTTGGACATACTCAAAGACTGAGTGTCCACAGCCTCGTGGGGCAGAGAATTCAAAAGATTCACCACCGTCTGGGTGAAGGAATTCTCCCTCATCTCAGCAGAAATGGCTTAACCCTTACTCTGAGATTGTGGTTCTCTGGTTCTAGATCATACCTTACCTCCTAGCTGAGGTCCATCCTTCCTACATCTATTCTTGTCAAGCCTTGCAAGAAGATTGTATGTTTGAACATAATTGTCTCTCATCCATTTAAGATCTCTAGGATAAAGCCAGTTTATTGAATATTTCTTCGTAAAGCACTCCTTTCATCCCAGGAATTAGTTTAGTGAACCTTTTTTGCATGCTCTCTATGGAAGCTATGTCTTTCTGTACCTAGGGAAAGCAAAACTGTAGACGATACTCCGGGTGTGGTCTCACTGATGCAAAGATCCTGAAGACAATTGGTGGCAGCAGATGGAGGAACAGTCTGCAATAACAGAATAGCCCTTAGCCATGGATTATGGATCATGGAGGGGAAAGATGATGATCTTCAATGTTTGGGACACAATTTACGTGAAGGGGAGGGATCATTCACAATGTAGCTGCTCTGGGAGATTGCTATTGGTGTTTGAATTCAGTCACCCAAAATACTAAAAATTAAACTTGTACATCAAAATATGAAAAAAGGGTCAGAATTTCAAGATACGAGCTTCCCATAACCCTCAATACGCCACAAAAATAATTCAAATTCCACACAGTCTCAATAATGCTAAGAAGGGATCAAGTGGAAAACTGGGTAAAAACTGCTAAGATCTCTTCCAGTGGGCAGGGGTAGAATTGGGGTCTTCAAAATAACGTTAAGCATCATGCGGAATCTTCCCCAGTACAGTTTATTGTCAGTCTCATTGTCTGATAATGATGACACTGTGATTCCCAAAAGATCTGTGGGGTCCTCAATGTTTTAATGGCTCAAATATCATTACAAGCCAGCTTCCCTTTAAATAGAAACTGCTCAGGGTTGCCAGAAATGTAAGGGAATCAATGAAAATCCAAATACTACTTTCAACCAAGGATACAACAAAATGTCATGTTTTATACAGTGCTCCACTGCTGCCAGACAGGAAAGGAACAAAGTAGCAATGAAATGGGCTCTTTCATCCCAACTGAAACCAAACAGATTCCTCCAGCAACTCAGCACAACAGCTAGCTGGTACATCACACTTTCCCTTGAAACTGTGTGAAGAAATTGCTTCCTAATCACATTTGTAATCTGGCAACATCTGTAAAGTGAGAACTACAATGAACATTTCAGGCCTGAATCCTTGTAACAGAATTGTAAGAAGTTAGAAGTGGTTTCCCAGTACTGCTCAAAGATTATGGATCTCCATAGATGGTGCCAGACCCCTTGAGTATTTCCAGCATTTTCTGTTTTTATTTCAGGTTTTCAGCATAGGCAGTAATTTGCTTTGGGTACAATTGTAATCTAATGCACAGTTTGGTTCTGATTTACGGAACTCTGCACGGTATCAGAGAGTGAAGCTGTTGTATAGGGTTTAGTGTTTTGGGGTAGAAAAGAGAGGGGTCGAGTCAGAAAAGCACTGATTTATGTGTATCTTTTGTTTATCTTTTGCAGAGCTTGGCGGTTCCATTCACAAATTCCCTAGTGCAAACTACATTGCAACTCTCTTACTCATTACTTCCAGCAGTCATGTGCACTCTAACTTTGACCAATGGTATGCTAAGTCCAAATTATTTTATACCTTTGGACAGGAAATCACATAACAAATTCACAGGCAATGATCACAGCTGAAGCATCAGCTTCTTCTGGCTTAGAAACACTGGGAAAACATTGCAGATAAAACCCTCAGTATCCAATAGTTCCTACATACGGGTGCTGTCATAAGTAGTTTACACTCAATCACATCAGTAAACAATTAATCCCCAACAAACCATCAGGCAACAGCATGTCTCAAAGCTTTCAGTGTAAGAGAAAAGCTGTGAATGCAGAGACTGGTTAGGAAGGACCTTTAACGTACACTTAGCACCATTGTTTTTGATTAAAGCATCATCTAGCCACTCACACAAATATACTGGTCCAGATCTTTTGGAATATGGATAGCCAGGAGATGGAATACATTCTAGAAAATGCATATCAGGACCATGTGGAAGCCCCAGTGCACTGACTACACAGCAAGTGCCCTAGAAATTGAAACTTCTGATGAACGATTATCTGGAATCTGCAACCCCGTGAGAAATCTGAAAAAGTAACATGAACAAAGTGTGAATGACAGAATTTTTTTTGAAGAAAGTTTAATACACCAAAGAATATAATGTCAGCAGGCAGTCAACACACTTGGCTTGGGGTAGTGAGCCGTCCTGCAGTTTGTCTGTTCACCTGCCTGTGAATGGTTACTAATTTCTGATAATGGAGATTATTATTGGAATAGGTCACAAAGACTACGAGATAAATAAAATGAAAAGAGGGTTTATTGAAGGTGCAGAAGTATGGACAACTTCAAAACACAAATGCTGAGCTGCCTCAGTGTCATGTACGGATAAACTTCACAAATAAATCAAACACAGATCATAAAGGGAATTATCACCTCTTTATATGTGATAAAGATTGTCTACAACTTTCAATTCTGATTATAATCAAAGTAAATCTCCACATTTTTTCTGTGAGTCAATGTCAATATTATAACATACAGTGTTCCAATTGTGGACTAAACAAAGGTTCTATGTAGAAACGACATGGCCTCACTACTTTTATATTCTGTTTCTGCAGAAATTAACCTCAGTAATTTGCTTGCAGTGTCAATTAAAAGCTCCAATCTGAACTAATAGGTTATCAACTGTAGAGAATACTAAAACAGAATTACAGCAGAATGATTGCTCAAGGTCATGGACTTTTGCACTCTAATAAGTCTATGAAGTTATACTGCAACAAAACATCATGTGTGTTAAGATAACACATGTGGGAGAAGAGTTATTTTGCAAATGTAGCATTTTAATGCACAACATTCAATTCTGTGACTGCAGAATACCCTGAGAGAAAAAGAAAACGACTGTCAGTAACATGGAAGAATGAAAGAATTCATTTCATATAGGATCTATAAAATGCCCCAGGGAAAAGCTGAAGCAGAGACTTATTGTATCTTCTAAAGAAAAGTGGATAATAATTTAAGAAGGAATGGGCACCCAAATTAAACTTACTTTACTCAAACAGTTTGCACAGTTGCCTGAATTATCTCCTCCCATGTCAAAATGCTTAATGGCTCTACAGATAGCTAAATGGTGATGGAGAACTATGGTAAGTTACTCAATGCATGACCACAAGGAAGAAACTCCATATTTAATTTTTAACCATAAAATTGTCTTGTATAACTTCTTCATAAGAAATTTTAGATTGGTTTAAGAAGCTTGATAAAACAAGTTGCAATGGTATGTTGAAGAGAATGGGCTGAAGTACAATATTGGAAAAGGCCGTTATCTTCTTATTTAAATTGTATTGTTGAAAAGTTTTTCTTCCCCCACAATAGTTCTTCCAAAAATTTAGGACCTGTCTAATAGTAGTGCTTTCCTGTGGAAGTTTCTAATCCTAACGGGCCCTAATGCTTCATAAAAAGCAAAAGAACAGCGGATGCTGTAAGTCAGGAGCAAATACAAAGTTGCTGGAAAAGCTCAGCAGGTCTGGCAGCATCTGTGGTGCTGAAAACAGAGTTAATGTTTCGGGTCCAGTGACCCTTCCTCAGAACTCAGAAGGGTTCTGAGGAAGGGTCACTGGACCCAAAGCATTAACTCTATTTTCTCCTCCACAGATGCTGCCAGACCTGCCAAGCTTTTCCAGCAATTTTGGTTTTGTTTAGGCCCTAATGTTTGTAGGATCAACAGCCAGATGTGAGGCTAACTCCAGTAGAAAGGGCATTGTGAAATCATTTATTATGCATGGCAGTTGCATTACTCACAGTCACTCTAGGCTTAGTGTATTCACTTCCTGTTTATAAAATTGTTGGGTGAATCATATTCCCCATTTAATTTTATGTCACTACTACTACACCACTGGAGCTTGACAATGTCCCAGTATCACTGGGCCTGGAGTTGCAGACTCAAATCACATCTTCTCCACAGACATGAATGACATTTCTGAACAGGTTGATTAAAAATAGTTTTTTTTAATGACTGTACAATAGCGGCTTAAACAGTCTCAAAAAACTCACAATTAACCTTTGCAGCTCTTCAAATTTCATCCCACTTCAAATCACTTATTTCCCTTCAAAGTTCTTGAACATATTTTCACTTCTCAAATCAACAAAGACCTTCTAAATTCCATACGTTCAATATCCTTTGCCACCATCTAATCCATTTGTTCCCGAAATCATCATGCTTCCCAGCCTACCTCTGGACTCGATATAACCATAGAACATAGAACAATACAGCGCAGAACAGGCGCTTCGGCCCTCGATGTTGCGCCGACCTGTGAACTAATCTAAGCCCCACTCCCTACACTATCCCATCATTATCCATATGCTTATCCAGGGACTGTTTAAATGCCCCTAATGTGGCTGAGTTAACTACATTGGCAGGCAGGACGTTCCATGCCCTTACCATTCTGAGTAAAGAACCTGCCTCTGACATCAGTCTTAAATCTATCACCCCTCAATTTGTAGCTATCCCCCCTCGTACGAGCTGAAGTCATCACCCTCGGAAAAAGACTCTCACTGTCTACCCTATCTAATCCTCTGATCATCTCGTACGTCTCAATTAAATCCCCTCTTAGCCTCCTTCTCTCCAATGAGAACAGACCCAAGTCCCTCAGCCTTTCTTCATAGGGCCTGCGCTCCAGACCAGGCAACATCCTGGTAAATCTCCTCTGCACCTTTTCCAATGCTTCCACATCCTTCCTGTAGTGGGGCGACCAGAACTGTATGCAATATTCCAAGTGAGGCCGCACTAGCGTTTTGTACAGTTGCAGCGTGACATCACGGCTCCGGAACTTAATCCCTCTACCAATAAAACCTAAATCACCGTAAGCCTTCTTAACAGCACTATCAACCTGGGTGGCAACTTTTAGGGATCTATGTATATGGACACCAAGATCCCTCTGCACATCTACACTACCAAGAATCTTTCCATTGACCCGGTATTCTGCCTTCCTGTTATTCCTCCCAAAGTGAATCACCTCACATTTATCTGTATTAAACTCCATTTGCCACCTTTCGGCCCAATTCTGCAGTTTATCCAAGTCTCCCTGCAACCTGCAACATTCTTCCATACTGTCCACTACACTGACTTTAGTGTCATCTGCAAACTTACTAACCAATCCACCAATGCCTGCGTCCAAGTCATTTGTAAAAATGACAAACAGCAGTGGTCCCAAAACAGATCCTTGTGGCACACCACTAGCGACCGGACTCCAGGCTGAATATTTTCCATCAACCACCACTCGTTGCCTTCATACAGAAAGCCAGTTTCTAATCCAAACTGCTAAATCTCCCTCAATCCTGTGCCTCTGTATTTTCTACAATAGCCTACCATGTGGAACCTTATCAAAGGCTTTACTGAAGTCCACGTACACCATGTCAACTGCCCTACCTCATCCACATGTTTGGTCACCTTCTCAAAAAACTCAATGAGGTTTGTGAGACACAACCTGCCCTTGACAAATCCACGCTGACTATCTCTTGTAATCCTTTCCAAAACTTTTCCTACAACAGACGTAAGGCTCACAGGTCTATAATTACCTGGGTCATCCCTACTGCCCTTCTTGAACAAGGGCTCAACATGTGCAATCCTCCAGTCCTCTGGTACTAAACCTGCAGACAATGAGGACTCAAAGATCCAGGCCAAAGGCTCCGCCACCTCCTCCCTAGCTTCCCAGACAATCCTCGGAAAAATCCCATCTGGCCCAGGGGATGTATCTATCTTCACACCTTCTAGAATTGATAACACCTCCTCCTTACTAACCTTAATCCTTTCAATTCCAGTAGCCCGTAACTCAGTCATCTCCTCTATAATATTCTCCTATTCCTCAATGAAAACAGATGATAATTAATCATTTAGCACCTCTCCAATCTCCACAGGATCCACACACAACTTCCCACTTGTCTTTGACTGGCCCTATTCCTACCCTAGTCATTCTCTTATTCCTCACATACCTATAGAAAGCTTTAGGGTTCTCCTTTATTCTACCTGCCAATGTCTGCTCATGTTCCCTCCTTGCTCTTCTTAACGCTCTAAATCCTTCCTAGCTAATCTGTAACTCTCCATCGCCTCACCTGAACCATCTCGTCTCATCGTCACATAAGCCTCCCTCTTCTGCTTAACAAGAGATACAATTTCTTTAGTAATCCACGGTTCCCTTACCTTATCGCTTCCTCCCTGCCTGACAGGGACATACCTATCAAGGACACGCAATATCTGTTCCTTAAACCAGTTCCACATTTCAATTGTCCCCATCCCCTGCATTTTGCTAATCCATTCTATGCCTCCTAAGTCTTGCCTAATCGCATTATAATTGCCCTTCCCCCATCTATAACGCTTGACCTGTGGTATGTTCCTATCCCTTTCCATTGCTAAAGTAAACATAACCAAATTATGGTCACTCTCTCCAAAGTGCTCACCTACCACTAAATCAAACACCTGGCCTGGTTCATTACCAAGTACCAGATCCAGTGTGGCCTCCCCTCTTGTTGGCCCTTCGACACACTGAGTCAGGAAACCCTCCTGCACACATTGGACAAAAACTGATCCATCCGATGTACTAGAGTTATAGCATTTCCAGTCAACGTTAGGGAAGTTAAAGTCTCTCATAATGACCACACTGTTCTTTTCACTCCTGCCCAGAATAGTTTTGCCGATCCTCTCCTCCACATCCCTGGAACTTTGCGGGGGCGTGTAAAAAACTCCCGGCAGTGTTAACTCTCTTCTCCTGTTTCTGACCTCAGCCCATGCCATCTCAGTAGGCGAGTCCTCAACAAAAGTTCTTTCAGCCACCGTTATACTGTCCTTGACTATCAAAGCCACACCTCCCCCTCTTTTACCACCTTCCCTGACCTTAATGAAAGGTCTAAACCCTGGAACCTCCAACTTCCAACCAATACTGTCCCTGTCAGTCTCCCATCTTCCATTAACTTTGGCCCAACCAGAACTCCACTGCTCATGTTCCCTCCTTCACCAAGTACTATCCAATATTTACTCCCACAAGACCCAAATTTAACATTTCCATCATCACTTCTTCACAGCTTCATCCTTTACTATTGCGGTACTATGGTGATGGCGCCTGGAGAAGGGACTCTTGGCAGCGGCAACAGATTGCTGTGATTGAGGTGATGCCTGGAGTGGGGAATCCTGGCTGCTGTAGATCTGAAACAAGGGGTCTCCTTGAGGCCGGGGACATCTTGCAGAGATCTTACAGACAACCTGGTGTGTGAAGATCCCTTGTACAGAAGATTTTTTTTTCAATTCTTTCTGTAACTCAAAATGGCACCAGACTGTGGTAGCAAAACTCTTTTCACGGTACCTATCTAGATACATGTGACAATAGGTCCAACAAACCCAAACTCTCCATTTTGTTAACCTTTTCTTTAAACTTCACCTCCTTTACCCCACCATTGTTGTCCATCAGCACCACACTTTACAAATCCGTCCAAAAACATCTCTGGCTCTACCACTCCCTTTCCACCTTTCACATCTTGTTTAAATTCCCCCTTTAACTCATTCCTCCTCACGGCTCCTTGAGCTGACCTTTCTTTTCGAGGGCACCACCAGAAACCTTTCTGGAATTTTCTACATGTTAATGTACCAAGGTTTCAGATCAAGAAATACGTGCAACTTAAAATAAAAATAAGATGTATAAAAACTTAAAACAGCTTTTAAAAATGTGGCACATTTTAAAAAAATAATCACTGAAATTGCACAATTAGAATTTTAACTTTTCAGGACCACTATATGTGCTTTTATTTCTGATAAGATTTAAACTAGATAGAATATTGTTACAATTAATGACACTAAGAAGCTATAAACACTTCAAGAATCACTACTCATCCATCAATTGGCTTTTACAGAAAACTACATTAGTTATTTAACCCGGCATTAAACAGCAAATACAAATACTGAGCTAAGGAGCTACTACTTGAAACTGTGTGCAAATATTGGAAGGTGCAGATTTGGTCTTTTCACAACCCTTGGGTTGCTTTATCCACAATTCAATACACCTTTAATTTACTTGAATGCAATTATATTATTATATTCCAGCAGTGACTCAGTTACTGAGGCGACACAGTGGTTAGTACTATTGCCTCATTGTGCCATGAACCTGGGTTCAATTCCACCCTCAGATGACTGCCTATGTGGAGTCTGCATATTCTCCCCATTGCTGCATGGGTGACCTCCAGGTGTTCTGGTTTCCTCACACATTCCAAAGATGTGCAGGCGGATTGGCTGTGCTAAACTGTCCATAGTGTCCGGGGTGTGCAGGCTAGGTGGATTAGCCAAGGGAAACACAGGGCTACAAGGATAGCATGGTGGGGTGGGTCTGGGACTCGATGGGCCAATTGGCCTGCTTCCACTCTATAGGAATTCTATGATTACACTATTTTAAGTTTACTTTGAAGATATCAACAATACTCAGATAATTCACACTTCTTTGCAGGATCTCCACGGGCAGCAATAATACAGATTTATGACCTGACACTTCTAAAACATGAGAAGCTCATTCAGTTCAGCAACTTTTCAGATATAACACAAGAAACAAGCATCACATGAATTGTGAAACACCATACCATACCATATCAATACCTGAAGAGAACACCAGTTCTATTAAACATTATAAACAAGAGTATTCTTCACAATATGAACTTAATGGCACACAAGTTACTGGCAGAGGCAAATAACTGTGATCAAGATACTGCCACAGTTTCACGTTAAGTTTTCTAAGAAATTATCTACTTTTGGCCATAAGGTTACTGGTCATCTAGTTTGCTATTAAGTCAAAAAACAAACCCGGATTTGTAGCTTAACACTATGTATTTGTTGCTAAATGGCACAAAGTCTGTTGACAAATGTGTTAATGACCACAATTAATTGGCCCTCCACTGAGGCAAGGACAGGCTGACTTGCGAAGGGCTTGTCTGTCCCACTATAAAGTTGTTGAGTGGTCAGGGAGGTGGGAATGCTCTGGACTAGGTCTGAGCCATAATCATAGATCTGTGCAGGATGGAAACAGACCCTTTAGTCCAACTCATCTATTCCAAAGACATTCCTAAATGAATTCAGTCCTATTTACCAGCATTTGGCCCATATCCCTGTAAATCCTTCCTATCCATATACCTATCTAAGATAAAGTGTAAAGCTGGATGAACAGAGCAGGCCAAGCAGCACCTCAGGAGCACAAAAGCTGACGTTTCGGGCCTAGACCCTTCATCAGAGCCTGCTGTGTTCATCCAGCTTCACACTTTTTTATCTTGGATTCTCCAGCATCTGCAGTTCCCATTATCTCCCATATACCCATCTAGATGCCTTTTAAATGTTGTAATTATACCAGCCTCCACCACTTCCTCATTCCATACACACATCACCCTCTGTGTGAAAGTTTTGCCCTTAGGTCCCTTTGAAATCTCTCCCTGCTCACCTTAAACTTATGCCCTTCAGTTTTGGACTCGAAAGAAAAGACTTTGGCAATTTACCCTATTTATGCCCTTCATGGCTTTATAAACTTCTAAAAAGGTCAACCCTCAGCCACTGACGCTCCAGGGAAAATAGCCCCAGCCTATTCAGCCTCTCCCTAGAGTTCAAACTCTTCAAACCTGGCAACATCCTTGTAAATCTTTTCTGTACCCTTTCAAGTTTCACAACATCCTTCCTAAAGCAGGGAGGCCAGAATTGAACACAGTATTCCAAAAGTGGCCTAACCAATGTCCTGTACAGCCACAACATGATCTCACAACTCTATGCACTGACCAATAAAGGCAAGCATACCAGACACCTTCTTTACTATCCTGTCTACTCCACTTTCAAGGAACTATGAACTTGCACTCCAAAGTCTCTTTACTTAGCAACACTCTCCAGGACCTTACCACTAAATGTATAAGTTCTGCCCTGATTTGCCTTTCCAAAGTGCAGCAGATCACATTTATCTAAATAAAACTCCATTTGCCACTCCTTGGCCCATTGGACCATGTGACCAAGGTCCCACTGTACTCTGAGGTAACCACCTTCCCTGTCCACTACACCTCCAATGTGGCATCATCTGCAAACTTACTAAATGTACCCCCTATGTTCACACATAAATCATTCATATAAATGACAAAAAAACAGGGGATCCAGCACCAATCCTTGTGGCACACCTTTGGTCACAGGCATTCCAGTCTGAAAAGCAACACTCCATCACACCCTCTGTCCCCTAGCTTTGAGTCAGTTTTGTATCTAAATGGCTAGGTCTCCCTGTATTCCATGTAATCTAACCTTGCTAACCAGTCTACCATGCCGAACCTTGTCAAACACCTTACTGAAGTGAAGACAGATCATGTCCACCATTCTGCCTTCATCAATCCCCTCTTTGTTACTTCTTCAAAAAATTCAATTAAGTTAGTGAGGCATGATTTCCCACACACAAAGCCATGTTGACTATCCCAAATCCTTTTCAAATAGACACAAATTTTGTCCATCAGGATCCCTTCCAACAACTTGCCCACCACTGACATCTGGCTCAACAGTCTATAGTTCCCCAGCTTTTCCTTACCACCTTTCTTAAACAGTGACATCATGTCAGCCAAACTCCAGTCATCTGGCACCTCAACTGTGGCTTCCCACAAAGTTCTAGGGTACACCTGATCAGTCCTGAGGATTTATCCAACTTTACGTGTTTGAAGATGAACATAGAGCAGAACGACACAGGAACAAGCGCTTCAGCCCACCACTCCTATGCTGACCATGATGCTATTCTATACTAATCCCATCTGCTTGCACGTGTTCTTTATCCCTCTATTCCTTGAAAACAGTGGTTTCCTACAATGAGAAAATGCTCAAAATCTAAGGCATAATATTTACGCAGTAAATTGACTTTAAGAGTTTGAGTGATATTCTATTGTGCATTTATCAATTAGATCTAACAAACCAAACCACGGGGTAATACAACAGAATATAAATAAAAGAAAGAAGGTAGCTACGAAAGCGGTGCTCCAGATCAGCAACCTTTAAGATCTAATTATTCTAATGGCACAAAATATCACTAGAGGTTATGTGCACTATTTAGATAAATAGATGCATCACAATGCCAGATGACATAATGGTAAAAATAGATGCTGTGTATAAAAAGGCATCAATAACTAACAGGTGCTCAACATGCCACAGGATGAAAGGAACGCCAGCCAGGGCAGTGGGGTTGCAAAGTTAAATAACTAACAACATCACCATTTAGCATCAATTGTGCCATTTTACTTGGAATGCAGGTGGAAAAACAATGCACTTCTAACATTGCTCATTTGTGCACATTCAAATCCAGGTATTTTAGCATGATTTGAAATGGTTGCTGATTCTTTGTCGCTGAACTGCATCATGTGGAGGCACAGCATGTTAAATGAAGAGGCACAGCAGTGGCAGAAAATTTTGAAATAAATGAATCAAATCATGCACTCTAGACCCCACTACCCTGTGGAACACATAGACCCAAGTGCACAAAGATCTATTAGTTCAGTCTTAGCCTGTCAATCACACTAACACCCATGACCGAAAACAGCAAGTGAGTAGATGACATCCTTAAATCAAAGGACAAGCAACCTCCCTTTATGTTTGAATTAATCCCCCTTTAAGGTCATGTCCATAGGAAATGAGGAATCTTCAATAAAAACAACAACTATATTCAAATGAGAAATTAAATAACTGCTACTAAAATTAAAGATACCATTAAAGATGTGGCCATAAACAGACAAGTTACAGATACAAGACAAAAGTAAAACAACAAATACATTCTTGAAAAACTGGGCTCAGTCTCATTTCTGTGCAGATTCCCACCCTACTCCTTGTTTAAATGCAATAAAAAGCTTTGCATTTCTGACAGAAAATCCCGATCAAAGCTCCTTCAGAAATACTGAGTCGTACTTCAGTGTTGATACAGTGGCAGCAGTAGATGCTGCATACAAGATGCACTATAGCAACTTGCCAAGGCTCCTTCAACATCACCTTCTTGATATGTGATTTCTACCACCTAGAAAGACAAGTTGCAGATGCATGGGAACACAACCATCCTGATTTTGAATAATATTGCCATTCTATCACTATCAGTGCGTCAAAATTCTGGACCTCCCCAACAACGAGAAGTGTACCTACACCAAATCTACCGAAGGCTCGTTATCACCTTTTCTTGGGCAAATCGGAATCAAAAGTAGGACTTTACAACCAAAATTTACAATCCTCTTGTAACATTGCATTTGCTCGTCAACTTCAATACTTTCTTATTTGTAATTACAAATATTACAATAGTCACTTGATCCAGTTAGATTTCTCATAGGCAGGTTGCTACAAATGAATAATTACAGAGTATATAGGTATTTACTCTAAAAATAACACTTGAAAAGAGCCAGTCTCATGATGGACAGTGCTTCACAAACATTTCTCACTGAGGCGCAAGAATACAACATAATTTGGCACTTCAACATTTATTTATTTCTCAGATTTTAGTTTGCAAACAAATGAGCTAACAGCATGGTTAAGTTAAGAGATACCTGAAAAAGTTCGGAGTGCATTTAAGAACAGTTGCCCAATCATTATTCAAAAAAAAATTATATTCGTCATCAGGGTTAAATTTTAGAGTTTGTTTTTGATGAAGGGAAAGGATGTGAAATCAATCACCATTACAGCATGTGGAATGTCGCAAGAAAAATACTTTGAGCAAGATTTCAACTCACTTCAACCCATTTCTTGCACAGAATTACTTGGATTTTTCATGCTTCCATGACAATTAAATGAATACTGCTGTGGTGGTTGAAAGGGAATTAATTCTTCTCTTTAATCCGATGTGTAAAACATCCAGCAAATCAATTAGAAAGTTCGAGCATGAGGCATGATTTACAGGTACTAATGAGCATGTAGCAACATTCAACATTTAAAATCATCTGCAACACTGAACAACTAAATGGCATGTTGTTAAGCTGCATCAAGAAATCAAAGTTAAGAAAAGATAAAGAGTCTAATTTGAACTGCAATTGGAGCCTTCTCACAGTATAGGGGGTTTACAGGGTAGCTAATAATGTCAATTTAGCACAAATTACATAAAGATTCAGGGCTGTCTCTGAACTGATTGGTTAGAAAATATCCATATAGCAACAGCGAAGGGCTCTTGGTGGCGCAATGGCAGTTTCACTACCCTTTGGCCAACTGGATTGGATTCAAATCCCAGAGATAGTAAGAACTGCTGATACTGGAGTCAGAAATAACACAGTGTGAAGGTGGAGGAACAAAGCAGGCTAGGCAGCATCAGAAGAGCAAGAAGTTGATGTTTCAGTTTGGGACGCTTCTTCAGAAATAGCGGAGGGGGAAGGAAGTTCTGAAATAAACAGAGAGAAGAGGGATGGGGCTGGGGAAGGTAGGTGGGATGGTGATAGGTGAGTGCAGGTAGGCAGTTGTGGGAATTGGTCAGTGAGGTGG
Organism: Stegostoma tigrinum; assembly: GCF_030684315.1. NCBI lineage: Eukaryota > Metazoa > Chordata > Chondrichthyes > Orectolobiformes > Stegostomatidae > Stegostoma > Stegostoma tigrinum. The sequence goes on along the minus strand of NC_081359.1, from coordinate 53,196,601 downwards.
GAGGAGTGGATAAGTGGGAGAGAAGGTGGACAGGTTGTGTCAGGTCAAGGATGCGGGGATGAGAGGGAGGGTTTGTCATGGGATGAGGCCAGGCATGGGGAGACTTTGAAACTGGTCAAGTACACATTGAGACCTTTGGGTTGTAGGGTAGAATATGAGGTGCTGCTCCTCCAGTTTCTGGGTGGCATCATTGTGACACTGGAGGACACCCAGGATGGACATGTTGCCCATGGACTGGGAGGGGGGAGTTCAAATGGTTTGCAAATGGAAGGTGTTGTTTGTTGTGCACAGAACGCAGGAGATCTATAAAAGTAGTCTCCGAGCCTCCGCATGGTCTCACCAATGTAGAGGAGACCACGTCAGGAGCAAGAGATGCAGTAGACCACATTGGTGGATGTGCAAGAGAACCTCTGTCTGATGTGAAACGTTTTTTTGGTTCCTTGGATGGAAGTGAGGGTGGAGGTGTAGGGGCAGGTGTAGCACTTCCTATGATAGCAAGGAAAGGTGGTGGGGATAGTGGAGAGTGTGGAGTGGACAGGGGAGTCATAGAGAGCTTGGTCCCTATGGAAGGCAGATAAGGGTGAGGAGGAAAATATATCTTTGGTTGTGGGGTCAGATTGCAGATGGCAGAAGTGGCAGAGAATGGTACATTGAATCCGGAGGTTAGTGGGGTGATACGTGAGGACAAGGGGGATTCCGTCTTTGGTTTCATTGCAGGGAGGGGATATGAGGGCTGAGGTGCGGGAAACACAAGAAATGAGGTCGAGAGCATTTTCCACCACCGAAGGGGTGAAGTTGCAGTCATTGAAATAAGAGAACTTCTGAGATGTTTGGGAGTGGAATGCCCCATCTTGGGAGCAAACGCAGCGAAAGTAGAGGAATTGGGAGTAGGGGATCGTATTCCTGCAAGAAGGTGGGTGAAATGAGATGTAGTGTAGGTAGCTGCAAGAGTCAGTGGGAATGAAATAGATATCGGTTTCAAGGTAGTCACCAGTGATGGAGACAGAGAGGTCCAGGAAGGACAGAGAGGTATCAGAGATGGTTCAGGTGAGATTGGGGTGAAAGGTGTTAGTAAAGTTGATGAACTGTTCAAGCTCCTGGTGGAAGCACGAGGCAATACAGACACAGTCATCGATGTAGCGGAGGAAGAGGTAGGGGATAATGCCAGTGTGGCTGTGGAATAGGAACTGTTTCCTCTGATTCAAGTTGCACCTGCATCAATGATGAACTAGTTGAACAGGTTGATTAAAAATACTTATCAGACCAGTCAGACTAGTATGTCTCATTTTACTGTTTAGAGCTCTTCATAGCACAAGGATAGTTCCAACAGCCTCAGACATGTCTCATAATGGGCCTAGGCAGGTTGCCTGAAGATATCTACTGAAGTTTCATGACTATTTAAGTGGGTTTTGTGGTACAGTGGTAGTGTCCTGGCTTCTGGGTTAGAAGGTCTGAGTTCATGTCCCACTGTGCAGGAGACGAATCAAAACAAATTTGAACAGGTTGATTCACAGTACTTACATAAAGAACGTTTTACAAATAACTACAAGCCCATGAGATATGAATAGAAGTATGCCATTTGGCCCAGCAAGTTTCTCTGCCACTGAACGTGGTCATGGCTAATCTGATAAATCTGAACTCTACTTAAGTGCTGTTCCCCTGTTACATTTAATTCCCTTACTGATTAAAACTCTGTCTATCTTAGCATTGAGCATAATGATCCAGGCCTTTGTAGTAAAATATTCCACAGATTCATCTCTCTGAGAGAAGAAATTCCTCCAAATCTCTGTCGTAAATTAATAAATTAAAGAATTGTAAATTAGATAATCTGAGATTATGTCCCCTGATTCTTCATTCTTCCACAAAGAGAAATAACCTTTCCACATCTCTCGTCAGTTCTCCTCAAGAATTTTGATTATTTCAGTTAAGTTGCCTCTCATTCTTCTGAAATTCCTACGAGCAATGGCTCACGCTACTCAACCTCTCCTCATACTAAAATCCCTCTGTGTTCAGCACAGTAAACCTTCTCTCGGCTGTCCAATGCCAGTATATTTTTCCTTAAGTCAGGAGACTGAAACTCTTCATAGTATTTCAACTGTCTCACTAGTGCCTTGTATGGTCTTAGCATGACCTCCTTACTTTTATACTCCATACCCTTTGAAATTAAGGCAAACATCCCACTCGCCTTCCCTATTACCCACTAAATTTATATGCTACATTTTTTTTCATGATTTATGCACAAAGACTCCCAGTTCTGAGAAAGGGTCAATGCACATGAAGCATTAACTCTGCTTTCTTTCCACAGATGCTGCCAGATCTACTGAGTTTTTCTAGCAATTTTTATTTTTGTCTCAAATCCCTTGGTTCTGCAGCTTTTAATAGTCTTTATTCATTTAAATAATATTCTGCTCCTCTATTCTTTATGTCAAACTGCATAACCACACATTTTCCTGAATTTTATTCCACTGGTCAGATTTTTATCCCTTCACTGAATCTGTCATTATCACTTTGCATGCTCCATGTCATCCTTGGCACTTGCCTTCCCACTTTTTTGACTGATCCGAAAACTGGGCTGTCATATGTACATTCATTTTTCTCAACCAAGTGATTAGCATATATTGTAAGTAAATGTGGCCCCTGCACTGATCCCCTTGGCACACCACTTAGAGCTTGCCATCCTGAAAATGCCTCCTTTATCCCAACTCTGTCTTCTATCATCTGGCCAAACTTGTGCCAGAGGAGGTGATGGAAACAGGTACTTTGGCAACTTTAAGAGACATCTGGATGGTTACATTAATTGGGAGAGAATAGAGGGATACAGTCTGAATAAGGACAGAAGATTTGTTTTTAATGTTTAGTTAGGGCAGGAAGATCGGCACAGACCTGGAGGACCAAATGGCCTGTTCCTCTGCCTTTCTTCTTTTTTGTTTTCCTTTTGTTCAATCCATGCTAATATACTAACCTCAACACTATGGTCTCTTAACTTATTAAGCCGTGAAAGAAGGAAACAAATGGTGTGTGTAAATTAAGAGAAAATAATAGAACAGTTCGAATTTTCACCTATTCTGATACTTAAAAATCACAATTTCGCAATTCATAGTGTTGGCATTGAAATAATGCACCATGTCAAACATGCGAACCGATTTGAAGGTAACTCTAAATCAAGACAGTAAGTACTTTAAAAGGCCACTAAGAGATACAATTAGTATTGTTCTACGCAGTAAGTGCATTTGCCAAAGAAATCAAATCACATACTTCAGAATCAAAGAAACAGTTTCTCTCTGAAGTTTCATGTGTAGCTATTCGCTTCTCTCAGGAGAGGAAGTACCTATATTGGTGCAAATTAAAGAATAAACACAATTTGCTTTAATATTGAACTTCATCTTAGGATTTTTCTTACATCAAAAGCAGCCACTTTTGAAGTTCACTTATGTACGCAAATCTAGCAACCGGTTTAACAACAATGAAGATCCCTCTCCGGTCTAACAACACCGAACTTGATGAGTGACAAAAAAATTTGACTCATTACTAATGATGATGATCAATGATTCAACTTAATATGAGTTTTATTTTCAAACTTCATTTTTATACTTTATTTCACTATTTTTCAATATCAAGTGATATGAATTATAGAAATAAATATTTGCATGTTGTCACTGAATCTAATTTCAATGCTTTATGATTCACAGCTCAAGTGCAAACCCTCAGTCTAAGTAAATGGGTTTTATCATTACTTCCTATACTGTTTTAGTGGAAACTAGCCAGTTCAAACATACAAAAAAAAAGGCCATTTGATGCAGCTAATTATTCAATGGTGCAGACTGCTTCTGTCTACACCCACCATCTTCTTTGGTCACCCAAGGAAGAACGAGAGTGTTTGAAGACCTGGATCTCAAAAGCGGTACCAAGCTTGTGGTCTACTGAGCAGTAGTGATACCTGGCCTCCTATATGGCTAAGACACAAAGAAACCTCAAAAGCCTTGGAGAAGTTCTACCATGATGTCTCTATAAGATCCAATAAATTCATGGGCAGAAACAGAGCACCAACGTCACTGTTCTTGCTCAGATCACCCCCAGCATCAATGCATTGATCCTAATCGATCAGCTCTGTTGAGCTAGCCATACCGTCTGCATGCTTCACGCGAGATTCCCAAAACAAGCACTCTATTCGGAGCATTAACACAGCAAGCAAGCCGAATGAAGGTAAAGGAAATACTTCGGGGACACCATCAAAGCTTCCTTGAAAACTTACAACTTTGCCATCAACACCTGGAAAACCCTAGCTCAAGACGGCCTGAAGTAGGAGGAAAGCATTTATGTTAAGTGTACACCTTGACTCACATCGCCAAAAGAAACAAGCATCAAAAGAGAAAGTAGCATAAAGCAACTCTGGCACGTCTCCCGCCTAATCATCCAGCCACCATCTACTCAACTCTGACAGAGACTATAAGCTGTGCACCGAACTCTTAAGTCACCTGAGAACTCATTTCTATTGAGGAAGAAAGTCATCCTTGATCACAAGGAACTGCCTATGAAGAAGTCAAAGCCTCAGCGTACCTAATCACACAACTGCCTGGAAAGAAAAGAGAAGCAAAAGGAAAACAATCTTAGGCCAGGTTAGAAAATAATTCGAAGTTCAGCTCCTTTCGAAAGGCAGTCATTCCAAATATATTCTCAATGTGTAGAGACTTTTTCCTCCAAATTGAGAGCTGTGCATTCACTACTATAGTCCAGGATGAAACTATAGTACCACGCTCAATGGTTTAAATGTTAAACTGCAACATTGGTTTAGTATGTCATTTGCTGTTAGTATTTTTAGCTGAGAATATGTGATCATTAATTGACATATTTAACACTGCCTCTTAAACATGCTTCCATTACCAGACATGAAATCAATGCACGACAGAAATTAGTTATTGACAGTTACATCTACCTTAAAAGGTAAAATACAATTATATATATGGACAAATGCTCACAGCCTCTCACACCCCCATCAACCAATAGTGCTTGTTGAGTTCTCCGAGTAACCTCTTTCAGTCAAAGGCAGTAACCTCAACTAAATCCACAGCAAAAAAGGAGATGCACATTTAATGATATTAATGGTAGGCATAATATACTGTCAATATAAGTACTATTTGGGTCAAAAGAAAGTTTCTGTAGAAAACCTCCTATCAGATACACAAAATGCTTATCTTATATATACTTTTCATTGCATCATTTCTTATTTGCTTTTTGTTATGTTTATTTGCAGTGCAATCCATACCCCAGCAATACTGTGATAAATGACCAGAGAACAGAAATAGTTCAAAACAGAATTACTGCATTATTGTGATCAGAGCTAATGGGAACTGCAGATGCTGGAGAATTCCAAGATAATAAAATGTGAGGCTGGATGAACACAGCAGGCCAAGCAGCATCTCAGGAGCACAAAAGCTGACGTTTCGGGCCTAGACCCTTCATCAGAGAGGGGGATGGGGAGAGGGAACTGGAATAAATAGGGAGAGAGGGGGAGGCGGACCGAAGATGGAGAGTAAAGAAGATAGGTGGAGAGAGTGTAGGTGGGGAGGTAGGGAGGGGATAGGTCAGTCCAGGGAAGACGGACAGGTCAAGGAGGTGGGATGAGGTTAGTAGGTAGCTGGGGGTGCGGCTTGGGGTGGGAGGGAGGGATGGGTGAGAGGAAGAACCGGTTAGGGAGGCAGAGACAGGTTGGACTGGTTTTGGGATGCAGTGGGTGGGGGGGAAGAGCTGGGCTGGTTGTGTGGTGCAGTGGGGGGAGGGGACGAACTGGGCTGGTTTAGGGGGTGGCCATGGGCACCCGCATGGGCCCCAGCTATGCCTGCCTCTTTGTAGGTTACGTGGAACAGTCCCTCTTCCGCACCTACACAGGCCCCAAACCCCACCTCTTCCTCCGGTACATTGATGACTGTATCGGCGCCGCCTCTTGCTCCCCAGAGGAGCTCGAACAGTTCATCCACTTCACCAACACCTTACACCCCAACCTTCAGTTCACCTGGGCCATCTCCAGCACATCCCTCACCTTCCTGGACCTCTCAGTCTCCATCTCAGGCAACCAGCTTGTAACTCATGTCCATTTCAAGCCCACCGACTCCCACAGCTACCTGGAATACACCTCCTCCCACCCACCCTCCTGCAAAAATTCCATCCCCTATTCCCAATTCCTCCGCCTCCGCCGCATCTGCTCCCACGATAAGACATTCCACTCCCACACATCCCAGATGTCCAAGTTCTTCAAGGACCGCAACTTTCCCCCCACAGTGATCGAGAACGCCCTTGGCCGCGTCGCCCGTATTTCCCGCAACACATCCCTCACACCCCGCCCCCGCCACAACCGCCCAAAGAGGATCCCCCTCATTCTCACACACCACCCTACCAACCTCCGGATACAACGCATTATTCTCCGACACTTCCGCCATTTACAATCCGACCCCACCACCCAAGACATTTTTCCATCCCCTCCCCTGTCTGCTTTCCGGAGAGACCACTCTCTCCGTGACTCCCTTGTTCGCTCCACACTGCCCTCCAACCCCACCACACCCGGCACCTTCCCCTGCAACCGCAGGAAATGCTACACTTGTCCCCACACCTCCTCCCTCACCCCCATCCCAGGCCCCAAGATGACATTCCACATTAAGCAGAGGTTCACCTGCACATCTGCCAATGTGGTATACTGCATCCACTGTACCCGGTGCGGCTTCCTCTACATTGGGGAAACCAAGCGGAGGCTTGGGGACCGCTTTGCAGAACACCTCCGCTCAGTCCGCAACAAACAGCTGCACCTCCCAGTCGCAAACCATTTCCACTCCCCCTCCCATTCTCTAGATGACATGTCCATCATGGGCCTCCTGCACTGCCACAATGATGCCACCCGAAGGTTGCAGGAACAGCAACTCATATTCCGCCTGGGAACCCTGCAGCCATATGGTATCAATGTGGACTTCACCAGTTTCAAAATCTCCCCTTCTCCTACTGCATCCCTAAACCAGCCCAGTTCGTCCCCTCCCCCCACTGCACCACACAACCAGCCCAGCTCTTCCCCCCCACCCACTGCATCCCAAAACCAGTCCAACCTGTCTCTGCCTCCCTAACCGGTTCTTCCTCTCACCCATCCCTCCCTCCCTCCCACCCCAAGCCGCACCCCCAGCTACCTACTAACCTCATCCCACCTCCTTGACCTGTCCGTCTTCCCTGGACTGACCTATCCCCTCCCTACCTCCCCACCTACACTCTCTCCACCTATCTTCTTTACTCTCCATCTTCGGTCCGCCTCCCCCTCTCTCCCTATTTATTCCAGTTCCCTCTCCCCATCCCCCTCTCTGATGAAGGGTCTAGGCCCGAAACGTCAGCTTTTGTGCTCCTGAGATGCTGCTTGGCCTGCTGTGTTCATCCAGCCTCACATTTTATTATCTTACTGCAATATTGCTTGTAGGATTTTGAAGGTCAGATGCAATTACAAAAAAAGTAATGATACCTGCCTAAAAGAGATTTTATCAATCACGGCTACTGAAATATTTTTAAATTTCCAAGCAACTTGCAGTTGTTTAAAAAATACAGGAAGATGAGTCATAATCCTACTCAGAGTTGACTAACGTGCTGTTTCACGGATATCATTCGGGAAGGAAACTACCATCCTTACAAGGTCTAGCTGACATGTGACTCCAGACACACAGCAATGCGGTTGACTCTTATCTGCCCTCTGTGTAATTAGGGATGAACAATAAATGCGGGCTGGGCCAGCAATGCCCTCGTCCTGACAACGAATTTAAAAATCTGAATACTTACTTAGATATGCTTTTTATTGCTCTCTTTCTGAATTCTTTAACTTTGAATGGAGACAAATCATTCTGCTGTCATTCCATGTCCACTAAGGTTCACAAATTTCATAAAAGATAATGCAATAAATTTTCTATTGATACTTTAGTATAAATTTTTAAAACTTTTACCAAAAGTTGAGTCCACATAATGATTTCGGAACAGACATTTTGTTGTAGAAATTCCACAGATATTGTTCCACAGTTGTCAACATATTGACTCTAATCATAGTTTGTCAATGAAACATGCAGTATCATGCAGCAACTTCAGATAAGTGGGGCAGTGAGAACAGTAATCCAGGAGGCGAGACAGGAGTTTGGAGGAGCACTTGCTCTCTGGGTTGACAGCAATCCCAAGTTCTGCCACTAGTCATTATTGCACAGGCTACCTCAAGACAAATCAAAGAGGTTCGCAACAGCATTAGGCTTCTCTTTTGCATATTTTGTGTACAGCACACTTAGAATGTGCAATCATTTAAAGGCCCTTTTTTTCCCCTCTGTACTGAAGCTACATCCTGCTTGACTGATAGGTTTTTGGGTAAGTTAAGAAAATAGATCCAATAGCAGATGTTGAATTTTTAGACAACGTAAATGAGGCTGCAGTTAGAATACTTTACCGTTCTGGACACTCAATTACATAAAGGATATAAAAGCTACGTGAAAGGTGCACTGAAAATTAATTGGAATGGTGCAATGGATGTGAAAGCTACAGAAAAGAATCTTTTAACCCTCCTCTCACTCCCAAACTCCAGCCAAGAGGATGAAAGGGGTACTGGGTGCAAGTTGTTGTGTCATTATTTTAAGAGCCAGATATGTGATCCATACTGTTTATGAATCAGTTCTGAGTTGGGCTGGAGAAGCAGCAGGTCCAGTATCAGACAAGTTTGTATGCCATTCATATTCCCCAAGACGAAGATCCATTGAGATGTCTAAGGCTTTTAAAACCTCCTAGTAACATACATATTATAATTTTTCAATAAAGCACCATCATTAAGACAATGCTTAAGACATCCAATATGTACAGCAAGAAGGCCGCCAATTCATGAATCATTCAAACAATTGTCAGCACAAAATGGTATCCACAGTACTACGATCCAAGGAAGAAAACATTCCTCAAAATCAATGCATCTCGAAAGGATGAAAAGTATACATCTTGCAAAATGGCAATTCCAGCTCTTCCAACATATCTGTTCCATAAGCAATTCACTGTAGGAACTGATCATGAATCACGGAAACTATTTGGCACAAACAACTAATAAGTGCATTACCCAAAATATAACAAATTTTAGTAAAAGTATGGTTGGTGGGGAGCATGTCTGTGTACAGCGTCAACATCTTCTACAAACTCATACTGAGCAAAATTACCAAAGCAAAATATGAATGTTGTGTTTACACTAAGCTCACAAGTAGACAATACAACCATCGATGTGGAAGATCTTCTCAAGGATATTTTCATGAACTTTGGTCAGTAACAATCCAACCAACTTCAAAATGAAATAGCTAATGATTCATGGCTGAAGGCACTGTGGAAAATAATTATAGGAGGATGGCCTGAAGTAATACAAGATGTGCCAGAAATGCTCAGTAGGGATGAACTGACCATAGCAAAGAGTGTAATTTTTAGAAAGGAAACAAGTGCTTGAAGCCCTTTGCCAGGACAGAGTCATAGCTTCATAGAGGGCATCTGAAAATAGATTGAACATGATGCTTGGTGCAGAATACTACATATTGGCCTGAGGTCAACAACAAGGTAGAAAATAAAACAGTGAGAGTATGCTAGATGTGAGAACTACCAAACACAGCAACGCAAAGAAACTAACAAGATTTCTTCAGTTCCCTTGGTCCAAAATTACAACAGATCTATTTATCATTCTTAGCACCAATTCTCTCCTAGTCATAGAGTCATAGGGATACACAGCACGGAAACAGATCCTTCGGTCCAACACGTCCATGCCAATAGATATCCTCATTTGCCAGCATTTGGCCTATATCTCTCTAAACTTCTCCTATTCGTGTACCCATCCCAATGTTTTTTAAATGTTGTCATTGTACCAGCCTTCACCACGTCCTCTGGCAGCTTGTTCCACACACGCACCACCCTCTGCATGAAAAAGTTGCCCCTTAAGTCCCTTTTAAATCTTAACCCTCTCATCTCAAACCTATGCACTCTAGTTTTGGACTCCCAACCCTGGGAAAAGACCTTAACTATTTACCCAATCCATGTTCCCATGATTTAATAAACCTCTTTAAAAGGTCCCCTCAGCCTCCAATGAGCTGCACACAGTATTCCAACAGTGGCCCAACCAATGTCCCGTACAGCTGCAATGTGATCTCCCAACTCTTATATTCAATGCACTGGCCAATAAGAGCAAGACTACTTTTTCAAATTTTTAGTTGTCATACAGTTAAATGAAATGTCAGGTTAATGAATACAATATTCAGTCTATTCAGTGCATCTGAAGTGATAATATCCAATAATAACCTTTTGGGCATGTGTGTCAAAAGGGACACAAACCACATGACACTTTACCATATTATCTTAGATCTAACAGCCTCACCAAACAATTAGTTTACATGATTAAAGTGATTACTGTGAAGTGTGGGCGACAAAAAAAAAGTTTAAATTGCTCTGTTGCACCTAAAAACCATACCTCGAGATACAAGCTTACTGTCAAATGAGATCATGTTTGGAAAGCAAGTTTAGACAACTTTGTCAAGCCATCATCTGTCTGAGTTCTCAGAAACACAGAAGGTCCCAAAGAAGAGGGAGAATAGAGATGGTCCACGGCTGTTATGTAAATGCCGAACGGCCTAACCTGTGAATAGCATAGAAAATCACAGTTGTACACCTTAATCAAGGACCTGCTGAGATATCCAAAGTTTGCAGTGAGTCTAGACACTATGAAGTCACATCTAATGCAGTAACATTGAGGACAAACAAAAATCAACTCAGAGAACTGTTCAAACTTTCAACTGTGCAGAGAACACCAAAAAGATACTTACAAATCTTCTCAAAACTCGCTAATAACTTTCAACAATGAATGTATGAAAACATCAGAAAGCAACCAATTCTAAAAAATATAACTGACCAATATGCATTAATCTGAGAACAACCAAGCCTAGAATCTAGGTGTGTGAACAATTACAACAATATATTAGAGAAGATAATCAAGCCATCTATATATTATGCAGGCTCTTAGACACAAACTTTTAAATTTTACTTCTTTGGTCTGATTCAATGGCTTTGCAACTACCCACTATATATGTATTTTCACTTTTGGCATCATAGAGTCATAAAGTAATGCAACATGGAAATACCAGTGGATTTCACAAGCTTCAAAATCTCCCCTCCCCCTACCGCACCCCAAAACCAGCCCAGCTTGCCCCCGCCTCCTTAACCTGTTTTTCCTCTTACCTATCCCCTCCTCCCATCTCAAGCCGCACCCCCAGTTCCTACCTACTAACCTCATCCTGCCTCCTTGACCTGTCTGTCCTCTCTGGACTGACCTATCTCCTCCCTACCTCCCAACCTACACTCATCTTTACTTGCTCCATCCCCGCCTCTTTGATTTATCTGTCTCCTCTCCACCTATCTTCTCCTCTATCCATCTTCGATCTGCCTCTCCTTCTCTCCCCATTTATTTCAGAACTCCATCCCCCATTTCTGATGAAGGGTCTAAGCCCGAAACATCAGCTTTCCTGCTCCTAAGATGTTGCTTGGCCTGCTGTGTTCATCCAGCTCTACACCTTGTTATCTTCCCCTCACAACATGGAAATAGGCCCTGTGGCCCAAACTGGCCTATACTGACCATGTTCCCCACTCAGCTAGCTCTAAATTGCCCGCATTTGGTCCATTACCCTCTAAACCCTTCCCAGCCATGTACCTACCCAAACATTTTTAAATGTACCTGCCTCAGCCACTGTCCCCGGCAGCCCATTCCAAATATGCACCACTGTCCGCGTGAAGAAGTTGCCCCTCAGGTTCTTCTTTAATCTTTCCCCTCTCACCTTAAACCTATGTTCTCTAGTTTCAATTCCCCATCCCTGGGAAAAACACAATATGCATTCATCCTATCTATGCCCCTCATGATTTTATACACCTCAATAAGGTCACCCCTCATTCTCCTGCGTTCCAAGAAATAACATCCTATCTTGGCCAAACTCTCCCTATAACTCTGGCCTACTCGTCCTGGCAACTTCCTCATAAATCTTCTTTGCAAACTTTCCAGTTTAGCTATGTCTTTCCTATAACAGGGTGACCAAAACCGTACACAATACTCCAAGTGCGCTCACTAATGGCTTATAACGTCCCAACTTCTACACTGAATGCCTCGACCAATAAAAGCCAGCATGTTAAATGCCTTCTTCACTACCCTGTCTGTGATGCCACTGTGCACTTGCACTCCCAGGTCCCTCTATTCCACAACAGTCCTCAGGACCTTACCATTTACTGTACAAGTTCTACCTTGGTTTGACTTTCCAAAGTACAACACTTCACACTTGTATTGAACTGCATTTGCCAATCCTAAGCCCACACTTCCATCTGACCAAGATCCCTCTGTAATTTTTGATAACATTCCTCACTATCAAGGATACCTCCTAATTTTGTATCATCCGCAAACTTACTAATCATGCCTTGTACATTCATACCCAGATCATTTATGTAAATAACAAATAACAAAGATCCCAGCAGAGATCCCCTGTGGCACATCAGGAGTCACAGGCCTCCAGTCTGAGAAACAACCTTCAAACATCACCTTCTGCTTCCTACCATCCAGCCAATTTTGAATCCAATTAGCTCGTTCTCCCTGAATCCCATGCAACCCTCATGACTAGCCTGCCTTGCGGGACCTTCTCAAAGGTCTTACTAAAGTCCACACAGACAACATCCACTGTCCAACCCTCATCTATCCTCTTGTTACTTCTTCGAAAAACTCTAAAAGATCTGCCAGACATGACTTCCCACGCACAAATCTATACTGACTATCCCTAATCAGACCGTGACTATCTAAATGCAATTTTATCAGGAAAATAAAAGGATGTTTTGTTACTGATTTAAGACCAGTCATTTTAACCAGTGTTGAAGAAACTTCTGGAAACAATTAATCACAATAGAATTAATAGTCACATTGAAAATATGGATTGAATCACAGTAGACAACATGGATTTTTTAAGAGAAAATGGAGTGTAGCTAACTTGCTGGAGCTTTTTAAAAGAGGTAACACAGAGAGAGTTGACAAGGGGAAGGCCGTTGATATAGTGTAAATAGACTTCCAAAAAATGTTCAATACAGTGAGACATTCATGATGAAAGCGATAGGTCACTGAATAAAAGGACAGTAGTAACGTGGATTAAAAAAATCGACCCAGTCATCAGTTTAGGGATCCGTACTTTTTCGGATTATATTAATAACCAAGATCTTGGTGTGCAAAGGACACTTGTAAAGTTTGTCACATTCACAAAACTTGAGAGAATTGTAAACTATGAGGAAGACAATGCAGAATTTCAGAAGGACATTGGCACACTGATGGAGTGGCAGATGAAATTCAATGCAGAGAACTGTGAAGAGCTATATTTTGATACAAAGAACATGAAGAACAAAGGTGTACTGGAGCAGAGTCCTGCGTGCATATGCGTACAACCATTACAGTTCAAGACTGAGAGGTTGTGTCGAAATTATAGGCGATGCAGTTTAGATGTCACTTGGAGTTTTGTGCAGAGTCTGGATGCCATGTCACAAGAACAACGTGAATGCATTAGAGAGACAGTTCAGAGGGTATTTACAATAATAGTTTTGTAATGGATCTAGGGTATACAATTTTAAAGTGTTTGACAAAAAATGCAAATGCAAATTGAAAAAAAAACATTTCACACAGTGAGCATTTAGGGTACAGAATGCACAGCCTGGAAAAGTGACAGAGGCAGATTCAACAGAAGAGGGCATTTGTAGGGTCTTTGGATGATTTTTTAAAATACGAACAATGCGCAGGGTTACCGAGAACAAGCAACGAGTTTGACATAAAGCTAAAATGCTCAGAGACCCAATACAGACATGACGGAATGAATTGTCTCCTTCTGCCCCCAACAATATTGTTATTACGAACATACTAATGAGTCAAGGGCCAGGAAGATTAGACGTGTCCAGCAACCATAAGGAGACTAAGCAGCAATACAGAAGAGTTGATTTGCTCTATAGCTTTGTCTTTTATGTAAGAGACAAAAAAAAAATTGCAGATGCTAGAATCCAGGTAGTCAAACAGGATGCTGGAAGAACACAGCAAGCCAGGCAGCATCTGGAGAAAAGACAAGTCAATGTTTCGGGTACTGACCTTCTTCAGGACTGGTATTTCCTCCAGATGCTGCCTGGCTTGCTATGTTCTTCCAGCCTCCTGATTGTCTTTAATGTAACCTTGGTTGGGACTTTCAGATAAATTACACCTACTCTATTTACCAATCCATTGTGAGATCTATGTAAGGTAAACAATACAAGACTATGATAAGTATTCAGGAATAGCAAAATTAGACACTAGAGGTAGTTTGTTTTCATTACGGTATTTTGTTGGCAGTACATTATAAAAACAAAATAATTGAGAATAATTTGATAGAAGTTACTTTTTCCCACACTTAAATGGTGATTGGAACTTAACAGCTTAAAATTATTTAAGCAGTTATTTTGAAAAGGGGAGACAGCATTGTTTGACAACAAGAGCCATACTAAAAGTCTGGACAAAGCAAAGAGAGCGGAAAGTGATTAAGTAGGTTATAGGGTTGATTCTACAATATTCCACAAATCTCTGCTGGATCTGCTGAAAGGTGCATACATAAGGACCCAATGATTATATCACCTGCAGTAAACTGATGACTGCGTTGGGCAAATATTCATGCTACACTATCCAATTTAGCAGTTATACTAAATTACCTACATTAGGCCATTAACAAGGAAAGTGTGTGCAGACTGGCACATTCCAAGGTCCAGGACTATGTGCTAAGGGAGGCACTAAAGCATGGAGCAGCTGCTGCCAAGGCACAGTGGGGAAAGCACACTGAGATCTTCCTGCTGAAGGATGGGGGTTCTTTTCAGTTAATGGACCCTCCTAGTGCCTCAATATGTGTAAATATTAGTAATGTATGTGTGAGAGTCTTTGGTTTTTTGGGTAGAGTCAAAATCCAATGTTTTGTTTATTAGCTCGATATGCAACTGTACAGAACCGAACTGCTTTTGCGACAATGTATATATATTTGCACAATGTGATTTTTTATGAATGAAGTATATTTTTGAAATATAAAAAAAGACAGACCTCCATATCAATGATAATGGGAACTGCAGATGCTGGAGAATCCAAGATAATAAAATGTGAGGCTGGATGAACACAGCAGGCCCAGCAGCATCTCAGGAGCACAAAAGCTGACGTTTCGGGCCTAGACCTCCTGCAGTGCCACAATGATGCTACCCGAAGGTTGCAAGAACAGCAACTCATATTCCGCTTGGAAACCCTGCAGCCCAATGGTATCAATGTGGACTTCACCAGCTTCAAAATCTCCCCTTCCCCCACCGCATCCCTAAACCAGCCCAGTTCGTCCCCTCCCCCCACTGCACCACACAACCAGCCCAGCTCTTCCCCTCCACCCACTGCATCCCAAAACCAGTCCAACCTGTCTCTGCCTCCCTAACCTGTTCTTCCTCTCACCCATCCCTTCCTCCCACCCCAAGCCACACCTCCATCTCCTACCTACTAACCTCATCCCACCTCCTTGACCTATCCCCTCCCTACCTCCCCACCTATACTCTCCTCTCCACTTATCTTCTTTTCTCTCCATCTTCAGTCCGCCTCCCCTCTCTCCCTATTTATTCCAGAACCCTTACCCCATCCCCCTCTCTGATGAAGAGTCTAGGCCCGAAACGTCAGCTTTTGTGCTCCTGAGATGCTTCTGGGCCTGCTGTGTTCATCCAGCCTCACATTTTATTATCTGAGACCTCCATATCAAGTCTGCATTTACAATGGAGGATTGGGAGCTCACACAGAAAGTCATCTCTGGCAAGTTAAGTGTGAGCATATAAAGCAGTGCATACATTTTAAAAAGTCAGGAAGCATAAACATAATATTCTGATAAAAAGATCAATTTTTGAAACATCCATTTATCTGCTCTATTTTGACCGGCTGAATGCATCTAGCATTTTTTTGCTTTTGCTTGAAGTTTTCACCTTCTCCGGTTTTTTTAAAAAAGCCGCTGTATTTTACGCAGCAATTAGGTCAAATAAACTCCCGAATAGTTTCAAATTAACAGGACACTGGAGTTATATTCAGAGTGGTGTAAATCATAGACCTCTGGATGGTTTTCTGCTTTTTGTAAACTAAATGATCAGGCCAGAGCGTTTCATTTTTTCACACTGCTACAAAAAATTGCCTCTCGACCCCCTGGGAAAACGCTCTGCGTGCAACTTTCCTGATCTTGGGACCCTTGACCCATTCCTGCAGATTTCGTATTAGATATTGCCTAGACAGCTTTGTCAAGTTTCACACAGCAATCGATGTAATCGGCAGGGCCAGTATTTTGCGGCTTTCTTTTCTAGCGATGAGCAGGTTTTGTTGTGTGTCTGGAAGCAGAGATTACTGCTGAAGCTGCTTTGACCCGGCCTGCTTTGAACAATGAGTAGGAAGCTGCTGAAGGAATCCCACCCCACTCCACCCTTCCCACTGCTTCTCCCTTGGCGACCTGCTCTCTTTTTACCTTGTTGAGGTGGGGGTTGCGAGTGATCTCATAGCCCCGCTTCTTGATGTGAGGCTGGTGGTGGAGATTTGGCCCTGGGCCGCTGCTGCTCTTTCTCTCCAGCTGCAAATCGCTCCGGATTCCCACTCCTGCCAGCCGGCTGAACGGCTGAGTGCTGAAGGTCTCTCTGCCGAAGAGACGCCGAGCAAACGCCAAAGCGCTCATGTTCCTCGTCGCATTCATATGCGATAAAAGAGAGAGAGAGACGGAGAGGGGTCAAATCCGGACTGTGCAAACTGACTCACTTCCAACCCTGACCATAAAGCGGCTGCTCCAGGATGCAGAGCCGATCAATGTGGTGTCGGGGATGTCTGACTACTGCTGCCAGCTGTTAGTGCCCTGCCGGAGGGCCAAGGTTCACTTGTGATGAGCCTGCACGATTACATCGGTTAGTGGCCCGGCTCCGCTCTCCTCATTCCGGCAGTAGTTTACCCCGCACGCGCCTTCCCTAAACAGCCGCGGCTGGTGGCGCGCTCACCCTCGCGCTTCAAATCCCCCGACAGTGTCTTTTGTCTTAGGGTAGTCATCGTACAAACTGGCTGCTGCTGCTGTTTTTACATTTGTACTTTATTTTGAGCTTTTTCATGAAACCGAAGGGACTTTGACAAAGGAGGAATTTGCAACGTCTGTTTAGATTTTAATTATTTCCTTATGTCAGACAAATTAAGGGGTTTGCATAGGCCCCGTATTTTCAAGCGTTTTGCAACCATGGGCCTCCTATGGGATGTTAAGGAGTTATAGAGTAATGGAAACAGGCCCTTTGGCCCAAACTGCATTATACTGACCATGGTGACCACTCACCTCGTTCCAAATTGGCCACATTTGGTCCATAACCTTTTAAACCCTTCCCATCCATGTACCTACGCAAATGATTTTTAAATGTTGCTATTGTGCCTGCCTCACCCACTTTCTCCAGCAACCTACTCCAAATATGCACCATTCAGTGTGTGAATAGGTTGCTGTCAGGTCCTTCTTAAATTTTTCCCCTCTCAGCTTAAACCGTGGCCCTTTAGTTTTCAATTCTCCATCCCTGGGAAAAACACAATGCATTCATCCCCTCATGATTTTATATGCCTCAAAAAGGTCACCTCTCATTCTCTTACATTCCAAGCTATAAAGTCCTATCTTAGGCAAACTCTCCCTATAACTCTGGCCTATTAGCCCTGACAACTTCCTTGTAAATCTTCTTTGCACACTTTCCAGTTTAACTATGTCTTTCACAGGGTGACCAAAATTGTACACAATACTCCAATTGCGGCCTCTCCAACAACTTAACCAACTGTAACATAATGTCCCAACTCCTATATTCAATGCCTCAGTTGATGAAAGCCAGCATGCCAAATGCCGCCTTCACCACACTGGCCAATGGGGCCACTTTCAATGAATTATGCACTTATAATCCTAGGTCCTTCTGTTCCACAACACTCCTCAGGACTTTACCATTTACTGTATAAGTCCTAACTTGGTATGACTTTCCAAAATGCAACACTTCAAACTTACCTGCATTGAACTGCATTTGTCAATCCTTAGCCCACTTCCCCATCTGATCAAGATCCCTCTGTAACTTTCGATAGCTTTCTTTGCTTTCAACAATACCTCCTAATTTTGTCTCATCCATAAACTTACTAATCGTACCTTGTACCTTGACTATGTATATTCATTAAATCCATAGTTTATGCATTTGATCATGGATCCTCAACAGTTATTTTTATTTATGTAATAAAAATAATCCATTCTAAGGAGCACAGTGAAATAAAATAAAACATGTCACTGTATGACATAAGGTGATGTGATCATGACCAAAAATTTGGACAAGAAGGAATAAGTTTGTGAGTCAAGTCTTAAAGCAAAAAGTGGGAAGAGAGGCCAGGGATTTCCACAGCTTAGAACCAAGGCAGGGCCACTACTGATGGCTTGATTTTTTTAAAAAGAAGATGCTCAAGAGATGAGAATTAGAGAGGTTAACATATTTTTGAGGGTTTTTAGGGGATTACAAAGATAGGACTAAGGCCATGGAGGGACTGGAAAACAATGATGACAATTTTAAAATTGAACCATTACTCAACAGAGACCATGTAGGTTATTGAAGTCTGACTGCTGAATATACAGAACTTAGTTGTCAGCATCTGCTCATTTCTACATTGTTATTTATCTCAAATGCCGCCTTGAAGGAAGCTTACCCAAAGATCAGAAGCTAAACATCCTTGACTGGTGAAGTGTGCCCTGGAGCAAAGAGACTATGCCATGATCTTTGCAGCCATCAACATGTCATTGATGACGATGAGCCTCTTGCCAAGATCATCCCTATGTCTCCACTTCTTGCCTTCAAACAACCACCAAACCATAAACAGACCATTGTTCACAGCAAATTACCCAGCCTTTAGGATAACATCAACCACAACAACACAGAAGCCTGCCATGGCAACCTCTGCAAGTCATGCCAGATCATGGATATGGACACTACCATCACATGTGGGAACGCACCCACCATGTACTCGGCAGATACTCACATGACTTGGCCAATGTTATCTATCTCATACACTGCAGGCAAGGATGCCTCTATATATTGTTGAAACATGCAGATGCTATGACAATGGATGAATGGACACCACAAAACAATCACCAGATGGGAATGTCCCCTGTCAGTTGGGGAATACTTCAGCGGTCAAGAACATTCAGCCTCCAATCTTTGGGTAAGTGACCTCCAAAACAGCATTTGAGACACACAATAATGTAGAATAGTCAAGCAGAAACTGTTTGTCAAGTTCCATACCCATGAAGATGTCCTCAACCATGATCTTAGGTTCATGTTGTGCTACATGTGACCCCACCACACAATCCTGTATCTGTAAAATTTTAATTACTGTAGTGTTTGACAACATCACCCTGATAAATTATTATGATCTATCTACCTTAATTAGTCTGTACAGTTTTGCGTTACTTATTACTCTGGTTAGACCCTCGATATGTGACTCTTATACCTATCATGTTATTCCAGTCATTTGGTTTGTCTCGAGCACCTTATTTTTTATATTTTGTAATTAGGTCTCTGCTCATTTAATCAAATTATAGGTCATTCCTACACTTTTTATTCAGCTGTTGATGGTTTACTCTCACCATCTGACAATTTTGATCACCTGCAGGGACTTATGATTCGACACTCCACTCACACCATTTGTATGATCTTTTGACCTCTTTGTCTATAAATTCCGTGCCTGTATGCTTCTCTCATTTGGTCTGATGAAGAGGCTACACTCTGATAACTTGTGATTTCAAATAAACCTGTTGCACTATAACCTGATGTCATATGACTTCTGCAAAAATTATGTGACCCCATAATTGTTGATGCCTAAAACAAATTCATTCTCAAAATAACCACACAACCTAGTACACCAGGCCCATTATATATATTTAAGTTACTAGTTTTAAACATAAAGTGCCTTCGAATAAAATACTAAGTTTACATGAACTATAAACAGTAAAACTGTATAAACTTTACTTAATACTTAGGCCATATCTTTTCTTCACTCCAGTAATGATTTATTAACTAACCATATACCTAAATAGGATATAATTTAGTTCCTCACTTGCTTAATCAAGTAAAAATGGATGGGAAATGATGTGCTTTATTTGCATAAATTTCTAGGAAATATCTAAGAAGTTATGACACATTGACGTGGGTTCAAAGTCAGAGCATTCATCCTTAAGACTACTACCTAGTTTGGCTCTTTCAGACGTGTAAATAGCTGTTGCTCTCCCTGGTTCTCTTCCGATTAATTATTTTCTTAACATTGCTAATTCTGTTTGAAGTTGCTGTGCAGGTCAAGATAATGTGTAGTTATCTATCAGTCCCTGGGGTGTCTCCTGGAGTTTGAATGAATAAGTTCCATTCTGTATATTAAATTGCCATTTTTGTCAATATGCATTAATTGCAACGGCGTACACATTTACCATAATAAACTGCACCCTACTAGTTTTCCAGCACATTATGTTGCAATATGCCAATTAATGCATTCCACCAGCTCATCTAGTGTTTCTTAAAGTTCAAGAGATATGTTATCAACTTGATAAAGCGCTAAATTTTGATTACAGCTGCTCAACATGGATTAGGTGCCTTATTTTTCTATCAATGTTTGGGTTTAGCTTTTGGTTTTTAAAAAACACTGATTAGTGCAAGAAAAACAGCTTAGCATTTCTTGTACTGCCTTACAGAGCTCATATCTTCCCAAAATATTTAATGACTGATTAAGTACTTTTGAAATGCAATCACTAGAGTAATATGGGAAACAGTTTGTTCAAAGCAAGGTCCCAAAAATAACTTTATAATAACCACATATATTTGTATTGACGTTGGCTTTAGGATAAATATTAGTGAGGACACTGGGAGAATTCCTCCACTTGTCTTGAAAACATATAAAGTGTATCACACAATTGTGCAACAGCTTAAGTCTCTTGAAAACAGAGATAAATTGTAAGCATATATAAATACAACTTTAATTACATCGCAATGAGAAAAGGACAATTGACCCCGGAGCCCCACAAATGAATTCAGAAATTCCAAATCAAACCAATCTCAATTGATGGACACTGTAAGATTTTCAAACTCTATACTATCAACTCCGGGAGTATGAAGTTGTATACTTGCGCTCAGATCACCAATGGATGGTTTTATTGTTCAAAGTTGGCAGCCTATCAGCAATATGCTGAATTCAACTTTAAAATAATCTTGCTAAATTGTATAGTTACCTTGAACATTGAACATATCTTTGTTCATTGTAATGGAATGAAGTATGCTGACACTGCAATTCTGTAATACACTTTAATTATATTTCTGCCTGAGATAAGTTATTAATATAATCTTGAGCATTTTTGTAACTTTATGGTGGCATTACATTCGTTAGATATGAATTCAGAAATAACACTGGTTTGTGTATATCTGCATCCAATCATCTCTTTGAAATAGTACTCAGCAGTACACTATTCTTCACTTGAGGTTATTTTGATTTTTGTAACTCTATATATATTTTTAATCTTCAGACAATGTGGTTCAGAAGTCACCTAAGCTTCAGATGACTAATAATTTAGTCTATGGATGGTGCAATTTATTGGATGGAATCTTCCCAGACCTTGAATGATGTGGGCTGTGGTGTGGAAGTTGGGAATATTGGGTGAGGTGTCTGACAAGAAGCTTCTTGACATCGGGAGCTTCCAAACAAATATTGAATAAGATTTTCACTAGTGAGCAGCAAGAACTTATTTGCATTCATGAGCATATATTAGCATCTCATATTAACCCAGCACAAAGCTGGGTTGGGGGTTGAAATGCAATGAGGATACAGAGAAGACTTTGTGTGATTTGTACAAGTTTAATAAGCAGGCAAATGCTTGGAAGATGAATTATAATGTGGATAAATGCGAGGTTATCCACTTTGGTAGCAAAAACAGGAAGGTGGTTTATTATCTGAGTGGTGTTAGATTGGGAAAGGAGGAGATTCAATAAGACCTGAGTGTCTTTGTACACCATTTGCTGAAGATGTGCAAGCAGGTGCAGCTGGCTGTGAAGATGGTAAATGGTATGTTCACCTTCACAGAGAAAAGACTGAGTACAGGAACAGAGATGTCTCACTGCAATTGTGAGACAACACCTGGTGCATTGTGTGTAGTTTTGGGCTCCTTATCTGAGGAAGGACATTCTAACCAATGGGGGAGTGCAGTGAAGGTTTACCAAACTGATTCCAGGGATGGCAGGACAGACGTATGAAGAGAGACTGGATTGGTTAGTACCATATTCACTGGAATTTAGATGAATGAGGGGTATCCAATAGAAACCTATAAAATTCTAACAGGACTGGACAGGGTAAACATAGGAAATGACAATGGAGGCCAAAACCAGGGTCACAGTCTAAAGGAATGGGATAGGTCATTTAGGACAGAGGTGAGGAGAAATTTATTCACCCAGAGAGTGGTGAACCTATGAATTCTTCGCCAAAGCATGTGTTTGAGGCCGAAAGAGTGAATGTTTTTGAAACGATTTAGATATAATTCTGAGGGATAAATAGGTCAGAGGGTATAGTGTGAAAATGGGAACGGTACTATGATGGATGATAAGCCATGCTTATATTGAACAGTGGAGCAGGTTTGAGGGGCCAAATGGCCTATTCCTGTTCCTTTTTTCAATGTTTCTTTTATTAAATAATCTCACCTCCTTTTCATGTAGTTTCCCATTCTCCTACACAATGGACAGATATTAGATGGTGAAAATTCCTGAATTCAAAATCAGATTAGTAACCTGACAGTTCCAGTCCACTGCTTGCTCCACCAGCCCTTCATCTAAGGGGAGTAATCGTCAGTCAAGGGGCCACTGTTGATTGGGAGTTCCTGTAAAGGTAAGTTAAGGGCACCGTCCAACCTCAATAAAGAGGCTTGGGCGTGGTCGGTAAACCTGCTTTGGGCAGTCACAGTTAAGGGTCCTTATTGCAACAGTCCAATGAATGGACCATGGTTAATCCTGGAGGCCTAGGTCAAACATTGAGGGAATTTGCAGTAAGTCAGTTGGGGAACAATTCAGTCTGGGGTCTAGGCACTCATCAGTAAGGGCTGTCCATAGAAGCAGGGCACTGGGCCATTATCAGTCCTGGTCTCAAAACTCAATGAAAGTTAAATTTCATCAGGGTTTGGCAGGGTAATAGGGAAACAAATGGAATGTTGGTATTCATTTCAAAGGGATTGAAGTATAAAAGTAGGGAGGTTTTGCTAAAACTATATGAGACATTAGTCAAACTACAGTGCCAATAATGTGAACAGTTTAGGCCCTTATCTAAGAAAAGATATGCTGGCATGGGAGGCAGTCCAGAGAAGACTTACAAGACTGATACCGGAAGTGGAGGGACTGTTTTATGAAGGTACGTTAAGTAGATTGGGACTGTACTCATTGGAACTTAGAAGAATGTGAGCCGATCTTATTAAAACGTACAAGATTCTGAGGGGATTTGACAGTGTAAATCTGGAAAGGTTGTTTTCCTTTGTGGGAAAGTCTAGGACCAGAAGGTAGAGGTCACAGGATAGCATTAGGCTAAAGATGGGTAAACTAAGTGGCTTGGTTCTAAAACAGCTATAGATGTAAGAGTGTGCAAAGAGCAAGTACTGTGCCACCTATGTGTCCTAAGAAGCATTTGTATGTGGTTGCTCTCCCACTACCTGCATGGTGAAGGACAATTTTGGTCTGTCAGTGCTTGACTTGGTACATAGCTGGGCTTCAAAGTTGGCACCAGTGCAAGAGATCCCAGGATGTCCCAGCAATGGTTGGTACTTCAGCCTGTGGCATTGGGAGAATACAACGAGTGGGGTGTTATATGTGCAAGGCGCATAGGTAACGAAACAAGTTTGGGACAGTAATGTGAGAAAATACATGAAGCCACACTGAGAGAAGCCCTCCACGAAACTCACAAAAATAGATGCTTAGCCATGTTCTAGTAAAATTCATTCCATAATATATGATTCTGAGGTAGATTTTGCAAAAGGAAGTAGAGATTAATTGAACATTCCTTGGTTAGCCGTGTGTAGATAACTTGCAGGTTTACTATTTCCAGCAATTACACAACTGTATTACTATTTCTTTGGAATTTTGAACAAGCTTCAACTCAAGAATGGGGAATATTACCATCTTAATTTTTGATGAAGTATATGCAGATTGGCTGCCCAGTCCTTGTGGTATTGGGCCTGCTTGCTGAATTTTGTGGCAACCAGATGTACCTTTGGAATTGGTATCCAATTAGCTGCAGTAGACAGGAGGAGCACATTCATACGAGCATGGAATAACAGTAGATCAATTTGGCCTTTCAAGATGGCTCTGACATGCAATTTCTTCATGGTTGCCCTGATTTTAACCTCAATTCTGCATTACTGTGTATCCCCAATAATCTTTCATCGCCGTATTAATTGACAATCTATCTATCTATGTATGCTTTAAATTATTTAAAGATCCTTTGCTTTTTGAGAAAGGAAATCCCAAAGACTCACAACACTCTCAGAGAAAATATTTTTCCTTATATCTGCCTTAAGTGGGCGACCACTTGTTTTTAAACTTCTAAACCTGGTTCTAGACTCTCCCACATGTGGAAGCATCTGAAGGAGAACATTCCTACTCTTACATTTAATTCTCCTTGCAATAAGATGTGATTAGTTTTCCTGATTACTTGCGACACCTGCACACTAACCTGTTATTTATGCACTACAGCCCACAGATCTCTCTGCATCTCAAAGCTCTAAAACCTCTCACCATTTAGGTAATATGATGTTTTAATCTTTCTGTCAAAATGGACAATTTCACATTTTCTGACATTATACTCCATTTGCCACTCATGTAAGCTTAACCTGTCTACATCCCTTCGTGGGCTCTTTATGTCCTCTTTACGACTTATTTCCCTACCTAACTTTGTGTGTTCAGCAAATTTAGCTGGACCCTTCATCCGGATTATTTATATAAATTTTAAAGTGTTGAAGCCCTAACACTAATTCTTGTGGCACATCGTTTGTGACATCTTGCAAGCTTGAAAGGGACCCTGCTTCAAGTTAGCCAATCTTCAATCTGTGCCAATATGTTACCCCCTACATCATGAACTTTTATTTTCCACAGCAACATTTGATGTGGCTCCTTTTGAAATGCTCAGTGAAAATCTAAATATGTACATCCACTGGTCCCCTTTATTAACCACACGAGTTGCATCTTCAAAAAACTTCAATTAATCAGTTAAACATTTTGAAAAAAACCATGTTGGCTCTGCCTGTCTGCCTTGAACTTATCCAAGTTTTTTGTTATAATATCTTTAATAATAGCTTTTAACATTTTTCCCTATGATAAATGTTAAGCTCACTGGCCTGTAGTTTACTGCTTCCTGTCTCCCTCCCTTTTTAAATAAATGAGTTACATTAACAATTTTCCAAATTAAAGGAACCTTCTCTGTATCTAATGAGTTTTGGAAAATTAAAACCAACACATCAACTATCTCACTAGTTACTTCATTCTAGATCATAGAATGAAATCCAACTGGACCACAGGATGTGCCAACCTGCCGTTCAAACAATTTACTCAGTACTACTTCCCTGTAATTTTCTTGAGTTCCTCCCTCCCTTCCAATTCTTGATTTACGGCTATTTTCAGGATGTTATTTGTATCCCATCTAGTTAAGACCAAAACAAAATATTTGTCCAATTCATCTGCCATCTCTTCATTCTCCACTATTAATTTCCCAGGCCCAGAAATATCTGAAGAAATGTTCCTATCTGTCAGAGAAATATCTGAGTAGTCAAAAACTGGCAGGATCTCTGATCGTTTGAAGTGACACTGGCAGCAAGAACAATGACAGAACGATATATCTTGACAGCAAATTTGCAGCAGCAAAACCTAGCTTCGCGTTAGTCAAACGTATATCCTCAAGCAAGCACATTGTCTTAAAGGCCATGAAAGCAATTTTATTTCTCCATGGTCTCAAATAACACTAAGATCTTCAGACTGCAAACTTTAATGTAATTACTGAGTAAATTACTTCCCTCAATGTTAGCTTTACACTATGATTGAAACATTAAATGTTAGTTTTTCCCTTAATAGTCCTGTAATGATGGCAAGCTGCCAATGACTGCACTTGCGCTCTTGCCTTCCTTAATACCCACATTGCTGACATATGACACAACCCATATGCTTTGGGAAAGAGCCATTGCACCCATTAGATGTGTCTTCACTGGCTTCTTAAATCATCCAAATTAACTGCATTTCACCCACGCTAGCAGCCACATGAAAATGTAGAGAATGGGGGGTGGTGGGGGTGGGGGAGGGTGTATGTGTGCAGAGAGATGCAAGATTATTAGTCCAACATCTCTTCCACCTTTTCCAGACTCTATCCACACCCCTAAACCTGCCTTCAAAGCTATGAAAAAGTTTGCACCAAAGTGACCGCATTAAAATCCTCAGATGTAACAAAATCTTAGGGGAAATGCCTTCTCACATTAGTTACACTTCAACCTTCAAAAGTGGCTTCTGAATTGTACATTGTTGCTTTAAACCTAAAATTTCTGCAATTAACCTGTGATTAAAATACTTTGATGTCTAAAGTGACCCTGTACCATGAACAAAAGGTGCTCGCAACACCTTTATTGACACAGAAAATAGTGCAGTGCCTGTGGCTTCAGGTCTTATGCAGCTGGTGGAAGACCTTTTTATTGTCTCATTGTTGAAGTACACCATTATGTACATCTCTGCACTAATATCCTGATGTGATTTCTTTATTTGTACATTCTGTAAGGGTTCACAGATATAAATGTTTAATAAATCTGTTGTGCTTAAATTTTGCCTGACTTTGCTGTACTTGTGCTATTTTTTTCCTCTATGATGCAGACATGCAAACTTATGGCCATAGGAAATACTATATCTGTTCTTAAGAAGCCTTCATTACGTAGTCTAATATTCTCTAATTTATCAGAACACCAAAAGAAATTACTGCAAGAAATTGTTCCCAGTTCAAAAATTACTGCCAAAACTCATGGCATCCTAAATAATTGTGACAAAGGTAAATTATTTCTCCTTGCCATGAACAACTTGTCTGCAACTTTATATGGTCCTCTTTCAACACTTCTCCACTATTGTCCAGTGCTACGGGACCACACACACAGTTCCATTCTTATCACTTTAGTCCGAGCTAGAGAATCGTTTGCGGTTCTTCTCTTGGTGCGCCGACACCATGAGTTCTCAGGTTCCCCAAGCTTCTACCCTTGACCCCTGCCTATTTCTCACCTACATCTGAAAGCAGAGTCAGTATCTATGTATGCATTAATGACATACAGCACTACTGTAATACTGTAAAAATCTGCCATCCCCTGAGAAAAAGAACAGGAAATGACATCACCAATGCAGGAAATGACATCACCAACCGAAGGAAACCTAACCAGATAAATAGGAAGCGGGACATAACACCAGCGCTTCGTTGGAGGCTCACTGATGATGTTACCTAGAATGGTGACGAAACGTCGGTAAACTAACCTTCCAGCTCAGCGAGCAAACTCACATCCAGAGCACTACTGTACTAAAATCTCTCTCAACTCCTCCGTCGTGTCGAAACTTAGATATTATTTATCTGGAATCCACGACTAATTCCTTCAAAATTAAATATTGGGGAGATCAAAGTCATTGCTTTTAAGAAATAGTAGGAACTGCAGATGCTGGAGAATCTGAGATAACAAGGTGTAGAGCTGGATGAACACAGCAGACCAGCAGCATCAGAAGAGCAAGAAGGCTGATGTTTCGGACCTAGACCATTCTTCAAAAATAGAGGTGGGGAAGGGGGCTCTGAAATAAATAGGGGGAGATGGGGAGGCAGATAGAAGACGGATAGAGGAGAAGATAGGTGGAGAGGAGACACACAGGTCAGAGCGACGGGAATGGAGCCAACAAAGGTGAGTGTAGGTGGGGACTTAGGTAGGAGATAGGTCAGTCCAGTGAGGACGGATTGGTCAACGGGGCAGGAAGAGGTTAGTAGGTAGGACATTGGGAGTAGGACTTGAGGTGGGAGGAGGCGATAGGTGGGAGAAAGGACAGGTTAGGGAGATGGGGACAAGCAGGGCTGGTTTTGGGATGCGGTATTGGGAGAGGATATTTTGAAGCTTGTGAAGTCCACAGTGATACCACTGGGCTGCAGGGTTCCCGAGCAGAATATGAGGTGCAGTTCCTGCAACCTTTGGGTGGCATTGCTGTTGCAATGCAGGAGCCCAGGATGGACATGTTGTTTGAGGAATGGGAGGAGGAGTTGAAATGGTTCGCAACTGGGAGGTGCAGTTGTTTAGTGCGAACCGAGCATAGGTGTTCTGCAAAGCGGTCCCCAAGCCTCTGCTTTTTTTCCCCAATGTAGTTGGAGGCCACAATGGTTACAGCAGAGGCAGTATACCACCTTAGCAGATGTGCAGGTGAATATCTGCTTGATGTGGAAAGTCTTCTTGGGGCCCGGGATGGGGGTGAGGGTGGTGGTGTAGAGGCTGGTGTAGCACTTTGTGCATTTCAGGGAGAAGTGCCGGATGTGGTGGGGCTGGAGGAGAGTGTGGAGTGGATAAGGGAGTCACGGCGAGAGTGGTCCCTCCGGAAAGCAGATAAGGGTGGGGAGGAAAAATTCTCTTTCAATTCTTCCCACTTCCTACAGTCAGCGGGTGGCCATGCGTACTGCATTGGCCCAAGCTATGCCTGCCTCTTTGTAGGTTACGTGGAATATTCCCTCTTCTGTAGCTACACTGGACCTATCCCCCACCTCTTCCTCCGTTACGTTAATGACTGTATCCACACCGCAGCGTGCTTCCACGAGGAGTTAGAACAGTTTATCCACTTCACCAACACCTTCCAAACCAACCTTACGTTCTCCTGGACCATCTCTGATACCTCTCTCTCCTTCATGGACCTCTCTGTTTCCATCTCTGGAACCACCTAGAAACCGATATCCATTTCAAGCCCACTGACTCCCACAGCTACCTAGAATACAGCTCCTCCCACCCACTTTCCTGCAAAAATGCCATCCACTATTCCCAATTCCTTAGCCTCCGCCGCATCTGTTCCCAGGATGAGGCACTCTACTCCCATACATCTCAGATGTCCTCATTTTTCAAGGACTGCAACTTCTCCCCCTCAGTGTTCGAGAACTCCCTTCACGGTGTCTCCCACATTTCCCACAACTCGTCCCTCACATCCTGTCCCCGCAATAACAACCAAAACAGAATCCCCCTCGCCCTCTTAGACCACCCCACCAACCTCTGGATCCAACGCGTCATCCACCGAAACTTCCACCATCTGCAATCCAATCCCACCACGAAAGGCACTTTTCCCTCCCCACCCTTATCTGCTTTCCAGAGGGACCACTCTCTCCCTAACTTCCTTGTTCAGTCCAAACTCCCCTCTAGCCCAACCACACCCAGCACTTTTCCCTGCAACAGAACAAAGTGCTACACCAGCCACTATACCTCCCCCCTCACCCCCATCCCAGGGCCCAAGAAAACTTGCCACATCAAACAGATGTTCACCTGCACATCTGCTAATATGGTATACTGCCTCTGCTGTTCCCATTGTGGCCTCCTCTACATCGGGGAAAATAAGTGGAGGCTTGGGGACCGCTTTGCAGAACACCTACACTCGGTTCACACTAAACAACTCCCCCTCCCATTCCTCAGATGACATGTCCATCCTTGGCCTCCTACATTGCCACAGCAATGCCACCCAAAGGTTGCAGGAACAGCACCTCATATTTTGCTCGGGAACCCTGCAGCCCAATGGTATCAACGTGGACTTCATAAGCTTCAAAATCTCCTCTCCCCCTACCACATCCCAAAACCAGCCCAACTTGTCCCCACCTCCCTAACCTGTCCTTCCTCCCAACTATTCCCTCCTCCCACCTCAAGTCCCACCCCCATCTCCTACCTACTAACCTCTTTCTGCCTCCTTAACCTGCCCTTCCTCACTGGACTGACCTATTTCCTCCCTAACTCCCCACCTACACGCACCTTTACCGGCTCCATGCCTCCCTCTTAGACCTGTCTGTCTCTTCTCAACCTATCTTCTCCTCTATCCATCTTCTATCTGCTTCCCCCTCTCTCTCTATTTATTTCAGAACCCCCTTTTCCTCCACCATTTCTGTAGAAGAGTCTAGGCCCAAAATGTCAACCTTTCTGCTCCTCTGATGCTGCTTGGCCTGCTGTGTTCATCCAGCTCTACACCTTGTTATCTCATTGCTTTTCATCCTTACTGCAAAATCAACTCCCTGACCACCAGTTCCTGTTCTCTCCCCAGCAACTGACTGAGGCTGGACCAGGTTGTTTGCAATCTTGATGTCATTATTTGATCCCAAGTTGAACTTTCAACCATGTTCATGCCATTACCACAACTGTCTATATCTACTACTGTAACTACTGCCTTTTATAAATTTATGTACTTCTGCTCTAAAAATAACTATTACATTTTGTGGAAAAGACTTCCAAAGACCCTTTGAGATAGTTGGAACTGCCGATGCTGGAAAATCTAAAATAACAAGGTGTAGAACTGGATGAACAGCAGGCTAGGCAGCATCAGAGGAGCAGGAAAGCTGACGTTTCGGTTCTGGACCGTTCTTCAGAAATGGGGGAGGGGAAGACGGCTCTGAAATGAATAGAAAGAGTGGGAGCCGATGATGGAAGTTGGATAAAGGAGCGGATTGGTGGAGAGAAGATGGACAGGTCAAGGAGGCAGAGATGGAGCCAGTAAAGGTGAGTGTAGGTAGGGAGTTGGGATGGAGGTTGGTCAATTGAGGGAAGACAGACAGGTCGAGGAGGCGGGGATGAGGCTGGTAGGTCGGAAGTGGGGTGGGGTTGGTCAGTGAGGTGGGAGGACCAGATAGGTGGGAGAAAAGACAGGCAGGTCAAGGAGGCAGGAATGAGGTGGGCTGGTTTTGGGACGAGGTCGGGCATGGGGTGATTTTGAAGTGAAGTCCATATTGAGACCATTGTTATTCCAAAGGCGCTTAACCTGGGAGAAAACAATTTTCCTTATCTATGCCTGAAATCACCATTGCCTTATTTTTAATCAATAACTCATAACTCTAGACGTGCCTAGAAGAGAAAAGATCCAGTCCATATCCGCCTTGTCATGACTCCTTAGAATCATATATGTTTCAGTCAAGTCATTTTTACTCTCTTACACTCTTGCAGATACAAAGCTAGCCTTCTAACTTTTCTTCATCTACTCCAAGTATTAGTGGTGTAAACCTTGTCTGAATTGCTTTCAATGCATTTCCATCTTTCCTTAAAAAGGTGACCAATAATTTACTGCTGATGAGATCTCACCAATGCCCCACATAACTGAAGTATTTCTCCATTTTATTGTGATAAATTAACATTCCTAGAACCAATGACATTCTATTACTACCAGATTGAACTGTTCCAAACCAATCCTGGCCAGTCTGTCACCTTTGAACCTCCAAAGACTTATGGTCATCCAAAACTCTGCTGCCATATCCTAACCTGCACCAGGTTCTGCTCAGCTTTCACCCTTGATCTTACTAAATTACATTTGCTCTCTCTTAAGCAATAGCTCGAGTTTTGAAATTCTAATGTTTACTTTAAATCTATCCACTGCTTTGTCCATCTCTCTGAAATTTTCTCCAACCCTGCTACCCTTTGAGGCATCCGTACTGCTCCCTCATGAACTTCTCTAATTTTAAACACATCAGCCCAGCCTTCAACTGTCTTAAGCTCTGGAATGTTCCACCCTTCTCTGCTTTCCTTCCTTAACCTCCTCTATGACGCTCATTAAAATCTACATCTTGAACCAGGCATTTAGCCATCTGCCCTAATATTATCCTTGCATGAGCGGGTGTCAAATTTTGTCTGATAACATTCTTGTGAAGTGCCTGGAGATATTTTTCCACCTTAAAGATGTTATATAAAAACAAATGATTATTGTTGTTGTATTTAATCTTAACCAATTTTAACAAAATTATCACTGAAATGATGAACCAAAATGGTCTGTTTGAAACCTATGCAATTGTCTTTATTCATCGCCTCATAACATACCAATTATTTTAAGTAAAGCATAGTACATCGTACAGACAACATAATATGATGCAGTTATGGAAGTGGATTTGTAAAATAAGGGAAATTTGTTGAATGGGTCAAATATCTGCAGGCCTCAGGCCAACAGCCGAGAAATCTGTAGAGTGTGAGAGATGCTTGTGAAGTCGCATTTAGATTCAGAGCAATATCTACTAGAGGTTTTCTAAATATACCTTGTAAATGTGATAACATAATCAAAAATTTTAAAAAAGTACTTATCTTTTAAATGAAGGCAATATCTCTTTAACACATAGTTTGTGCAAAACATTCCATGATTCTATGGTAACTTATCACAAAAGAATTCTGTGCTGGATTTGCATCATGTTCCACAAATGAGCCTTTGTCTGTATTATCACAGTTTGAACTCTGTCCTATTTTCATTCTTTAAAGATTGCACGCCAAATGGTGCCAAAAGACAGAGATCTTGCGTTAAATTACATTGCCTTGCCCAAGTTGTCCAATGTCTAGGACAGAGAAATGTGGATGTAAGGCTGCGTTATGCAGTGGGACTCTACAAAAGTCCTGCCACACACACATGCATTGTAATTCCCTGGGAAGTTTAAACTTCTGACGAACTGATTTTCATTCAAATAAAACTTAAGTACTGTGGATGTTGGAAACAGCTAAGTGCTGGAGAAACTCGACAGATTTGGCAGTATCTGTGGAAAGGGCAACAAAGTTAACATTTTGAGTCCAATGTGACTGCGCTCTGGAACTGATTTTCACTGCCTCCACAACTCTGTCCAACTGTTCCCACTATCATAGAATCCCTACAGTGTGGAAACAGGCCCTTCGGCCCAACAAGTCCACACTGACCCTCAGAGCATCCCACCCAGACCAATCCCCCATCACCCACCTAATCTACACATCCCTGAGCACTATGGGGCAATTTAACAAGGCCAATCCACCTAGCCTTCACATCTTTGGACTGTAGGAGGAGACTGGAGAACCCAGAGGAAACCCACGCAGAAGAGGAGAGAATGTGCAAACTCCACATAGACGGTCGGCCGAGACTGGAATCAAACCCTGGTCTGTAGTGCTGTGAGGCAGCAGTGCTAACCACTGAGCCACCATGCCACTATCAAAGGCTTGAGCCAGAAACACAGGTTACTTAACAAGGAAATGTCACACTGGTCAATACCTAGTCTAACACACAGTGATTAGTCAGCATAACTGAACTGAGAAGCCATGATCTACACTTTAAACAGGACCCCAAAGCCTCCCAGGAATCTTAAGCGACCTGGCTGCCCACACACCAATTCTGTCCTTTACTCACCTACTGATACACCTCTCATCCACCCATTACTTCATCTACTCACTGACCCGCTCATGTACTCACCCACAGATTCATCTACCCACTCACCCAATGACTTCCCCACTCACTTATCCATCGATATCAGATGTCCTGTTTGAAATGGACAGTTCCAGGGCATAGAAAATTTTACAGGCAGTAGTAGTACAGCCAGAACCAATGTAGATAACAGTAAAGTTAGTTCTTACTATGAAATCAACTGATGGTATTTCTTCATAATTGTGGTCTTCTTACCTGTTGCAGGTTTCACCACTGGCTGGCTAGGTTAGAATTCTAGACTATCTAAAAGGAGAAAGACTAAATGTTTGATTGTAGATTATGAAGTGTGAAAAATAAGAGATATGTGTTTACATCATTTGCATCTTCTACATCAGGGAATATAGGATAAGGGGCATGAAGTATATGAAAGTGAAGATTGCAATTAAGGATACTATTATCTTTAATGATTTTAGCCCTGTTTCTATTCACTGACACAGCAAAGGCGAGTCTATCTCCACCATAGAGAAGGAATATGCAGCTGTACCGGTTCCCTGTTGATCAGCATGAGCTGCATTTGGGTGCCTGTGGTCTCGAGAGTAAGGTTGGAAAACCTTGCAGCTGCTGTCTTCCAAGTTATACAATTATTGTGTTCTGTTTTCTGCAACAGAATGCCTTTTGTTACAATGTCCACCTGTTGTTTAAGAGGGCTGGCTGACTTTAAGTAAGGCAGAAAGTGCTCGAGAATTCAAATGAAGAATCATAGGACTCCAAGCATTAAACCTGCTTTCTTCCCATAGATACTGACAGACCTGCTAAATTTCTCCAGCATTTCTGTTTTGTTTCAGATCCCCAGAATCCACAGTTTTTTATTTTATTTAAGTAAGGCAGGTTAGCTCTTCATAATGTGAGCCTCTTGAAGTTTTGGCCACTCTGATGATGCGATGAGCCATACAAGAACAACTTTATAGCAACAGCAAGAATAACTCACATTTATATAACACTGTTAAACTCATAAAATATTCCAAAATACTTCACAGAGGCATTAAATTAAAAAAAGGACACCAAGTTACATAAGGAGGAATTGGGGCAGATGACCAAAAACTTATTCAAATAAATAGAATCTAAGAAATGTCGAGGGAGGAAAGTGAGAGAAAAGAGAAAGAATGAGAAATTTAGAGTTAATTCTGTGGTTTAGAACTGAGGTGACTGAAAACATGGTCACCAATGGCAATGCTGGAGGAGTGTTTAGAGATAGGGAGGGCCAAACCATGGACAGATCTGACACAAGGATGAACATTTTAAAACTGTGACATTTGACCATGAGTCAATGAGCACAAAGGTTAATGACGAATGGGATTTGGTGTGAATTAGGACAGGTTCAGCAGGACTTTGCTTGACCTCAGTTTGACAGAAGATAGAATTTGGGAGACTGGCGAAGTTTATGTTAGACTTGTCAAGCCTGGAGGTAACAAAGACAGGAATGAGAGTTATAGCAACAGCTGAGCTTAGGTGGAACAGATTCAGATGATATTATGCAGATAGAAATAGGCAGTCATAGCATGGATATGATTGTAATCTCTTCTTGGGGTCAAATACAATAATAAGCCTGCAAAACATTTTTTCTCAGCCATAAACAGTTGCCAGGGGGCAAAGGAATGCAGTTCTTCTCATGCCCAAAGTTAAAAGCGTCAGTCTCTTAATTTAGTTGGAAGGCAGTTATGCTGACTCAATAGCTGATATCGGCTAAGCAGTCTGACAATCTAGAAACAATACAGTGATTGAGAAGGGTAATGGTGAGGTAGAACTCAGTGCGATTGTCATACACATGGAAACTGATGTTGTAATTTCAAATGCTGTCACAAAGAGGCAGTCAATAGATGAGAAGTAGGAAGAGCCAAGGACTGATCCCTGGGAATACCAAACGTAATGTGTCAGGAGCACTAAGAGAAGACATTAATGATTATTTTATGGCCATGATTAGATAGATAATGATGGAACAAGGTAGTGTAGTCTCACCCAGCCACATGAGTGTGGACAGCTATTGAAGGAAGATGGTGTGATCAAGTGTGTCAAAGATTGTGGACAGGCTCAAGAAGAACAGGGAAGTACAATCTGCTTTTGTTCTGTTCCATATACTGTTTCAGTACTACAACAGGATTGGAAATTTGTTCAGAAGAATTCCAAAATTAAGCTGTTGGAACGATGGCACAAATATGAGAAGAAACAACATGTTCAAGCTCTTTGGAGAATATGGGGTGGTTGGTGAAATGTCATTAACTTACAAGGATGGAAGGGGTCAAGGATTTTGTTTTGAAAGAATGATGATGATGACAGAAGGGGAGGAAGAAGACATGAAGGGAATTATTGTTACCCAATATGGGAACCAGGAAAGGAACTTGTGTACTCAGTAGTTTGATAAACAAGGGTCAAGAGAGCAGGATGTCTGTCTCATAAGCAAGATGATGGGACACAAGAAAAACATGTAAGCTCAGGATTAGCACAGGGAAAATCTTGGAGGAAATTTCACCACATGGGCTAGGGAAAGAGAGATGAAGTGACAGAGATAACTGATCAGATGGTGTCAATCTTGGTTATAAAGAAATCTGTGTGGAACTTAACCTGTTGTTGGTGTTCAACGTGAAAGAGACAAGGGAGTCAGCTTTAGACAGCAACATTCAAAAGAAACCAAGGGTTATTCTGCTTTCCAGGATGATCCTGGAATCTGCTTTCTTAATGGATTTATCAAATTATTTTGCGAAATTCAAACAATTTTATGCGTAAACTCTGGGGTGTTGTTATTTTGGCAGTCCTTTTTAAAATTATATCATTTAAATTATATTACCTTATCCTATTTTTCCTTCAAAAATGCATAGTGTCATAGTCCTCTGCAAATTTTGTAATGTCTGAGTAAATCTATTCTGGTTGTTATTGATGTTGCAGAGGGAGGCCTTTGATTTTTGCTTCTACAGTCATCTTTTTTGCAATTTCCCTGTGCATTGAAATAAATGGGAAAGAGAATGCAGTCAGGTGAATTTATAGTTAGAAAGCCTATCTGGAATCTCAAAAGCAACTTCCTATAAAACATAATTATTAACATAAACGTCCCTTCAGTGGCACAGTAACTTGTGATATTTTTAATAATTACACTACGAGTGCAAAAGGAGTGATTAAACATAAATGGGCATGGCAATTATTTTACCTTGATTAGTGGCCTGAAGTGCTGACTTTCATCGTTCTAGGTGATACCTCCTTAAAAAATTTTTTGAAAACATCAACAATATTCAAATAAAATTTTGTTCGAATACAAGCAAAGGAAGGCAAAGAAGTTAATCCCTTTTTGAGAAACATTGTGTTCTTCAGGATAACAGACAATGGCACAAATAAAAATAACAAAAAGGAAACAAAGGCATATATTGCTGTAACTTCACAGATAGTCTGTCAGCATCTGTAAGAAAAAGCGGAGAGGCTTGTAGTTCAAAGAGGAGTTTCAATTGCATTTCAGACAGGGTATTAGTCAGCAGAGGAAACTCGCATCCCATTAGATTTGGGGGTAATGGGAACTGCAGATGCTGGAGAATTCCAAGATAATAAAATGTGAGGCTGGATGAACACAGCAGGCCAAGCAGCATCTCAGGAGCACAAAAGCTGACGTTTCGGGCCTAGACCCTTCATCAGAGAGGGGGATGGGGAGAGGGAACTGGAATAAATAGGGAGAGAGGGGGAGGCGGACCGAAGATGGAGAGTAAAGAAGATAGGTGGAGAGAGTGTAGGTGGGGAGGTAGGGAGGGGATAGGTCAGTCCAGGGAAGACGGACAGGTCAAGGAGGTGGGATGAGGTTAGTAGGTAGCTGGGGGTGCAGCTTGGGGTGGGAGGAAGGGATGGGTGAGAGGAAGAACCGGTTAGGGAGGCAGAGACAGGTTGGACTGGTTTTGGGATGCATTGGGTGGGGGGGAAGAGCTGGGCTGGTTGTGTGGTGCAGTGGGGGGAGGGGACGAACTGGGCTGGTTTAGGGATGCAGTAGGATGCCCTCCGCTCCCTCGGCTCCAACCCCAACCTCACCATCAAACCCGCAGACAAGGGTGGCGCAGTGGTAGTATGGCGCACTGACCACTACATCGCCGAGGCCAGATGCCAACTCTCCGACGCCACCTCCTACCGCCTCCTCGATCATGACCCCACACCCGAGCACCAAACCATCATCTCCAACACCATTCACAACCTCATCACCTCAGGGGACCTCCCAGCCACAGCCTCCAACCTCATTGTTCCCCAACCCCGCACGGCCCGTTTCTATCTCCTTCCCAAAATCCACAAACCTGCCTGCCCTGGTCGACCCATCGTCTCAGCCTGCTCCTGCCCCACCGAACTCATCTCCACCTATCTGGACTCCATTTTCTCCCCTTTGGTCCAGGAACTCCCCACCTACGTCCGTGACACCACCCACGCCCTCCACCTCCTCCAGGACTTCCAATTCCCTGGCCCCCAACACCTCATATTCGCCATGGATGTCCAGGCCCTGTACACCTGCATTCCGCATGGAGATGGCCTCAAGGCCCTCCGCTTCTTCCTGTCCCGCAGGCCCGACCAGCCCCCCTCCACCGACACTCTCATCCGCCTAGCTGAACTTGTCCTCACCCTCAACAACTTCTCTTTTGACTCCTCCCACTTCCTACAGACTAAGGGGGTGGCCATGGGCACCCGCATGGGCCCCAGCTATGCCTGCCTCTTTGTAGGTTAGGTGGAACAGTCCCTCTTCCGCACCTACACAGGCCCCAAACCCCACCTCTTCCTCCAGTACATTGATGACTGTATCGGCGCCGCCTCTTGCTCCCCAGACGAGCTCGAACAGTTCATCCACTTCACCAACACCTTCCACCCCAACCTTCAGTTCACCTGGGCCATCTCCAGCACATCCCTCACCTTCCTGGACCTCTCAGTCTCCATCTCAGGCAACCAGCTTGTAACTCATGTCCATTTCAAGCCCACCGACTCCCACAGCTACCTAGAATACACCTCCTCCCACCCACCCTCCTGCAAAAATTCCATCCCCTATTCCCAGTTCCTCCGCCTCCGCCGCATCTGCTCCCACGATAAGACATTCCACTCCCGCACATCCCAGATGTCCAAGTTCTTTAAGGACCGCAACTTTCCCCCCACAGTGATCGAGAACGCCCTTGACCGCGTCTCCCGTATTCCCCGCTACACATCCCTCACACCCCGCCCCCGCCACAACCGCCCCAAGAGGATCCCCCTCGTTCTCACACACCACCCTACCAACCTCCGGATACAACGCATCATCCTCCGACACTTCCGCCATTTACAATCCGACCCCACCACCCAAGACATTTTTCCATCCCCTCCCCTGTCTGCTTTCCGGAGAGACCACTCTCTCCGTGACTCCCTTGTTCGCTCCACTCTGCCCTCCAACCCCACCACACCCGGCACCTTCCCCTGCAACTGCAGGAAATGCTACACTTGTCCCCACACCTCCTCCCTCACCCCCATCCCAGGCCCCAAGATGACATTCCACATTAAGCAGAGGTTCACCTGCACATCTGCCAATGCGGTATACTGCATCCACTGTACCCGGTGCGGCTTCCTCTACATTGGGGAAACCAAGCGGAGGCTTGGGGACCGCTTTGCAGAACACCTCCGCTCAGTTCGCAACAAACAACTGCACCTCCCAGTCGCAAACCATTTCCACTCCCCCTCCCATTCTCTAGATGACATGTCCATCATGGGCCTCCTGCACTGCCACAATGATGCCACCCGAAGGTCGCAGGAACAGCAACTCATATTCCGCCTGGGAACCCTGCAGTCATATGGTATCAATGTGGACTTCACCAGTTTCAAAATCTCCCCTTCCCCTACTGCATCCCTAAACCAGCCCAGTTCATCCCCTCCCCCCACTGCACCACACAACCAGCCCAGCTCTTCCCCCCCCACCCACTGCATCCCAAAACCAGTCCAACCTGTCTCTGCCTCCCTAACCGGTTCTTCCTCTCACCCATCCCTTCCTCCCACCCCAAGCCGCACCCCCAGCTACCTACTAATCTCATCCCACCTCCTTGACCTGTCCGTCTTCCCTGGACTGACCTATCCCCTCCCTACCTCCCCACCTACACTCTCTCCACCTATCTTCTTTACTCTCCATCTTCGGTCCGCCTCCCCCTCTCTCCCTATTTATTCCAGTTCCCTCTCCCCATCCCCCTCTCTGATGAAGGGTCTAGGCCCGAAACGTCAGCTTTTGTGCTCCTGAGATGCTGCTTGGCCTGCTGTGTTCATCCAGCCTCACATTTTATTATCCCATTAGATTTGGTTGGATTTCCATCTGCATCCCTGAAGGCAAATGTTAGTTTCTAACCTGCTGCACGGCCCCTGACCTGTTCTGACCTTTTCTAACTATCTCATGTTTAGGCAAAAGAACTCTTTTTCAGAGCAGCTAGTGTCACCACACTTTGGTATTGCAAAATGATCTGGACTGTGTATCAACAAAGAGAAATGAAAGAGTCCATCAGCAGCACCCACATCACATCCTCCAGATTCAGTGGGAGGATGGCCAAATAAAAGCTGAAGCATTCAGGAAAAACCCTTGGAAAAACAACTTGAATAGACTGGTCAATGTATCCACATGACCGAAAGTCATCACTCTGCCAGATTTTTTTTCTCTAAAATTGGACAACATCCCACTGGATGACAAAAAAAAATCAGAAAAATGCTGTAGCTCTCGTTGATGGACAGCATTAATGAATAGGATCTTATTCTTGTCCTACGTGTGCAAAGATATTCAGGTCAAA
Source organism: Stegostoma tigrinum (assembly GCF_030684315.1). Taxonomy (NCBI): domain Eukaryota; kingdom Metazoa; phylum Chordata; class Chondrichthyes; order Orectolobiformes; family Stegostomatidae; genus Stegostoma; species Stegostoma tigrinum. The sequence continues at coordinate 53,156,306 of NC_081359.1, read as the reverse complement.
AGACGGCATGTTCAGTCATATGGAAATCCACAACAAAACCTGAGACCCTAAGTAAATGTCATCCTATAATCAAGGGACAGCCAACGACGGATTGTTAAAATTTTAGTTGGATGAAGACCTTGATTTACAAGTTAGTCACTGGTAGGCACAATGGTACTATAAAGTAACACTACAGGGTCTACTTTCCAAATGCTTGTTTCTGTGGCAGACCTTTGCCCATCATAACCACATATCAAAAAGTGATGTTCTAAGTTTAGTATCTGGTTTTATTCCAAACATTTTAATTTTCCCTGTTATGGAGGTTATCCAATGTTCTTTCTTTCTCTGGTACAAAAAATATTCTCTTTTGAAAACTTTTCAATACATGAGCTCACCCTTGGTTTTCAATAGGAAGAGATGACTCAGCTTCATGAGCTTGCATTACGCTATAGAACAGAATTATGCCTGTTTGACCTAACAATTGATTGGCATTAATTCATAACTCCTATGTATTCATGTGACTTGAAGTAACTATGTAGTAAGTGCTTTCTCTTTGCCATGGCATTAGGTCATTTCTTCCACTCACATTTATCATTGTACTGTGTATAGCTAGCTGAACTGCTGTTATGTAAGTTATATTTGTGCTACTAGTATGTAGTTACAGTCAATTTGGTTTGAAACAAAACCTCCACTTTTAAAAGTTAGCCAAGTATAGTCTGAGACCATCTATGGCACAGGAAATGTTGGGTGTTGTGGCAATGTCAATTGATTAGAAAACCAGAGGGCTAGCTAATACTCTGGTCAATCACTAAAGCTAATGATCTAGCGACTCCTGAAGGACCCATCTTGAAATTAGACAATGATGAACAGGACGTAAGTGAGGCCTACACCACTTAGAAATTTCAGCTTGACTGATGAACCCAGTTAGCTCACCCGTTTCTTTGGAGACTGTGGAGGTGGAGTGCTCTACTGCCTCCACAGGAATTGCAAATACTATTCATTCTAAGGCCATCCTGCCATCCATCTTATGATCCTATACAGTCTCCATCCCATTCTTTTTCATCCTAGATCTATCTGAGGACCCCTGTTGTTTGGATTATTAGTTGGAAATTAAAGTACGCTTGCGGTAACAGCAGCTTGTCTAAAATCACTGATAGAGTCTGAGTGTCATTTTCAATTGGCAGAATAATATTTACTCCAACTTTTCCATTCTATGCACATTTTAAAACTCTATGGGCCAAATCTTTTTAGCTAAGTCCAAGTTGCATTGAGATTTTTGGAGGGTTTTGTGCCATGGGTGTCAACAGGTTCCCTCATTTTAACTCACCAAATTCACCTCATTAATTAGCTACCATGTCTCATGGTGTCTCTCATGTCTGATATCCATCTCATTTTACCATGTGTCTTGTAACAACTCACTACTTAGCAGATATCTGCTGATAGATTGAAATTCCTTGGGTCTCTACCATTTTTAAACACCCCTGGTGCCCCTGGACAAGTACTGTCTGTCTGGCCTTGTTCAAGTTTGTCACCATGGTGTCACCTGTCTGAAAGAATGCCAAACACTACAACTAGAAAGTCAATGGCCTTCTATACACCATCAAAGTAAGTACCATCACCTTCTCTCCGAAATTCACACTCACTCTGTGTACTAAACCCACATCTCACTAAATCCCATGCTGGGGCAGCATGGTGGTTCACCAATTAGCACTGCTGCCTCACAGTGCCAGATTCCTGCATTTAATTCCAGCCCCAGGCAACCTCTATGCCGAGCCTGCACATTCTCCCCCTGCTTACATGGGTTTCCTCCAAGTGTTCTGGTTTCCTCCCATAGTCCACAGATATGCAGGTTAGGTGGATTGGCCAAACTAAATTGCCCGTACTGTCAAGGGATGTGTAATTTAGGTGGCAAAGCAGGGTTACAGGGAGAGGGTGGTGGCGGGGGAGAGGATGGCGCTGAGACTGAGGATATGTTCTGTGGACAGTCGGTGTGGACTTGTTAGGCTGAATGGCCTGTTTCCACACTGTGGGGATTCTATGGATTAACCACTCTCACTATTGCCCAAAGCAACTTCTCTTACTTGCTGTCAAAACTCACCCCACCAAATACAGGTGTCCTCATCTCAATTTACCTCATTCACTCACTTGGGTCACCTCCGCACTTTCTTCAATAATAACAACTCACTTTCATCTTCTGAATTATCTGCCTCTTTCTCATCACAAATAGGGCAGAAAGAGCCAAGGTAAATGATGGACTGCCCATTATTCACCTTCTGACCCTGTATAAGGAGGATCCTGACAATGACCACTTTGAGTGGTTAATGGCCCTGGATGGATATCAAAAGCTGCCCTTGACTTACTGTGCCAGGGACCTCTGAGGGAAGGCTAGCCCTGTTAACTTGCCTGAAACCTGCAGACAACCATGACAAGTTTGATGGCTTTGTGTCTATGTTAAATACTACAACACTGTGCATCTAATATCTCTGGCTAAGGTGCCTGACATAACTGCGCAGAGGCCGGTATCCTATTACCAAGTCACCTTTTATTTACTTGTGCACAGCACACTGGGATGTGGCCAGCCAGCTCAGATTCAGTCCTCTGAACTGAGGAGATTCTTAATCCCCTGTTAATATTTTCTTTCCTCCCCTACACTGCTGCCATATAGCAGTAGTGTTCATTTTCCCCAGCACCTGTGTTGCGTGTGTGTGGTTGCAAGACACAGCAAGAACACCTGTTGTATAAATAAATTCATTAATATTCCATCACCAGTGAAGCATCCATGTGGCCAAGGAACCAGTGACAAGCAGAACCCCAACAGGGGCAATGCTCATGTGAAAGAAAAAGTGAAGGGGAGGGTAAGGATCAAATCAAAATAGAATTGGAAGGGGAATTCCCTGTTAATACTTGTCAGCCAGTGCCTCCTGATTGGCCTAGGTAAACAACCCCAATCAAGGACCTTGTAGTCAATGAGATCCATCTGATTCCAATCATTACAGGGTAACGTGCCAAAAACTAAAGAAAGGACAGGTACTGATGCTGTAAGCATTCAAGTAGGTTCAGAGTGAATGAGTATATTAGCAGCAAGTGAAGAGCCCAGAGAGGCAGCCTGGTCCAGTCCCTGATCTGGATGTGTCTCCCTAAGTGCATGGTGTCCTTGCTGGAGCATTACAGTGACAGTTGTAGTGCAGCACTGAAATACAGAAGCACCTTGTAAGTGGACTAGAGTGTATAGGCCTGAAAAGTCAGCTGTTGTGTTCCTAAGTTGCTGCCTGGCATGCTGTGTTCATCCAGCTCCACACTTTGTTATCTAGAGATATCCCAAGACAATTTTCAGAGGCTGGCACATGTCAATTGCCCATGCCCATGCCCATGGATGTGGGGTGTATGGAGCTAGTGATCATGGCATGTGTCCCAAAATATTGATACATGGTGTCTTACATGGAGGTTGTTAAGAGCAAGCAACACACTGAATCTGCTAGGGGCTTGCTTGGATTTCCATTCTGAGTTTTCCCAACATTGAAATTGCTTGGTGAGTTTTTATACCATGGGAAACTGACTGTTAGTGAAGCAAGTTGGGCTGTCAACAAGGCACTTAACAAATAGTAATCATTGTAAATTGGCAATTGGCCACTGTGTAAGAAGAATCTTGCAATGCCACTTGTGAAAAGCATAAAGGATGGCATGAATTGCTCCCACATCGAGATGGCCTCACTAGTCTTATTGCCCAATTCTGCAATACACCTCATGATAATCCACATTGCTTAGGATCCAAAATTTCTGTGCTACGCTCCAGTTACTGACAGCATCCATCTTTCGTAGGAAGATATTAAGAAATGTTATCAAAGTTTTGCTAGAGTTAGTTTTAAGGATGGTCTTAAAGGAAAGAAGTTTTTTTTCTGTACCAGTGCACCAGTCTTTGAAAGTAGATACACTGATGTAGCAAGCAATTAGGAAGGCAAATGGTTTATTGGCCTTAATCGCAAGAGGGGTTTGAATTCAGAAGTGGAGATGCCTTTACTGCAGTTATTCAGGACTTTGGTGAGACCACAACTGGAGCTTTGCATGCAGTCATGAACAAGATATACTTGACATAGAGGGAACGCACTAGAGATTTACTCGGCTCATATGGGGGAATGTCAGGATTGTCCTACAAGAAATGATTGATGCAACTCTGTCTGTGTTCACCGGAGTTTAGAAGGATAGGAAAGGATCTGGCAGAAATGCATATCAGTCTAAAAGTGATGGATAAACTCAAAGTACAGGGTTGACCATTTAGGATCAAGATGAGGAAGAATTTCTTTATTCAAAGGCCAGAGAACCTGTAGAATTCGCTATCACAGAAAGGTGTGGAGATCAAGTTACTGAACATATGCAAGAAAGAGACAAATAATGTTTTAAGTTTTAAAGGCATCAAGGGGTGTGGGGAGAAAGTGGGAAAATGCAATGGAGATGGCGGATTGTCTATGATCATAATGAATGCTAGAGCTGGCTCAAAGTGCCAAATAGCCTACTCATGCTCCTAATGTATCTGTCTGCCATAGTGGGGTCACTCTTGTACATTAGCCTAGGCATTTGGAGTGCTAGCTCAGTGAAATTATAATCATTGTACTATCATCACCTCCAATGTAGACTGTTGCAAGTTGGGAGTAATGCCCCTCCTAAACCTGATTCTTTCCCATCAGCTCAGGCCCCATGGTGTAAGTAGAGTCTCACAATATTTTCCAGTGGTGCAGGTTTCAAAAGTTACCTACTATACGCAATTAATAAATTCAATAGGCCTAATGCACATCTTATACTTTGTAACATCTAGCGGGGGGCTAGTTAGTTCAGTTGGAAGAATGTCTGGTTGTAATGCAAACAAAGCAGGTTCAATTCCTATACTCATGGAGAGCTTAAGTTCCCACCTTCTTAATTGTACCCCTTTCTTGAGGCATGGTGACCCTCAGATAAACCCATCACCTGTAGTGTCTCTCTAATAACAGAGTGGTGTACAATCCACTGGGATTATGGTGACTTTACCTTTATTTCATCACAAGTGTGTACAATCTAAATGAGAACCTTGAAATATCTCACCCTCTGTTACTATTGTGTGACCCATTTAAGCCAACTGTCTTTAATTGTTTAGTTTTCAAAAGTGTAATATTTCTTAATAAAGACATATTTTGACATCCTGGGATCTGATGACATTTTATTGTTTGTGATTAAATTATAAAGTTGACCTGCCAGGAATGTAGCTTGTTACCATATTTTAATTTCATCCATTAGTGATCTTATTATTACAGTGTAAACATGTCTACAATGGTGAAAGTGACCAGAAGAGACTGCTTTGTAGAATTGGCAGACAGCAGTGAGTTACTTTTTATATTGGTGGTTATGGTCATTGTACTGAAGAGGAGTACAACGTGAATTTCAGAGCTGAAATCGTGCTTGATCTTTCTTCCTACAATCTTTGCCATAAATGGCATTCTTCCTTTCTCTCATTCCCTATGAAGCAAGTAATCAAGCTAGTTTTATTTTGTTTGACAGCAAACAGAACTCATTGGTATTGCACCTGCACAATTGCCAAGGCTTAAATGATGAAGTACTGTAGAGGAATGTTGACTCTCATTTTTGATCTTCATACTCTGGTTGTGGCATTGTACCAACAGCGCTGTTATTCATGTATGATTAATTTGCAGGTGGTGCAACAAATAGGCCATTATAAAGAGACAGCTGACATCATTGATAAGGGATCACAAACAGAAGCCAATCTCTATAGTGGCACAATAGGTAATGCATGTTTAGAAAATTACTTCAAACTTTAATTTTTTTGTGATTAAAACTAATGTACAAAATGGACATTTCCTCTTCCACTCCCAGTGCAGGCCCATTCACTGTTTGGCTCAAGCCAGCCCCTATTCCCACTCCCAGTGCAGGCCTACCCTGTTCCTGCTCCTGCTCCCAGTGCAGGTACACCCCAGTGCACCTGATGTGGACCAACCCCTGCTCTTGGTGCAGACCCACCCTATTGCTCCCAGTGCAGGCCTGTTCTTTGTGCAACTTGCTGTAGCATTTTGTGTTGCGGCAAGTTGACGTCATAAGCCTGGGCATGGGCAAAAGTCATTTTGGTGTTGTTGCAGATTAAGTACCACAGTCCAATAAAATGGAAAGCCAGAGGTTTAAAAAAAAGCCCAATAATAGCTCTTCACAGAAGTCCTGAAAAGCTCTATTTTACAACTTGACGCAGATGGAATAGAAACCTAGGCCTCCTGACTAAAAGATAGGGACACTACCACTATGCCATAAACTCTTACTGAACAGTAACCCCTGACTAATATATCTGTCACAGCTATGGTGTTCTGAAATTACTGAAACTGCTGAATGAGAGAACCAATTCATCAAATTGGTTTCACAATTTTTGAATGTTATTGATTGCTTCAACAGCTTTGCATTCCTTGTGCTTAAACTGGTTGGACAATCATTAAATATTTTAATATATACCAACTTTATTCGATAAATAAGCACCATACATTATTTCCTTCCTATTGATTAAAAATACAAGCCATGTTTAGTTGAATATGAACTGTCTGAATATATAACTGTTTTATATTTGATGCCAATAACCAGGAGTGTTATATTTCTGGGTCATGTTCAGGTCACACATGCCAGTCATAGGAGAAAGTCAATTGAGAGTCAATTGATGTCACCAGATTTGGTTTGGAATTTCAGTACGTTAGTCATTTGATTCACATGACAGAATATGTGATACGATTCAGGAATTAGACTAGGACGGCGGTACCTGGAATTAAAAGTAGATTGACATTCAGCTCCTTCTTTTTCCAATAAAAGAATGTGCTTCTGCCAGAAGATTCCAATCAGTCCTCCTTCAGAAATGAAGAGCCATATTCCCAATCTTGGGCAGGTCATTTGTAGCATAGAACAATCAGGGGAAGGCAAACCATGCTTCCCCTTTTTCACAGCTGCTATATTCTGAAATGTATAAGACTATAATCTCAGCTAGTGATTTTGACAGCTATTGTTAAACAGTAAGTACACAAGGTAAGTGTGAAGATGCTGGGAGGTGGGGTGCCAAGTGGGTAGGATGATAAGTAGGTGGGGTTTAAGATATAAGATGGATAGGTTGCAAGGTACATAGGTGTCAGGATGCGAGGTGTCAAGGGGGCAAGAGGTCCTGAGATGTGTAAGTGGTTGGGAGAGGTGTAGCTGGGTATGTGTCAAGAGTTAGATTAGGTACTTAATATCTAACTTTCTCGGAATAACCATTTATTTACCTGCAGCAAACCACTTAAATTCTCCAATTTAAACAAATGCTTATTGGGAATTCAAGGCGCAGGGTAATTGCCAGCAGAATCTTCAATTCCATTAAGTTGCACTGCAATGGGGATCTTGCAGGGTCTCCATGCGCAACTCCTATTTTTGCTTCAGAAGTGATGACCTGTTCATTAGAAAATCCAGGTTAATAACACTGTTTTTCTTGCTACAGACGTCACTAAGTCTGCAGAGTTTTTCAGCCCTTTCTGTCCATAGTTCAGATCGCATTCATCCACAGTACTTTTCTTTAATTGGAGGTTACAATAGATAGGGGAAGCAGTATATGCATTGGTATGTATTTGATTCACTGAATTGTGTATATACAAGATGGTTCCTGTGTCATCCCAGTTTTAAAAAATGTCTGATGAACTGGCAGAGATGGCATTAACACAATAGAAGAATTTAATTAGGTGGAGCTCCCAAGCTTCCTTGTGGAAAATCAATTGACGATAATGAGAGAGATACCTTTTTTTATTCACTCATGGAATGTAGATGATGCTAGTTGCCCTTGAGAAGGTGGTGCTGAACTGCCTTCTTGAGCCACTGCAGTCCATTTGGTGTAGGGATATTCACAATGGCACCATGGAGGGAGTTCCAAGATTTTGACACAACGACACTGCAGGAATGTTAACGTATTTTGAAGTTAAGATGGTGAGTGCTGTGGCGCAGTGTCTATGTTGGATGAGGTCAATATTTGTGGATCTCATGTGAACCAAGTGGGCTGTTTTCTCTGGGATGATATCAAATTGAGGGTTG